>NW_006408696.1:2858211-2861652 GCF_000296735.1 Chrysochloris asiatica | reverse complement strand
TGAAATTGGACGGGGTGGGGGTCTGTCCTCCAACTGATTCTGATGCTCATTAAAGTTTGAAATTGGACGGGGTGGGGGTCTGTCCTCCAGCTGATTCTGATGCTCATTAAAGTTTGAGAATCGCTCTTCTCCCTGGTCTTATTAGTCCTTCTAAGAC
Source organism: Chrysochloris asiatica (assembly GCF_000296735.1). Lineage (NCBI taxonomy): Eukaryota > Metazoa > Chordata > Mammalia > Afrosoricida > Chrysochloridae > Chrysochloris > Chrysochloris asiatica. Next base: position 2,861,495 of record NW_006408696.1, on the reverse strand, counting down.
CTTGACGTTTCGGACCCAATCTACTCTCCCATCCATTCCCCAGCATCTCTCCTGTTTCTGTTCCCTGATTTCTGATTGTCTTCTGGACTTTCGGAGTCCTGGTGTGGCGCTGTGGGTTAATGCGCCAGACTGCAAAGCCGTTTGAACTGCAAGGTCAGCGGTTCAAGCTCACCAGATGCTCCTTGGAAACCCAAACAGGGTCACTATGGGTTGTAACCGACTTGATGGCACTTAGCAACAAGTGGACTTTCAGTGTAGAAGCCCAAAAGGCATGTTATCCTCAGCATTTCTTTCTTAGATGGGTCCCTTCTGTGTTGTTCTACAGAATAAATGGTATGGTACCAACATCTGCTCTTTATACAGACTGGGGCCCTCAGAATTCACAAAGAATGAATCATACAGCCTGTCATTAGTGTGGACCTAGAAGTCTGATTTCAGCAAATGAGACAAAGTCATTGCTGGGGACCAGTGGTCAGTGGCGGAGGTGCCTTTGGGCACTTGAACTTCTAGAAGGGGCGGGGAGGTCTTGGAGCTGGGAGGATTACAGCTGCTGCTGCAGACTGAGCTGCTTCCACCTGCGGACCACCTGTGTTTTTGCTGGCACTGTTTTCCTACTCGCTCCCTAAGGATGGAAATTCCAGAGTTTCTGTTCTCATCCCTTTTCTTAATCTCCCTAGGCTACCTAATCAGTTCTCTTGGGTTTATCACATGTCCGCATCACATGTATTTCAATGCCAGGCATGTATCCTGCCTACAGACTGGGCAGTGCTAACACTGTGTGAAACCTCATCTTACGGTTCCTTATTTTTATCTTTCCATGGGCTCTTTTCTTCTCTTCTGAATTCTTGTTATTGACGCCACACTTCATCTTGTCTCCCTAGATAGACGCCAGGGAATCAAATCTCCTTTTCTGCCTTCCTCACCTTTTACTTGGCTCTACCCCTTATTCTTCCTGTTGCCTTCGAAATATTTCTCATGCCCACCCTTCCCAGTCCACTCGCCCTGCTCCTCTTGTACTAGAATTCTAGAGTAGAGCAGCCGTCTCCTACCTGGGCTACTTCACCCCTCTTCAGGGGTCTTATTTCAGGCTCCAGTGATTGAGAGCTCAGGCCCAATCAAGAGAGGGGAGCACTCCCTGGGAGTCATGAGGCTAGAAAGCAGTAATGCTAGTTTCTTCACATCTCTGAGCTTTTTTACATTGATTCCTCTTCCTGAATTTCCCTCCCTAACCATGAAAAACCAAGAAACTCCTTTTAATCTCATCTTGAGCCCTGGAATTTTCTAGGACCTCTGTTAGCAGACTTGAATACTTCATCTTCTGACTCAGACTTCTGTGGGAATACCAGTGTTATTATAACATCTGTCACCTAGCTCTCAATATTTATTTCTGTGTCTGTCTCTCCTAGGAGACTGAGAGACTTGGTTAGCTTTCCAAAATTTCTCTTTTTATTAGCCTCCTTGGTACCAGATATATGTTCGGGCTATAATAAATGTTGACTGAATAAACGAATTAGGAACAACAACGAAAAAGGCACAGTTTTGCAGATTAAAAGTCAAAGATGAAGAAAGGTAATTCTTAAAGATATTTTGTATACATTGTAAACTTTTTACTTTGAAAAAAATTGAAACTTAGGGAAAAGTTGCACAAATAGTACAAAGAATTCCTGTATAGCCTTCACCCAGATTCCCCCAAATGTTATCATTGTACTGCTTGCCTTATTACCATATTTGTTTGCTTCTTCCCCCTCTCTCTTTCATATGTGTGTGCAATTTTTTATGAACCATTTGATAGTAAATTTCAAACATAATCACTTTTATGCCTAAAGTATTCCTGTGCATATCCTAAAAACAAGAAGGTGACTTATATAACCAAAGTGCAAGTATTAAAATCAGTAAATTAAAATTGATGCCATACTAGAATGTTTTTTTTTTTTTCCCAGCCTGTAACTTACCACGCTGAAGTTACTATTTTCTCCCTGTAATGAGCAAATATACTGGGGTTGGATACGCTGAGATACGTAAATATCTCCTCAAATTTTCACCCTCTGGCTTTCCTGGCTCAGTCAGTTAGTGAGAGGACTACCTGTGGTGATTTCCTAAGCTCATCCTTTGGTCTGCATGTATTCACTGGAGTTTGAAGCAGTGCTCAATGCTGGTAGCAGGACAGAGGGAGGGGCTCTCTCATGCACTGACAGCCTTTGTGGGAAACTGTGTAACAGTTTAAGTCAGGTGCCTTGAAATATCGGACGTGTTTAACGTTTAGGAAACAGCCCTAAAACAGTGCTCAGAGATGCGTGTACAGATGTATGCCTAGAATATCTATCACACAGTTATTAGTAATGAAAAAGTGGAAAGAAACTTGGGTCTGCCTCTCTGGGAATACCAACAGTTCAAGCCTCAGCCACTGAGTAGATCCTGACTCTATAGGACAGAATAGGACCGCTCCATAGGGTTTCAAAGAAGCAGACGATCACATCTGTCTCTCATGTAATGACTGGTGGGCTTGAACTACCAGCCTTTTAATTAACAACAGAGTGCTTTAACCACTGTGCCCCCAGGGCTCCTATAGATGGAATAGGCATATCTGCATTCTAAATGCATTCTTTTATTCTTGCTTAAACTTTTTCTTGTAATTTGGATAAAAGTCTAGAGGACAGATTTGTTTTACTTTCAGCAGTTTATGCACATTTTGATTCCTCATTGATTGCAGCCCCCATAATGTAAAACCACTTTTCCCACTTCCTCCCTGCTTTCACATTTCTCTTCATTCTTCTTTCCTAGACCTTTTCTTAGGAGCTTTGTTGCTGTTATGCCGTGCAGGTGAGTTGGTTCCGACTTATAGTGACCCTCTATAGAGTTTCCAAGGAGTGGCTGGTGGATTTGAACTGCTGACCTTGCACTTCAAACCAGCATTGCAGTAGAGTAATTATCCTACAGCGCCACACCAGGATATATATATGTATACGTGCATATGTGTACATATGCATATATATGGACTCCCGGTGTGCTGCTGTAGGATCAGCACTGGACTGTGAACCCACCGGCTGCTTCTAGGAAACCTATACTGGGTAGCTGTGAGTTGGAATTGACTCGCTGGCGCTTAACAACAACAACGAAACAGTCAAAGGGTTGTTGTAAATGCCATTGAGTCGATTCTGACTCATAGCCACCCTTGTATAGGGTTGTAAAGGATTGGCTGGTGAATTAGAACCACCCACCTTTCAGTTCAAACCAGACTTGGTCGGGTGCTCATCCTACAGCTTTAAACCAGGACTCCGCCATCA
>NW_006408696.1:2852607-2855716 GCF_000296735.1 Chrysochloris asiatica | reverse complement strand
TGTCCACCATGGGTGACCCTGCTGGTATTTAAAATACCCGTGGCATAGTTTCCAGAATCACAACATCTAACAAGCCACTGCAGTATGACAAAATGACAGACTAGTGGTGGCCATCACGTTGTTGTTTTATGACATGGAGTTGGTTCTGACTCAGAGCCACCCTGTACAGGATGTCCGAGGCTGTAAATGTTTACTGGAGCAGAAAGCCTCATTTTTCTCCCACGGAATAGCTAGTAGCATCGAACTGCTGACCTTGAGGTTAGCAGCCCAACTCGTAATCACTACGCTACCAGAGCTCGTAGGTAGGCCATCACATTAGGGTGAGTTAATTAAATGTTTGAGCAAATATAGCAGGCTAATTTTTAAGTTGATAGTTTTGTGTGGCCTGCTAATGATGTTATAAATTTGGTCAGAAAAAAGACTCCCCATATCTGCTTTAAAAGAATCTCTCTCAAACTAGTGCTACAAACTTGTTCACTGCCTTGTTCTTCCACCACACCCAGCACATATCTCTACTACATACCATACTCTGTATCTTCTTTTGTTTGCGGGATTACCTGGTGTTGTCTTAGACATTCAGTATTTTAAGATAAACAAGGCATTTGTGCCGCTGCTGTCAGGTTGATTCCATCTGATAACAATTCTACAAGACAGAGGAGAAGTCCTTCTTGGAGTTTCCAGGGTTCTAAGTCTTTATAGAAGCTGACTGCCACATCTTTATCCCACAGAATACCTGGTGGGTTTAAACTGTTGACCTTTTGTTTAGTAGCCAAGCACTTTAAGCACTGTGTCACCAGCCTTCCACAAGTGATCTATTAGTTTAATCTTGAATTCTGACCTGTTTGACAGGTCTGAACGGGTTTCCTCAGTGGCGGTATATAACCATTATCCAGGAAATGCCTGTAACCTCTCTTCTGTGCAGAATCTTTGTTTCTTGTAATTTTCCATTTTCTTGCTTGTTTCAATGGAGCACATCCTTTAGTAGCTTCCTAAGAAATATTGCACTGGGGGAGCAAACTGAGAGTTTGAAAATATGTATGGTCTGCCTTATCCTAGAGTGGTCATTTGGGTGGGAATGAGATTCTAGGTTGCACATTGTTTTCCTTCAGACTATACAGGCATTAGCTCATTGCCTGTATTTGCAGTTGAGAAGTTTAAAGCCATTTTACTCCTGTTTGCTTGTTTGTTATGGTTCCTTTTCTGTTTCCACCCAGGAAGTTCTTAAGCTCTTCTTGTGTTCTGAGTATTATGAAGTTTCTTGATCGTTTTCCTGATAGTATACCATGCTTGCTTTCTCTGTGTTGTTGTTAAATGCTGTGGAGTCAGTTCCCACTTGTAGTGACCTTGTATAGAGTCCAGTGCTGATCCTGTGGTACCACATTATGGAAGGTTTTGGAATCATTTAGTTGATGGTTTCTTCACTGTTACGCCTGCTTTCTCTCTAAAACACTGCCATTTGGGTGGATTGGCCTTCTAATTTTCTTATTTTTATTAGTCTATTTTTCTATTCTTTTGTTTTGCTTTACTTTCTCAGAGATTTCTTCTGCTTTATATCCAAAATCCCTCTATTGAGAGTTTTCATTTCTCCTCTTATATTTTTTAAGTTCTGAGAGATTTTGGGGGGCACTGATAGGATGTTTTGTTTTTGTTTTGGTACAGCATCTTACTCCTGTTCTGTAGTTGTGGTATATTTTCTTATTATCCTCTTTCTGAGGATACTGATGGTGATTTTTTTTGTCAAGTTTTCATTTATGGCTTTCTCTTAATTCTCCTTCCTCCCCTGTCCCTTTTTTCCCAGGTGTTTGTAATTCATGTTGGGAGCTTTTCTTAGTTGTTATGTAAGGCAGTTTGCTCCTGTTTAAGTGAAATCGCCTACAAAGAGGAAAGGAGCCTGGAGTGTTCGTTCCAATGGGTTGCTTGCCTGAGCATTGCATTGCAGGCTCCTCTCAACTGGCAGTCTATGATTGGCCTTCAGGACTCCCTGAAGAAGACTCTTGGGCCTCCTGGTTCGATGGTGGATGGTCTGGTGGCCAGCATCCTGGGAGCTGAGCAGGAAGCCGCCCGATGTGCTCACTTACCTTGTTCAGTAGACTGCCCTCATCTTCAGCTGTGCCTGGGTTCCTCCAGCCCACAGAGCCCTGTTTAGCCCTTTGCTGGGCTGCTAGCTGCATGGTCAGCGGTTCAAACTCACCAGTTGCTCTGCAGGAGAAGGGTGGGGTTGCCTGCTTCCATCGCGATTGAGTCTCCGAACCCTCAGGAGCAGTTTTCCACTGCCCGGTAGGGTCGCTGTGAGTCTGAAGCAACGTAAAGGCAGTGGGGTTGGCTCTGTGGTTCTTTATTAAGCAGTCTTTGAACCAGGCCTTATTTTAGCTCCTTTTCCTTCACTTTGTATTTCTAGAGGCATCTGGCTGTTGCTAGTTCTGAACCTTTTGGAGATTCTGTATCTCCAAATAACTGACCACTTAGATTTCATTTTTATTTGGTCTCTATATCTTTAGTATTATTTGCTAACGAGTGTATTGTTTCAGTTTTTATTCTTTTGACTCTAACATATTGTGTGGAAACAAATTGTTTTTCTCTTCTTTTCCACTACAGGGAAATTTTCTCAAGTTGGGAGCATAGTGTGCTTCATCTTTGTGTTCCCAGCAGTTCAATATAGCGCCTGATACGCAGCAACAGACTATGAATGTGTGCCCAACGGAAGATTTCCCCAAGTGCCCCTTCCCACCCCAATTGATTAGGGTTACAGCTAAGTGTATATTTGTAAGTGAATATGGTGAGGTCAAAAGGTTATCGAATTTTAGCTAGAAGAGTGCCTTTGTTGGAAGAATATGCCACTTACTGTGTCTAGTTTCGCTTCTGTGCTGTGTTGTTGTTGTTAAATGCTGTCAAATTGATTCCTACTCATAGCAACCCAGTATAGGGTTTCCAACTAGTGTCTGGTGAGCTTGAACCACTGACCTTGCGGTTCAAACTGACTTTGCAGTCCAGTGCATTAACCCACAGTGCCACACCAGGACTCCTGATCTATGTTGTTGTTGTTGTTAAGTGCCGTCGAGTCGGTTCCGACCCATAGCGACCCTGTACAGGGTTTCCGAGGGTGTAAATC
>NW_006408696.1:2842710-2852507 GCF_000296735.1 Chrysochloris asiatica | reverse complement strand
GGGAGTAGAAAGCCTCATCTTTCTCCCGCGGAGCGGCTGGTAGTTTCGAACCGCTGGCCTTAAGGTTTGCAGCCCGATTCGTAACCACTACGCTACCAGAGCTCAAATAGCGTTTTTTCAGTACATATGAGACTTCCACTTTCCTTGCTTTGCAGACAGAAAGCTGAGACTAGGAGAGGGAAGTAACCACTGGCTAGGGTCACACAGCTAGTAGTGAACAGTCTGAACACAAAGCTTGGTTTCTGTGTGGTTGGGTGGCATGCCCTCCATGTGGATCCTGATCACTTCCAGGAGAACAGGCCCTCTTACCCCTACCTTTGCCATAAGCCTGGGACATGAGATCACTCACTGTGTTGAACTCAGGCTCCTCCAGCCAGAAGTTAAAATAGTTATGAAGTGAAATCTTCTTCTTGATTTGTGTGAGATTTCTATTGTTTAAGCTTTAAAAGCCTTCCTTCACTAGTTTCTGTGTTGTGCTTTAATTGTAATTTATCAGAAATTTATTTTGGTACTCGCCTTGTACTTGTCATTTTAAATTGATGTAAGGCTGATGTACCTGAATAAAGTAAGTTCAGCAGGTCTTAATATTGTTGAGTATTTAGGTTATTGCCTGCGTTCTGCTGTGAGGACCTGTGTGTAAGTAAACTGTTTTTTATTTTACTCATTTTCTGGTGGTAGTGGTGTAATATACTTTTGTGTGTGTGGTTGCAATTGTGGCGGATTTTCTACCTTTTTGCCTGCTGGGATATCATTTACTTAGGCTGAATTTCCAAAGCTGAAAATCCTTGTTATAGGAAATGAACAATTCCTTACTTATTTATTGATTCCTACAAAGAGTAAGGCATTGTTTTAGGTACTGACTTTCTGGGCAGCTCTAGTTCCCTGTGGGTAAATAGTCCTGCTTTGGGACATTCAGGAAGAATTGGTTTTCAGCAAACACAATATGCCCATGTTGTTCCTTTAATGTAGGTTGACCCAGTCTATTTGATTGCATTAAAGGGTTGCTATGAGTCAGAACAGACTTAACAGCAACAGCATTCTTACAGTGGTGCTCTGAGGTGTAAGGTAGTTTCTCTTTGTGTCATAGGAAAGGGAGAAGACACTGCCATTGGAAAACAAAGGTGGTTTCACATGGCTTGGTTTTTGTTTTTTAAAAATTCCTTTTGGTTGTTGGTTACATGGTCTCAGTGTACATTTGTCCTGGTGGCTCATCTCAGCAAACTTGCCCATCGAAAGCGATCTAATATTTGCTCTAGTGAGGAGTCCTAATTTTCAGATGATAAGATGCCTAGCTAACTAAGGCTGTTGTTAGGTGTCAGCGAGTTGGTTCTAATTTATGTATTGTGTTGCTGAGGGTGGAAATCTTTAGTGGAGGTGCTGGTGGGCTCGAACCACTGACCTTTTGGTTAGCAGTTCAGTCCTTATTTTACAGCACCTCCAGTGCACCTAGCAAGCAAAGTCTAGCTTAAAGAAAATAATGACTGCTAGTGGTTACGAATCGGACTGTGAACCACAAGGTCAGCAGTTCGAAACTACCAGCTGTTCCGCGGGAGAAAGATGAGGCTTTCTGCTACCGTAAAGATTTACAGCCTCAGAAACCCTGTACAGGGTCGCTATGAGTCGGAACTGACTCCACGGCACTTAACAACAACAACAAGAAATCTTAGTAGCTAGATGGGAAATCTCAAATTAGAGCATTTGTTCTCTCTTTTTTTGGATTGTAGTTTAATTTACATAATGTGACAACTTATAATACATAATGTGTTTTCTTTATTGTTTAAAATTTATTTCTAATGAAAGAAAATAATTTTGAAGAGTTAAAATGACATGTTTTAATTCTCTTTCAGGACTTCATTTAAATAACAATCTAAACCACTTGAAATTTGGCTTGGATCACCATAGACTTTCTTCCCCTGTACAAACAGCAGCAAAACAAGGGAAAATGGACTTGCCTTCCACAAGAGCAGGAACTGACAAAATTGTTGTTTTGGTGTGTAATCGAGCTTGCACTGGGCAGCAAGGGAAAAGGTAAAAAACAAGCTATTTTCCAATAAGTATTAAGATGAGAAAAGTTGTCAATATTTTTTTTTTCCTTTTTTAAGCAGGGATGAAAATGTCCACTTTCAATACTTAGTTTTTGATTCTGAGATTTAGAAGTAAAGGTTGACCTGTTTATTTAGGAAGGTGAGGTGGAAGGAAGGTAATGAAATTAGAATAGAATCTGAGAAAGGGCCCATTTCTATGTCTGCTTTCACCTTAGGTTTTTCTAGGGACTCTAGGCCTTATATGGGGCTGTTTTCTTAGCAGCTGAAATTCTTAACATGCCTACTAGAAAGATACAGTCACCTTAAACTTAGTCCCCAAACTTCACTCTTTATCTTTCCTTGTAAACCTGGCTTACCAGTGTTTCCTGTTTTGCCAAATGCTACCTCTGTTCATTCAGCTGTATAAATAAGAAACTTATGAGTTGGCTATCTTTCTCCAATCTCTTTGCTTCCCTCTTTAAGAATTTATGAGAGTTTTAGACTGTCTTTTAAAGTAACTTTATGAAAACATTACTGTAATCTGAATAACAACAGAGGACAGATTAGGGCTATTTCAAATAGAAAAAACTTTTTCTAGTGTTTGTAAGGATAACCTTTATGTTACTCTTTAGATTAAAAAAATTCTTTTTTATTGTGGTAAAAAATATATATAATAAAATAGGTTCCATTTTAACCTATTTTTACGTGTACATTAATTATAATCATCAGTATCCAATTTTTCATTACTCTTAACAGAAACTCAGTATCCCCTTAAGCAATAATTGTCATTACCTCATTCCACCACCCCTTGTTGTTGTTAAGTGCCGTTGAGTCAGTTCAGACTCATAGTGAACCTGTATCTTATTGTTATTAAGTGCCATTGAGTTGATTCCAACCCATAGCGACCCTGCACAGGGTTTCTGAGGAGCACCTGGTGGGTTTGAACTACTGACTTTGTGGTTTGAAGTTCATTGCTGATCCTACAGCACCTCCTTGTATAGGGGTTTCCAAAGAGTGACTGGTGGGTTTCAACTGCCGACCTTGCAATGAGCAGTTCAGTGCTTATCCTATAGCTAATAAGCGTTCATATCTGTGCATTTACCTCCTGTAGAGATTCCATATAAATGGGATCATATAATAGTTCTTTTGATACTGACTTATTTCACTTAGCATGTGTTCAAGGTTCATCTATTATAGTATAGTTTAGAACTTCCTTTTATCTTTCTGTCTAAATAATGTTCAGTTTTCTGTATATGTCACATTTGGTTGAACCCTGGTGTGGTGCTGTAGGATGAACACTGGACTGCTAACGGCAGGGTCGGCACTTCAGACTCAGCAGCTGATCTCAGAGATGGAATGACTCGACAGCACACAACAACAACATTTCCATCTGTTGATCAACACTTAGGTTGTTTCCACTTTTTACGTATTGTGAAAATGCGGTAGTGAACATTGGTGCACATGTATCTGTTTGAGTTCCTACATTCGAGTCACTTAAAAAAGTTTGTAGAAAATTCCATTTTTCCATGAGCACTTTGAAGCCCCTTCCTATACCTAGCAGTGGAGTAGTTGGGTCATAAGGTAATTTTATGTCTTGAGTTTTTTAGGAACTGTCAAGCTGTTTTCCACAGTGGGCCTCACCATTTTATACTCCTACCAGCCTTAGGCAAGGGCTCCACATCCTATTTAACACATCTCTCCACATCCCACTGAATACTTGTTATTTTCTCTTTTTCTGATCATAGCCATCCTAGTGGGTGTGAAGTGGTATCATTATGGTTTTGATTTGCATTTTTCCTAAAAAGAAAGAAAAATGGCCCAAATCGATCCAGTAGAGTCTCTGAAACTTGCTCTAAGTCTAGACTGACGATTGCCAAAAAAGAAATGATGAAGTAAAAGCACCAGGACAGATTTCAAAGGACAGCTCAGAAAGACAGAGTGAAGCATTATAATGAACTGTACAAAGACTTGGGGCTAGAAAACCAAAAGTGAAGATAATGCTGGACATTTCTCAAGCTGAAGAAAAAAAAAAATCAAACCTTGAATTTCAATATTCAAGGTTGTGTTGTGTTGGAAGAATTACAGCCAGAGTGTTCCTTGGAAACCAGGATGGCCAAAATTCGTCTCTTATACTTCAGACATATTGCCAGGAAGGATCAGTCACTGGAGAAGGATATCATGTTTGCTAAGGTGAAGGGTTGGAGAAAAAGGGAGACCCCCAACAAGATGGATTGGCACAGTAGCAATGGGCTCAGATTTAACAAGGATTGCTTTGACTACTGACTTAACTTCCTCCTGTCCAGTCCATTCTGACTTAAAGTGATCGATCCTGTAGGACAGAGGACAGCTGCTCTGTAGGAGCTCTGAGGCTGTAAATCTTTAGGGAAGCACACTTCCTCTGACTTTTACTTGTGGAGCAGCCGGTGGGCTTAAACCACCAGCCTCTCAGTTAGCATCCAAGGTAGTAAACCATGCACCTCCAGTCCGCAGGCACCTATGTTGTGGTTGTTGTTGTTAAGTGCGGTCGAGTTGGTTCCAACCCATAGCGACCCTGTACAGGGTTTCTGAGGCTGTAAATCTTTACGGAAGCAGAAAGCCTCATCTTTCTCCCACGAAGCAGCTGTTAGTTTTGAACTGCTGACCTTGAGGGTCACAGCCCGATTCGTAACCACTACGCTACCAGCACACATTAATAGTACCCTTTAACCTGAGTTGGTAGTTTGAGCCCACCAGCTGCTCAGTGAGGGAAAGATGGGGCAGTCTACTTCCATAGAGATTTACAACTTGGAGATCCTCTGGGCCAGTTCTCTTCTGTCCTACAGGGTCGCTAGGAACTGGAATTGACTTGATGGTATTAGGTTTTGTTTAATGGGTAATTTTGATTGCATAGCCAAGGCCGAGAACCGCTTTATTGGCTTTGATTCTCTGACACCTGCGGTCCCAGCACTGATCTAGGAAATGTGGCAGAGGCCAGATGGCTGCTGCCTTAGAGGGAGCTGACGTCCACTGTTACTTCCTGGCCAGAGTCTCCCTCATGAGTAGGGATGACTAGGATATGGCTCCCTGCCTGATACACCTTCCAACTCCCTGTTCCTCTGGCGTCTAACTCCTTTTCTGTTTGACTCAGACTGTTTGTCAGTTCCTGTCCACTGGTCGCCCCCCACCGCTGCTTTTCAAACCATCTCCCCTATTCTTGTGCCTTTGCTGCCTCATAGCCTAACATCATACTCACCTAGACTTAATTTGGTAAATAGGCTATTAAATTTCATTTAGAAATCTAATCTGTGTCATCCGTTTATGAGAGTTTCAATTTCCTATTTGTTTAATTTTGAAAATGGTCCTAAAATTAATTTTCTTGTGATACTGATTGAAAAGATCAAGAATAAGAAGTTGCAGTTTTCAAAGAGTTGCTGTACTTTTACGAATACTACAGTGTTTGTCTGTGTTAGGTTTGGACTGCCTTTTGTGCTGCATCTAGAGAAAACAGTAGCCTGGGACCTTCTACAGAAAGAGATCTTAGAGAAGATGAACTATTTCTTGAGGCCCACAGTTTGTATTCAGGTTTGTAAGCATTCTGTTACTCCAGCACCACAGCATGCTTTTGGAACAGTCATTAAAATGGAATTTAAACTCCAGATCTCTGTGTTTGGGGTCGATCAGACACCAGGCTGGGGTGTTGGGAAGCCCTGGTGCCAAGCCCGTTAGTGATGTGTCAGCTGTGTTCACAGAGTCAAAATGGAGCACCTAGCCCGGCGGCTCTGGGTCTCCCTTCAATGGCTGGGTATTTTTTTTTAAATAGTTTTTGAGTAAAGTTTTACGTTTTGGTGGAATATCTACCTGGATAGTTTTACTTATTCATTTGTTCCTCCTTATGCTTTCATGTATTTTATATTTTCATCATAATAGCAATTAAAAAAATTAAGTATATTGAAAAATATTATGATTGTTACTGATATGTTATCCATTGTTGTTAAAGGTATCCATGGAGGACCATTAAGTTAATGTTTCGCTAAAGCAGTATATTACTTGTCTTACATAAGATATTTGATATGTAAAGTGCACTTGGGGAGATGGTATTTGAAGTACATTAGACCTAGTCTAGCAGCCTGACAGAATATCATAGATTAATAAGCGTATTTGTAAAGTGGACATTTACTCCCCCTCTAATCTTTGGAAATGTCCCTATGAATCATATGCACTTGAAAAGGAGTCCAACCTGTCTCTGATTTGACTCTTCCACAGGTGTGCCCATTCAGCTTGCGTGTGGTCAGTGTCGTAGGAATAACATACTTGTTGCCCCAGGAAGAGCAGCCCTTGTGCCATCCAACAGTGGAAAGGTACAAACAACAACAACAACAACAAAACCTTCTAGAATTGCATGTATGCCCATATTTCCAGTGGCATCTGATACGATTTCCACAGAAATGTGGTAGATTCATTTGCTTCATTTAGAAATTAAGTACTAATTTACTTTTGAATCCTGTTTGTGGGTGATACGTTTCATTGTTTTTCTTGAAATCAGAGAAGCCAGGTAATTCTGATGTGAGGAAGCAAATTAACCAACGTCCTGGGATAAATTATGCTTTCAGGTGCACCAGGATTGACATTTTGCAGGGTCAAGTTCTGTGTAGGTCACATTCCTCCTTGAAGTTTTTCAATGGTACCCTATGGCTTAGAAGATAAAACCCAGGTTTCACAAAACATGAGGTTTTTCACAGTTTGAACCCAAGCACTTCCCTTCTGTAATGAATGGTTTACTATTCCGGTCCCCGCCGTCTTCAGCCTCTTGCAGTATCAAGTTACTGATGAGTGTTTAACATGCTTTCTCATGTGTGTGTCTGGTTTCCTTTGTTCATAATTCTTTTCTCTTAAGACTTTTCTCATATGATCCCTTCTTTACCAATTAATCATCGCACTCTGAAATTAATCACTCCACTCTGAAAGTATGTGCTCTCCACATAATTCTGTTGTATTTACAATATTCTTTTTATTAATACAGTAGTGTTGTTATGTGCCATTCAGCTGGTTCTGATTCATAGAGACCCTGTATAGGGTTTCTCAAGCTATAAACCCTTATGGGAGTGGAAAGCCTCATCTTTTTCCCTTGGAATGTCCAGTGGGTTTGAACTGCCAGATTTGTGGTTAACAGTCAGTGTTTATCTTACAAAGCCACCGTGCTCCCAAATAAAAGAATTGTTAAGTGCCGTCAAGTTGGTCCAGACTCATAGTGACGCTGTATAGGGTTTCCAAGGAGCAGCTGGTAGGTTTGAACAACCTATATATCTATTAGAGATGGATATTTGTATGCTTAGATGGAGGCATAAATACAGATACAGTGTTTTTATTACAATGTTTTCTTCAACAAAAGTACTGCCTTATTTCAGGATTGCAAAAAGTATATAGCATAGTTTTTCTTGAAAGCAGCTTACTGTTTGGTTCTGGAGGTGAGACTTAATAGAGTAAATAATGACCCCAAACACTGCAAAGCATAAAAATGCTGGACGAGCCGTGTTGACAGTGGGTGCTGGCGAGGTCTCTGTAGAGGCTTGATGAAGGAAGGAAGTGGGTAGGACTTGAGGAGTGCCCTGCAGGGCCGACGTGTTTACAGTGGTGTGGGCATAGCCTCGATGATATATGGCTAGTAATGTGCCTTCTGATGGCAGTAGGCATGGTCTGTGTGGGTGGTAGAGAGGTGCAAAAGAAGACTTTATTCCCCAGGGGACTGTTGTCCAGGAACTTTAAGAGTTGGTGAGAAATTGGGCACGAAGTTGGGTTCAAAGGAATGTGGTAGAGTGATTGCTGACAGCCTAGTAGGGTGAGTCTGCATTTCTTCCAGTTTATTTCTATGCTGAACTTTTCATTTGAAGGTTTCACAGTCCAGATGTAAGCTAGTTAGTAAGTCTGAGGGAACGATGGCCTCACAGGAGACTTTGTGAAGGTTTTCAATCATTGTATTAACAACTTTAGATAGAACACGATCACACTGAAATGAAACCATTTATTTAGAAAACAATGTGTGGCTTTCCCTCACCCCCTCCCCTAGGGCATTAAAGTCTTGTGGACCAGGAGGCACTGCTCATGTGAAATTAGTTGTAGAATGGGACAAGGAGACAAAAGATTTGTGAGTATTTTTTTTTTTAATTTTACTTAGCATTTATAGAATTTTTGTTTTTATATCTCAGTGGCACATTGTTAATCTTTCAGATTAGTTGAGATGCAAATCTCTCTTATCTTGAGCTAAGGATCCACTGTATTGCTTTTCCTTTATTTAAACAGTTTATTGCTCCTTTCCATTCCATTCCATATTCTATCTTCCAGACCCTGAAACCTTAGGGTGCTTGCTTACTGCTAGTGAGACAGAAGTATCTATATAGGTTCAGTTACTTTGATTTTTCATTTTTTAAATTTCAGGCCCATTAACTCTAGAAAGCATTGTTGTTGAATGCATACCCTAAATACCAGGGACCGCTTGTGTTGATTAATCAGCACAGTTCATGGCCAATCCCAGAAAAGCCCACTCTAAATTGCTTTGTAGGTAGAGAACTTTTTAACAACATTTTGGAATGTAGAAAAATCGAATGACCACTTTTGCCTTTTTATACATTTATCTTTTTGTGATAAATTTATGAGCCCTTTGTGAAGCTATAATTGTATTTTTGTGTCCATTTTGCAAGCCGTTCTCTGATAAATGCTGTTTCCTCCTCATTGCAGCTTGTTTGTAAATACTGAAGATGAGTATATCCCTGATGCAGAAAGTGTCCGTCTGCAAAGGGAGTGTCATCATCAGCCTCAAACTTGCACTTTGTCTCAGTGCTTCCAGCTCTACACCAAAGAGGAGCGGGTAAGAGGCGGTAATTATGTTCTAGAAAATGCTCACGTTTTTCTGCATTATACATAAGTTCTTCACACTTTATGGGCATTTTAGTCCTCTTCTTTTTAGGATATTAACAAAAAGAAGTTTGAATTTTCAGAAAACTTTCACTGATTGAAATGCTTTAGAATTGAACCTTTTTAATTCATTCTTTTATTTTTAGTGGTTAATGATAAATTCTTTCTTTGTTTCAGTTCAGTTTCTGTAGTGCCTAGGACGGTGATTGTCAAGTTTTTGCTATTTTCTAAGAACATTTTTGTGTGTGCTGCCCAATCGAGTCTGACTCGTAGTGCCCCTGTAGCGTGGAGTAGCAGTCATTGCTCCACCAGGGTTCCTAGGCTGTAACCTCCACAGGAGTAGACTGCCAATTCTTTGTTCCCAGGGAGCTGCTGGTGGGTTCCAGACCACCAAGGGTTTGCATAGTACCAAGTGATTTACTGTTACACCACCACGGTGTCTACTAAGAACACAGGTACCAATTAAAATGACATGAAATTTTAAAAACCTTAGTTCCTCAGTTGCATTAGGCGCATTGAGTGCTCAGTAAGCATACACAGACAGAAAGTGCTCTGACAGCAAGGCTTCAGATGACGTAGCACAGTGCTGGCAGGTAGCAAAGCTTGGTAGATATTATTGAATGAATGGATGGGCAGATAAATGAGTCCATCTCTGGGTGAGGCCTGGGTCTATGTGTGTTTCCAACCACTCTGTTGAATTCTCTATATCTGCACTTGAAGAAACCTTGATTAGAATAATTGTAATTCATTCATCAAGCCTTGTGTTGATACTTAGGATCATGCTTTTGACTTCTAGTTGTTAACTATTCCCTTTGTTCATGAGGGATATTGGTCTATAGTTTTCTTTCTTAGTAACGTCCTTCCCTGGTTTTGGTATGAGGGTTA
>NW_006408696.1:2806034-2838260 GCF_000296735.1 Chrysochloris asiatica | reverse complement strand
TTAACAATATTTGCCTCTATTCTCCCCCCCACCTTTTTTTTGATGTACACAAAAACACACAGGAATATATAATTGTTTAAGCAACCAAAGGACATATTCTGCAAGCCTGCCTCCTGCCCACCAGCACACAACCTTTCTCTTTCCATGAGTCTAGAGTCTTGGCTGCTCTATCTCTCCATGCCGTCACCTCTGCTGCCATCTCTGGTGTCACTGCTTCTCTGGTTAGGATCCCATGTTCTGCTCATGTTTGTCTCTCTTGATGGTCCTAGGGTCCTCTGGAATGTAAGATTAACTACTCCCCTATTTTTTGTTACACAACTTCTGTCTTTACAGTTGTGACAATTACATTTAGTTATGATAACAATTACTCACTATTGAATCAAAAGAATCCTATCTGCATCTCCTTTCACCAGACCCCTCTAGACAATATGAAAACTATTCAGTGGGGATTCTACCTTCCCCCACACACTCTGAAACTAAACTCCCTCTTGAAAACTTGTAAGCCAGCCACTTTGTGCTTTAATAGTCCCCCCAGTTTTGGGTAGCTAATGTCTAACTTGCCTTTCCCTATCAACCCTGTGTACTGAGGGGATAGGTTTGATCCTTGATGTGAAGATTCCTTCCCTCTCAGTTGATATTTTTGCTGCTATATCCATAAGCAAAGGTCAAGTTCATCAAATTGTAGCAATTTACATTTGCTTCCTATATTAAACTTCTTTATCTTCCTCTAGTCAAGCTCTGATCATCAAGCCATCTAAGTTAGGTCAAACAGGTACTATCTGCAAGTTTAGGCCTTCTTGTGCGCTTCGCCCACTTCATATCAGCTGGGTGCTCTACTCTCAGCTCTAGCCTCCAGTGGGTAGGTCAGTGTCCATGGGCTCAGGAGTTCACAAGTCTCCCCACACTTCATACCAACCAGCTCTTCCTCTTCTTTCTCTCATCTCAAGGTTGACAGGAGTCTATGGAACATGGTCAAACTCAGCACATGTCTTCATTACTGCCTTTCCCCTACTCCCTCTCATAAGTAGACCAATGTGGTCACCAGCATGCTTTCAAGCCTGCTCGTGTGTTAACCTTTGAGTTTCAGTTTTGGAAGGGGATTTGTCCTAAAGGGCCTTGTTGGCTTGCTTTGATGGGTCCCAGTCAAACTGCTTGTTTGTTCTTGTAATAGCCAAATAGTCTGCTTCCCCACCCCCCTCCCCCACCCCCTGCAGCTGGTCTTTCTTTCAAGAAGTATCTTCTATCCCCTTGACTCTCTGGGTTGGTCTGCATGTTCTTTCAAGTGGGAATGTCCTACCTCAGAAGGTTCTGGATGGGGCTCAGGATTCCACTTAAGGCCTCATAGTCTACAAAGGGTCAACCAGAAGCCTATTTCACTTGGAAAATTCTAGAACTTCTTTTAGATATTCCAATAAGTTATAGGCTGAAGACAGGCTTACAGGCTTCCTATCCTTCTCAAGTGTCTATTTTATAACAGTAGGCAAGGGAAACCAACATCCACAAGACAGTCAAGCACCTTAACAGTATTTTCCCTCTTTTCCCCATTCAGACTAGGCCTCAATCCCTGCATCATAGGCCCTGTTGTTCCAAGGTTGAGCATACAACACTACTTACCTCTGTCTGATTTAACTCATGCACACCTACCTAAGGGTTCCCCTATTGTAGATTTTTTAATTGACCTTGAAGATGTTTGAGAATGTCAGAGAACTTAGGGGAGAGGAAATTTAGTAGTTAACAGTAGTGGTATTTGGATGGGTTTCCTAGGACTGCTATAACAAATCGCCACAAGCCCCGTGATTGTACAACACTGCCAGTGTGTTCTCTCACGGTTCTTCTGGAGGTCATATGTTAGAAAACCAGGTGTTGGTAGGTTTGGTTCCTTCCAGAGTTTCTGAGGGAGAATCTGTTGTCTGCCTCTCTCCTAGATTCTAGTCACTTTCAACAGTTTTTGTTATTGACCTGTATTCTCCACCTTCACATACATTTTTTGTGTGTATGTCTGTGTGTCTTCTCATTTTTTGTCTCTAATAAGGACATCTAATAAATCATTGGATTTAGGATTCCTGGTGTGGTGCTGCAGGATAATGCCCTGAGTCGCAAGTTCAGTTTGAACAGTAAGGTCGGTGGTTCAAACCCACAAGCTACTCCTCAGAAACCCTAGACAGGGTTGCTATGTTAAGTGCCCATGTGCCGGCCCTTAACAGCAACAACAAAATCATTGGATTTAGGGTTCACCCTATCCAGATGATCTTATTTCAAGATTCTTAGTTTAATTAGATCTGCAGAGAGCCTGGAATCCTGGTGTGGTGCTGTGGGTTAATGTGCTAGACTGCAAAGTTGGTTTGAACCATAAGGTCGGCAGTTTAAACTCACCAGCTGCTCCTAGGAAACCCTCTACAGGGTTGCTGTGTATCAGAACTGACTTAACGATACTTAACAACAGAACAGATAGCCTATTTCCAAATAAAGTCACATTGACAAGTATTGGAGTTCAGGACTTGAACCTATCTTTTGAGGGACACTGTGTAACCCAGAATGATGAGTTCAAGCTAGTAGGGTGCATTTTAATAAATATTCACTCATTCAGTAACTGCTCAGTGAACACACTCTACATTCTAGGAACTGCACTCGGTACTGGGCATATAGCAGGAAACAAACAGACAGAGGTTTCTGCCCTCATGCCATTTATAGCTTCATGGGAGACAGACAGTAAACAAGGAGAGAAAGAAAAAGTCCTGGGGTAGGAAGGAACTTGGCGTGGGTAAGGAACAGAAGTGAGGCCAGTCTGGCTGGAGTGCAGGGAGCTCCAAGAGAAGCAAGGACTCACGAAAGAACGACAGCCTCCAGAGGAGCACCTGCACGTACCATGTTCAGTACATGCTTGAAAAATGGATAAATAAGTGCCACATGGGAAGTTTAGTCATTAGGTCCCAAAGTAGCAGTACAGATATTAAAAAGGAGGTGTGATTTAGCAGTAGGCCATGTGACAGTAACTGGGGTGTCGTTGGAAGCTTTAGGAAGTGTCCACATGCTGGTGGTGATAGTGCTGCTCTTGTCATCACCGGGGTTTCCTTTTGAGGATTACAGACAGTGGTACACCCAGAGAACAGACTCTGGGGAAGGAGTACACCCGGGGAAGGAGACGTTACTGGTATCTGGTCATTATTCTCCAGACGGTATAAGAACTGCCCTGTGGATGAGGGACTGAACTTAATTTATCTAAAAGGTAGAACTTTAATACTGGGAATTAATAGGAAGAGCTTTTTAACAGATGCTCTGAAATTAGAACCAGCTGCCTACTGAGGAGAGCCCCCTTTCTTTGCTAGACTAAGTCAGCCAGACCAGCAGAACTCAGAGCGGGGACGGCAGCTTGGTGTTGGTGTGAGAGGTCTTGTTAGCAGTTCAGGATAAAGAATAGAAATCTGAGAAATGTTTGGACTCTTGGGTTGCAATTAGGTATTCTCACAGCATTTGTGTTCCTGATGTATTTTCTGAAAGTATCCGTTCAAAAATTCCTACTCCTTTATCATAAACATTGGGCTAGGTAACTGTATAGGTAATATGTCACACAAACTGCCCTTTAATACCTGCCAACATGATTGGGTCTTCTAATCATTGGGAAAATAATCTCTCAGTTCTAGTTGCCTCTCATGCAAGTAACCAAGCCTGCCTTCCCCTCTCTTTATGTCTCATCTTGCCAGCGGTGGTGTCTGTTCTTTTCACTCGCTCACTCCAGAACTGCCTGTCCTCTGTCTCACTTACATCGCACACTTTAGTCTTTGACGTTCTCAGTGGAACATGAGAGTCAATGGAACATGGTTGAACTCAGACCATTTCTTCATTGCTGCCTTACCCCCTCCTCCACTCACAAGTAGACCAATGTGGTCACCAGCAAGCTTACATGCCTGCTCATGTGTTCCCTTAGAGTTTCAGTCTTAGTGGGGAGTTTGTCCTGAAGGAACTTGATTGCTGCCTTAATGGTTTCCCGACGAACAACTTGCTTATTCTTGTAGCAGACAATCGCCTGTCTCCACAAGGGAGAAACAGGACCAAACTCAAAATCAGCCCAAGGCCAGTTCCTATGAAGTAGAGGTCAGACATGCCTCCACCCTTTATCAGTGCCTTTAAAACTTGTCAGACTTGAGAACCAATTTAGAAGACCCATTCTTAGGATTCTGTTTCTCTAGAACCCCACTCTCTTGGTACCACATGTCTTAGGCCAGGATTTCTAAAGAAGCAAAACATATATAGAGAGAGACAAGTTTATAATCAAGGAAATCGCTTACAATTGTAGAGTCCTAGGTCCTCAGCACAAGAGAGAGATCCTGTGTCCATTATATTGGGAGCAGTCCCTGCCCCCAAGGAAACATCCTTTCAGTTGATTGGCTGCTCATAGCTAGTCATCATAGAGTTAACTGTGTCTGTGTTAGATTTCATAACTATGGGAATAAGCACATCTCAATCTCTGGAAATCCTGGTCTAGTCAGTTTGACACAGAACTGTAATCATGACAGCACTCCTGAGAATAGTCAACCATAGGAGATCAGCAGGGCAGCATTTATTTACCCAGTGCTGTGGGTTAATGCGCTGGACTGCAAGGTCAGCTTGAACGGCAAGGTTGGCAGTTCAAGCTCACCAGCTGCTCCTCGGAAACCCTATACAGGGTTGTTTTGAGTTGGAACTGGACTCAACGGCACTTAATACCAACAAACAACAACAAAGCTCAGAAGTCAGGAAGGGCTGGAAAAGGATGAATGGATAAAAACAGAAGCTTAGGGAGGAAGTGGGAAGAGTGCTGTTACATTATGGGGATTGAGATCCATGTTGTGAAGCAAAATGTGTGGTTGAATTAAAAACCAATCTTCTCTGTGAACTTTTACCCAAATCACAATAAAATGTAAAACAAAACAAAAATATTTAAAAAGCTCTCACAAGCTGTGAGAACTAGTGCCTCATTAAAGCAGAGATCCTTGAGGTTTGCACCACGCTGTGTGTATGTCACTGACCAGCACAGTGATGCTTGGTGAATTATGGAAGAGCAAGTACTTCTAAGAAATGATTGGCTTTTACATTTAAAAATGCTGGAGGAGTTCATTATGACAAGATTGACTGTTAAAAAATCCTAGTATGTCCTGCAGGTTGAACTGAAAAGACGAGGCAGTATATTGAAGCCATCTAAATAGCAACAATGACCACAAAATACGCAAGTAGGCCATTTAATAGGTAGATTTAAACAACAATAAATGATGACAACCTTACAAACCCTCTGAGGTGGCTCTGCTCTGTCCTCTGGGGTCATTCTGCATTGGAATCACCATGGCAGCAGTGGGCCGGTGGGCATGGACAGGAGACTGGCATGAGACGTGGCAGAGAGAATGTCCGGGTGGTGTGCAGGGAGAAGAGGTAAAGCCTGGATGGGCCT
The DNA here is from genome assembly GCF_000296735.1 of Chrysochloris asiatica. Taxonomy (NCBI): domain Eukaryota; kingdom Metazoa; phylum Chordata; class Mammalia; order Afrosoricida; family Chrysochloridae; genus Chrysochloris; species Chrysochloris asiatica. The sequence continues at coordinate 2,832,838 of NW_006408696.1, read as the reverse complement.
CTGTGTTCTGCCTGTGTAGGTGTGTACTTGCTGAGGGTGAACATACAGGGGGAGAAAGAGGAGCCTTGTTGGATGGAAAAGGTGAATTTGGGGATTATACTGAATTTGAGGTACTTCTGTGATGTTTAACATTATGTGCTGCGAAAGACTTCTTTAAAGTGTTCAAGAGCAAAGATGTCAGCTTGAGGACTAAGGTGCACCTGACCCAAGCCATGGTCTTTTCAATTGCCTCATATGCATGTGAAAGCTGGACAGTGAATAAGGAAGACCATAGGAGAATTGATGCTTTTGAGTTATATCAAAGGAGAATATTGAAAGTGCCATGGGCGGCCAAAAGAACCAACAGATCTGTGTTGGAAGAATTGCAGCCAGAGTGCTCCTTAAAATCCCAGATTCTTCGTGTCTCATTCTTTGGACATATTATCAGGAGGGACCAGTCCCTAGAGAAGGATGTCATGCTTGGTAAATTGGAGGGTCAGTGATCAAGGGAAGATTTCCAAGGAGACGGATTGACACCATAGCAGTAACGGTGGGCTCGAGTATAACACTTGTGAAGATGGCACAGAACTGGGCTGTATTTCTGTTGTGCATTGGGTTACTATGAGTCAGATCCAACTGCACAGCACCTAACAGCAACAAGAACAAATATTTAGGAACCCTAACAGTGCTATGGGTTCAATGTTGGCCTGTTAATCACCAAGTAGGTGGTTCAAACCCACTAGAGGCCTCGTGGGAGAAAGCTGAAGCTATCGGCTCACATAAAGATTTGCAGTCATATAAAGGGTTGCTTTGAGTCAGAATCTCCTCGATGACAGTATTTACCTGTTCAGTTCCTCTCTGAGGAATCATCTCAGCACATGTATGGGTACTAACTGTGACCAGCCATCACTTTTCACTGAGTGTCTCCATTTACTCCATGATGTGCTGGTGTGGAGTGTGCAGAGAATTTCTGTGTCTCACTAGCCCAGGCTGAGCCGTTAGTCCAGCTGTCTGTTATAAAAGATCTCGTGTGAAGTGTCACCTAACACAAGTGCCTGTCCTTGTTGTCAGCTGGCCCCAGATGACGCCTGGCGTTGCCCACACTGTAAGCAGCTACAGCAGGGGAGCATCACTTTAAGCCTGTGGACTCTGCCTGATGTGCTTATTATACATCTAAAGAGATTTCGACAGGTAAGGAAATTCTACATCGTAGGGAGAAACAAGCCCCTACCTCCTACTGGCGGGCTTTATGGCTTTTCCTGTTTGATCCAGGGAGTCTGTGTAAATTATAGACCTTGGAAAGCCTATACAGGGTCCTTATGAGTTGGTACCAATTGATGGCACTTAACAGCACCAACAACAGTTGACCCCTGTGGGGTCCTAGTATGGTGCTGTAAGATAAACACTGGACTGCTAATGGATGGCAAGATTGGTGGTTCAGACCAACCAGCCACTCCTCAGAAGCCCTGTAGAGCATTTCTGTGAGTCGGAACCAACTTGACAGCATTTAACAACAACAACAACAACAACATCTGTACTACGGGATCCCTGCTGGGGCAGTAGCTAAGAGGAGCTAAGAGCTAACCAAAGGTCATCTCCTTGGAAACTCTATAGGTTGCTATGAGTCAGAACTGACTCAACAGTACCTAACAACAACAACAAATGAAAGCGGTATCTCATTGAGCCACCTGAAACTACCACTTTTGTAAAGCAAAAAACTAAGGTAGTGCCCTTTAATAGGTAAGGACATGAAGATTTAGAGACTCATTAACCCCTTATGTGTAGACCATCATTGGTTCCACTTTTAGTGCTATTAAAACTTGTTCCTCTAGATAACTAAAACGTAGGAAACAGCAGATAGGTAACACAAACCTCTTCAGCTGAGAGAGTTCACGTTCCATGCTAAACTGATCTGCTTACATGAAAATATCATCTGAATTTGTTTTTATTCTTATAACAGGAAGGAGACAGGCGCATGAAACTTCAAAACATGATCAAGTTCCCCTTGACTGGCTTGGATATGACTCCTCACGTGGTTAAGAGAAGCCAGAGCAGCTGGAGTTTGCCATCCCACTGGTCCCCGTGGAGGCGGCCCTATGGACTCGGGCGGGACCCTGAGGACTACATCTATGACCTGTATGCTGTGTGCAATCATCATGGCACCATGCAAGGGGGGCATTACACAGGTCTGCAATGCGAGAGGCTGGGCATCTCTTTAGACCCAATGTGCTAATGACAGGTCACTTTGCTATAGAAGCTTCCTCTCTCTTCCAGGAGGCAATATGCCAGCTGTGAAGGCAGCTTTTCATCATCTGCATCTCTGTCGTCATTGTTGTTAAGTGCCACCAAGTCTGTTCCAATTCACAGCGACCCTATAGAGGGTTTACAAGGAGCTGCTGGTGGGTTTGAACTGCCGACCTTGTGGTTCAAGCTGACTTTGTGGTCCAGCACATTATCTTGCAACACCACACCCAGGACTCCATCTGCATCTCTATCCAAGAGCAAATAAACTAATATTTGTTTCCTTGTCTTGAGTTGGGCCATCTAGAGGGATCGCATAGGACTGGGGAGTGGCACACACGGTAGGCTGCGTCGTGTTAACTCTTTGCTGTTTCGTTTGCTAAGGTTCTAGGTTCTTCCTCTTACAGTGATTGTGCACCATTGCAAGGCGTCTTCAAAGTGACTTGTAAAGGGGTGTTCTTTTGCTCTAAGGTTCAGTGTACTTTTTCCTTCATAAAAGCAACTATGGTCATCGTACAAAATTGAGAGAGAGAAGTAGAAGAGATAGCATTATGCTTGGGTCTATCTAACTCAGGATAACCACTGGTAACGTTTTGATAAAAAGTATTTCTTCCAATGCTTTTCTGAAAGATTTTGCCTTTCTTTTATACTTTTGGGATTGTATTGGAATGGTCTCCTGTACATGTCCTGTATAGCTTGCTTTGTACGACACACTAGGAATCCAGAGATGATTAAGGATGATTAAGTCCCAGACTCCACCTGGGGAGTGGAAACTATTAGTGAGAACATGAGTACAGATAAGCTGGGGTAACTGTGGTCACATGTCACACTGGCTTTGTGAAACAAGTGTGAGCAGTGGGCACAGCAGAGGGCTAGAGGAGGCGCTGGCCTGGACAGACCAGCTTACTGGGGTTAATAAGGACCTCGGTGGGGGATCCATACAGGGAATCATTTCAGAATCAGAGAAGTGCAGGGAGGCCCGAGCTGTGTGTGTGTGTGTGTGTGTTTCTGCACCTTATCTTCAGACATTGGTACATGAGCATTCTGATGTTGATGCTTAATTAGAACCCTAATTAATTAGAACTCTTTCATACAATCATTCCACAATGTTGAATGTATTGTCTCTGGCTTTTAACTTTTAATATAAAACATTTTTGTGCATCTTTACTTTTTCTGTATTTCCTTGAAGTACAGTCTCAGAAATGGAATGACTTCGAGAGCGTGCATGAACGTTTTGGAGACCAGACAGAGTTTTGAGCTTCTTGTTTGTACGTTTATGTATGTGAGTTGATGTGAAGTTAATGCTGTGAATTTGATTGTCTGTACAAGAGGTCAGGACTTAGATTTCTGTCTCCTTCACACCTCGTATTTAGTGTGTGTACTATATTGCTAAAGGATGTTCCTTCTTCATGAATCCAGTATTTCTACAACATCCCAGGTGCTGGGGCTGACCAGTGATTCATAAAGGTAGGGGGAGAGGCTGACAGTGGTATTTTTAAATCCCTGGGATTCATTTCATAGAAGTCACCCAGTAAACCTCCCTCCCTGTTCGTTAGGCAAAGGAGTCTGTCCACTGCCCCCATCCCCACCCCTTGCTCACTTACTCTTGTCACATGCTCTTTGCTGATGTCTTTTCTCAGCAGAAGGGAGAGGATAGGGGAGGATAACTGAAATGATGTCATCTTGATGCAATGATCTTTGATTCTTGAATGTCTTCAGTTCAAGTTCTTTAAATATTGAGGTGCTGTAAGCAGCAAGGGTCTGTGAGGAATGATCCCAACTTTGAGGGTAACTCATCATGGAATGATTTGAACTGTCTCTGCTTACCCAGGAAGCACTTTCAGGGAGAGACAAAAGATACCTCTGTGCAAAAGAAGATTAGAACTCCACGAAATCCATTGCCAGTGAATCGATTCTGACTTATAGCAGTCCTGTCAGCTGGAGCAGCTCTCTAAAGCTTGATGGAAACAAACTATCCTCTGGTGGCTTCAAACCGATGACCTTCCAGTTAGCAGCTGAACATTTTAACCATTGCCCCACAGAATTCTTAATAGAAATTGAAGCAAACCTATTGTCATCAGCTTGATTCTGACTCATAACGGCCTTGGATAGGGTTTCTGAGACTCTTTGAACTACAAGGTCGGTGGTTCAAGCTCACCAGTCGCTCCTTGGAAACCCTATACAGGGCTGCTTTGGGTTGGAACTGACTCGACGGCACTTAACAACAACAATGACAAGTCTTTATGGGAGCAGAAAGCTTCATCTTTCTCCTGCACAGCAGCTGGTGGGTTGAACTGCTGACCTTGCAGTTAACAGTCCCGTGCTTATTCTACAGCACCACGAGGACTTCTTATAGAAGATAAAGGTTGATATTAATTCTCAAGCCAAAAACCTGGCTTGTTTCCGTGAAATTGAATCTGACTTCCAGTGATGCCGGAGGACAGATTAGAACTGCCGCTCAGGGCTTCTAAGTTTGTCACCTTTATGCAAACACACTGCCGCACCTTCCTCCCATGGTGTGGCCGGTGGCTTGGAACCACTGACTTTTTATTTAGTAATCAAGTGCTTAAGTACCAGGGCTCCTTGATGCTAATTAAATTAAATGTGTAAATGTTTTATATTTTAGTTTAAACCAAGATTAAATAATGGCATTTATATTTTGTATCTTCTTGTTGTTAGGTGCCATCGAGTCAACACCTCTCATAGCGACCCGATGCACAACAGAATGATACACTACTTGGTCCTGGGCCAACTTCACAATTGTTGCCATGCTTGAGAGCCCATTGCTGCTGTCACTGTGCCAATCCATCTTGTTGGGGGTCTTCCTCTTTTTCTCTGACCCTCCACCTTACCAAACATGATATCCTTCTCCAGCAACTGGTCCCACAATATGTCTAAAGTATGAGAGACAAAGTCTGACCTTCCTGGCCTCCAAGGAGCATTCTGGCTGCACTTCTTCCAACACAGATCTGTTTATTCTTTTGGCAGCCCATGGCACTTTAAATATTCTCCTCCAACAATATAACTCAAATGCATCAATTCTTCTACTGTCTTATTCACTGTCCAGCTTTCACATGCTTATGAGATTATTTAAAATACTATGGTTTGGGACAGTCCTAAAACTTACATCTTTGCTCTTCAACACTTTAAAGAGTTCTTGGCAGCAGATTTGCCCAATGCAATATGTCATTTGATTTATTGATTGCTGCTTCCCTGAGTGTTGTTAGTTGATCTGAACAAAATGAAGTCTTTGACTAATTTCAGTCTTTTCTCTATTTATATGAATGTTGTTAATTTGTCTGGTGGTGAGGATTTTTGTTTTCTTTACATTGAGATGCAACCCATAATGAAGGAAGGCTGTAGTCTTTGATCTTCATTAGTATTTTAAGTCCTCTTTACTGTAGCAAGCAAGGTTGTATCATCTGCATGACGCAGGTTGCTAATGAGTCTTACTCCAATCCTGATGCCACATTTTTCTTCACATAATCCAGTTTCTCGGATTATTTGCTCAATTTACAGATTAAATAAGTATGGTGAAATAATACAACTCTGGCACATACCTCTCCTAATTTTAAACCATTCCGTGTTCCCTTTTTCTGTTCGAACAACTTACTTTTGGTCTATGTACAGGTACCTCATGAGCACATTTAAGTGTTCCAGAATACTCATTCTCTGTAGTGTTATCCTTCACTTGTCATGATCCACACAGTTGAGAGACTTTGCATAGTCGAAAAAAGCGCAGGTAAACATCTTGCAGGTATTGTCAGCTTTCAGCCAAGATCCTTCTGATGGCAACAGTGATATCCCTTGATGCACGTCCTCTTCTGAATTTGGCTTGGACCTCTGGAAGTTCTCTATCGATGTGTGGTTGCAGCTGTTTTCTGTTGTCATTAGCAAAACTTTATTTGCATGGGATATTAATGATATTGTCTATTGATTTCTGCATTCTGTTGGGTCACCTCTCTTGGGAATGGGCACAAATACGGATTTCCAGTCGGTTGTATAGCTTCCAGAATCACAGCAACACAGAAGCCGCCACAGTTTGACAAACTGACAGACGAGTAGTTCTAGATCATATGACACCTCTTGAAATGGTTGAACATCAAGCATTTCTTTTTGGTATAGTGACTATATTTCTTCTATCTTCTTTTGTTACTTTCTGCATCATTCAATAGTTTGTCATCAAATCCCAAGTCAAGGCTTGAGTTTTCCTTCAGTTTTTTCTGCTTGAGAAATGCTGAATGTTTTCTTCTTCCCTTTTGTTTTTCTAACTCCAGGTCTTTGCACATTTGATGATAATACTTGACTTTGTCGTCTTGATCTGCCCTTTGAAATTTTCTGTTCAGCTCTCTGACTTCTTCATTTCTTCCACTTGCTTTAGCATCTCTATGCTGGAAAGCCAGTTTCAAAGTCTCTTCTGACATCCATTTTGGTCTTTTCTTTCTTGTCTTCTTAATAACCTTTGCTTTCTTCCTGTACGATGTCCTTGATGTCGTTCCATAACTCTCTTGCTCTTTGGTCATTAGTATGTAATGCGTTAAATCTCTTCTTCAAATGGACTCTAAATTCAGGTGAGATATATTCAAGGTAAATTTTTGGCTCTTGTGGACCTATTTTTATTTTTTTCAGCTTGATACTGAACTTGTATATGAGCAGTTGATGGTTTGTTCCATTGTCAGCCCCTGGCCTTATTTTAGCTGATAATGAATTTTTTTTTTTAACCATCTCTTCCCACAGATGTAGTCAGTTAGATTCCTGTGTATTCCATCTGGTGAGGTACTTGTGTATGCTGGTTGGTGGTTGTGTGCTGTGGAGTTGGTTCTGACTCATAGCACGCCTGTATAGGGTATCTGAAGCTGGGAGTCTTTACTGGAGCAGAAAGCCTCATTTTTCTTCTGTATATATGTGTATGGTTGCCTACAATGTTGTTTGAAGAAGGTCTTTGGAATGTATAAGTTACTGGTGTTTACATTCTGTCATGGAATCTCCAGAATCATTTCTATCACCAAGGCTACATTTTCCAGCTAGTGGTCCTTTTCTCTTTGTTTCCAATCTTCTTACACAATCCAATCACCAGTAATTATCAATACATCTTGATATTATGGTTAATCAGTTTCAGACTGAAGACATTTGTAGAATTTTTCCGTTTCATCATCGCTGGTGTAGTGGTTGGTATGTAAATTTGAATACCAGTGGTAGTGATTGCTGGTCCTTACAGTGGGATATTATCCCACTCCCCACTCCCAAATAGCAGCTACCTGGTCCTTTGGGTCACTTATACCTCAAGTCCGACACACTGACTGGAAGTAATGTGTTGATGGTTCATTTGCTGCTTCAGTCTCCATTTCTCTATCCTCTGGTTCTAGTGAGTGTCATGAACGCGTATGTTTGTATCTGTTCTTGCTGGTACTAGAATTGTCTTTATTGTCCACCCAGGCTTAGAATTTGAACTGGAGAGAAAGCCCCATGCATTTATAAACTCCCTGTTTTCTCAGTTTGCCAGTAGCTTGTATGGAGCATTATCTGTGCCATAGAACTGCCACAGGTGGGTGACTTTCACAAACAGAAAATTATTTTCTCCCAGTTCCGGAGGCTAGAAGTCAGAATTCTGGGCACCACTGAAGGAAAAGGCTTCTTGTCTCAACTAACTCTAAGGGAAGGCCTTGTTTCGGTTCCTGGTTTCTTGGTGACAGCCATCTTCCTCTGTTTGCCTTTGCTTCCATATCTAATCTGCTCCTTAGTTCAAAGTGATTGTGCCCCACAATGATACTGCTATACTAGCAGAAGAAAAGAAACTCCTTTTTCCCAAAGGAAATTACAACACATAGGAGAAGACTTCGAAAAGTTTAGCGGAAAATGGCATGAAAGATCATAGACCATTTTGGGGGGACCCAATTCAGTCCTTAAGTGGCATTGCTGATTGCTCCCTGAGCGAGGCATAGTAGGGTGAGATCAAAGCGCAAACATGGGAAGACCCAGGGCAGAAATGAGCTGGGTTCTGACCTTTTCCTGCTGTGTGGCCTTGGGCAAGCTAGTCCATCTTTAATGGGAATAATACAAGAACAATTCTTGGCTTGTATAAACAAATAATAGCTGCTGCTGTTATGTATCTTACTGCTTCTATTCATGTTATTTCCTGTCTTTAGTCAACCCTGAAATGTTACAATATGTTTAAATTAGTGTTTTTCAACTCTGGCCCAATGTTACCAGATAATTCTTTGTTGTCTTGTGCTGTGCAGAATGTTTAACAGTATCCCTGGCCTCTGTCCCCCAGTTGTGATTTTAGCCCCCTGAAGGCTAAAATTATCCCTGATTTGAGAACCATTTAAACTTAAATAGCAGTTTTCTAAGCTGAAATAGAATTTTATCTATTTGGAAGAATTTGGAATTTCTCAAAACTTTTTGCCTAAGTGAAATGAAATGTAGATTTTATTATTTTTTAAGATGTATTTCTATGTTGGAATCCTGGTGTGATGCTGTAGGATCATTACTGGACCACTAACCACAAGGTCAGCGGTTCAACCCACCAGTAGCTCCTCGGAAACATTTATAGGGCCTCTATGAGTCGGAACCGACTCCACGGCAGTAGACAGGCACATGTTAGTTCTTGAATTGATGTATGAACCAGTGAGATGGTGTCTGTGTAGAGGTGGAGCAGCTGGTGTTGCTGCCCCTGGCCCTGGTCTGGTTCTGACGGCGGGCTTTCTCTGCAGCGTACTGTAAGAACTCCGTAGACGGCCTCTGGTATTGCTTCGATGACAGCGATGTGCAGCAGCTCTCTGAAGACGAGGTCTGCACACAGATGGCATACATCCTCTTCTACCAGCGGCGAACGGCTATACCCTCATGGTCAGCTAACAGCTCACTGGCAGGTAAGGCCCACTCTCGTCCTCATTCTTGTTGTGTCTTGAGCAGAAGATTGGAATTAGTGGCTAGAAGGTGTCATGACTCCGGGCACGATCAGAATAATTCTCACATTTGCATTTTATCTGGAAACAAACGTTCACACACGAGGAAATGCGGGTGCACGGTGAGAGCAGCTGAGTCTGCGCGTCGTGTGGAGGTGGGGCCGGCTCCTGGAATGAGACAGCGCCTGCGCACCACGTCACCTTGCTGAAGTAGGGGGATGAGTGGCTGGGATGCACAAGTGAGACGTGACTTTGCTAGGTTTGGGCTGGGTTATCTTAGCACACGTCCCGTCTGAGCCCGTCTATGCCACATGTTTACATCTGCAGCATGGGTGTACTAGTAATGCCTGCCTCGTGTAGTTTAACACATCAGATGAGGTAGGTGCATTCTAAAGCATTTTGTAAAGGGTAAACTGCCATTAGAAATAGCTTTGATTTTCCCCCTGTAAGAAGATCGATCTGTTCTGTTAGGGTAATGAGTGGAAGCTATAGTAGTATTTAATGGCTTGGGCTTTGCCTGCTGGGGTCTAGTCCCTTGTGTGTACTAAATGCAGGATCCCATCATACGGATGCAGCCACAATAATGCAGGCAAGAGCAGAGGACTACAGAGTGGTCATGTGTGATCAGGTTAAAATCAAAACGAAACTCACTGCTGCTGAATGGATTCCAGCTCATTCCAAGACTGTAAATCTTTAGAGGGGCAGGTAGCTGCTCTCCCCTGCAGGGCAGCTGCCACTAGGCCTCCCTGCTCCCTGGGAAAGGTGTGAGGGTAAGTTAAACAGCTAGAAGGAAGCGTTGCTGAGAGTCTATAGCTCTAGCCAGTAGACCCGGGCCCTGCGGCCCTGCACTCAGAGAGCGGGCATTCCAGTGTGTAGGCCATCCCTCAGTGGTTTCCCGAGTCAGAGACACTGGGAAATCACACACTCTCATCATCTACTTGAAACTGACATGCTGCTTCAGGTGCACATTTTCCAGAACAGTTTCTGTTGTTCTGTTATATTTAAGAGCATCATCTCTGGAACAATGTAGCACTGAGGTACTTAATAAATATTTGTAGAAGAATGAATGTCTGAATGTCAGTATTCCACTCTATGGCCATCTTTTAAGTCTTGGGTTTGCATTTGGAAGTATTTATCCCTGTGTTTGCATTTCATCTGTATGAACACTGTGTGTGTGGAGGTCTACCCTCCTTTGTCCATCCGCCTGGCGCTGCTCTGACAGGCGTGAAGCTGGTTGGAGGTTAGTGCTAAGCTCCACGCTTCTGCCCCACCTTACTGCTTGCTTCCTTTTCTGCAGGTTCCACCAGTTCTTCTCTGTGTGAGCACTGGGTGAGCCGGCTCCCAGGGAGCAAGCAAGCCAGTATCACCTCTGCGGCTTCGTCCAGACGCACCTCCCTGGCCTCGCTCTCCGAGTCCGTGGAGATGACTGGGGAAAGGAGTGAAGACGATGGTGGGTTTTGGTGGTAGAAGTCTAAAATGGCGATTCGCGACCACAGCATAGGGACCCTCCAAAAGTTTTAGGAACCGAGTCCTCAAGAACTCACAAGGGGGTTCTAGAGAGTGGGGCTGTCTGGCGGTGGGTGATGATCATAGTAACAGTTTACTTAAGGGTAAGTCAAAAAGTATTGCTACAAATCCCTAGGACCCTTTATCAAAAAGTTTCTCTGAATGCCCTCCGTCCAGGTCTGTGTGTTCTGAAGGCGGTACTTCTGTCTCTCTAACTCCTCCCTGAACAATTCCCAGCTCTTCAGTTCACACATGTCAAAATGCAAGGGACTCAAATTGTGTTTCTTTTCAATATTCTTTTCACTTTGGGAACAAAAAGAACCCTGAAGGGACAACATTAGGGCTGTACTGTGGATGGGGTAAAGTATTCCAACCAGACTCTCACAGGGCAGCCCCTACTGCCCTCAGAGAATGAGCAGGTGTGTGGTCATGAAGGAAACAACACCTCAGCACAAGTTTCCTGAACTTTTTGTCCCCATGAACTCAGTTGTCAAGTTCTTAAAACTTCTTCCTAAAACTCCTCAAGGACCTTTCTGTGTCCGTCAAGAATATCTGTCCAGAGTATCCCTTTGGGGTCTCAAAGAACAGTCACTATAGACTTCTGAGCTGAGCTCTGTGCCTTGAGTTTGTTTCTGTGATCTTCCAGACCTTCCTTCAAATACTTGATCCATCCCCAAATTCTTGTTGTGTGTCAGGTGGCTTTCTTGTACGCTTATTGCAAAACTTCAGTGATTTGGGACAGTGTCTCTTGTTTTGGTTTCTTAGTGCCCATTAAGCTGACTCCAAGTCATGGCAATTCTGTATAGGGTTTCCGAAGAACGGCTGGTGGATTTGAACACCAACCTGGTAGTTCAAACGGACCTTGTAGTCCAGTGCTTATCTGACAGCACCACACAAGGACTCCATACCAGAACAGTGTCTACTTGAGTAGTATTAAAAGGAATTGATATTAACCCTGACCTCAAAGTACTTTTGAACTATATTCTAATTGTCGAAGGTACCCTAATGAGACTAAACTTTGTTTCCGTGAAGATTTAAAGACTTGGAAACCCTGTATAGTCAAAACTGACTCCACAGCACTTAACAACAACAGCAACCCCTGTGTGGCATTCATGTGCCAGGCAGACTTTGGACTGGGAGGTGGGGTGAGGTGGGGAGGCCTCTAGGCAGCCAAAGCCCTGAGAACTGGCAAGAAGCGAGAATGAGCTCAGCTTCTATAATGAAGACAGTGACTCATTTATCAGCAAGTGTCATGCTGCGCTCAGCCTTGGATCGCCGTAACCTGCTTCTGGTGAAGATGGCAGCTGAACTGGAGAAGCTGCAGGGCTGCAGGCAGAAGGTCAGCCTGGGAGCTGGTGCAGCACGCTGCGAGCTCGGCCGCTGCACTTGTTGTGCGCGCCTTCCTACTCCCTGACACTCCATGACAAGCAAGTGAATCTTGGCTTCCTTTGTTGTTGCTGTTGTTAGGTGCCATTGAGTCAGTCCATAGCAACCCTCTGCCTGACCTGCGGCATCCTCGGGATGCTTGCTTAGCTAGAGGTTATTCTCAGGCAGTCTTTAAACGTGGAATCACTGTCATTTCAACAATCAGCTGCTCTATGGTTGGCCCCCAATCTCCTTTTAAGCAGTGTTGTTGTTGATAAGTGCTGTTCAAGTTGGTTCTGATCCATAGCAACCTTGTATAGGGTTTCCGAGGAATGGCTGGTGAGCTTGAACTGCTGACCTTGTGGTTCAACCCGACTTTGCAGTCCAGTGCATGAACCCACAGCGCCACACCAGGTCTCCACTTTTAAGCAGTGTAGTTGGTGAAATGGATATCCAGAATGCATCTCATGTCCTGTGTGTCCCTTATACAGATAGTGTGTGAGAAATGCCACAGGGACACTACCAAGTGTGTAGGTAGAGAACCTTTTCTTTGGAAGTTGTAATTCACTCAGGACAGGAGTCCTGTATCTTTAATTCTTTGCACTGATCTTCCCATCTACGTCAATGGCGGGGTTCCGTACGGGTGGAGAGAGAGTCATGGGGCTGTGGGTTCAGGTCTTAGCTCTGTCTCTCATTATCACTCTGTGAGCCCCAGATGGTCCCTCTGGGAGGAGAAGCATCGGGTACAGTCTCTCACATTTACCGAGGATCTGTGAAGTGCTGGGTGGCTCCCAGTCACCCTGTGAGCTGGACCAGGGGTCAACAAATCTGGCCTGCTGCCTCTTTTGTAAATAAAGTTTTGAGTCACAGCCATGCCCATTTGCTTCCATGTATTTGTGTCTGAGCCTAAAAAGTTTGCCACCTGAGTTGGTACAGGTAAAGTTGGCTGAACTCTGAGAGGGCATGAGGGGGAAGACAGTCATTTGCTGACCCCCATGTTATATTGTTTTATAGGTGAGGGAATTAAGACTCAGAAGAGTTCCAAGTCTCATGGTTAGTCTATGACATAGCCATGACTGGACCTGAATATACTGATCCGAAGGCCCAGTTCCAGCCATTCCAAAGACCTTGCTTACCGTCTAGCTTCAGTGTCTTACGATTTGTTTGAATGCATTTATTGCTTACGCTTAATGATATTCTCTTTGCTATGTTCAGGAGGATTCTCAACTCGACCATTTGTGAGGAGTGTCCAGCGTCAAAGCTTGTCGTCTAGATCTTCTGTAACCAGCCCCTTGGCTGTCAACGAAAATTGCATGAGACCATCTTGGTCCCTGTCTGCTAAGCTGCAGATGCGCTCCAGTTCTCCTTCCCGATTCTCAGGGGACTCTCCAATTCACACGTCTGCCTCCACCCTGGAGAAGATTGGGGAAGCAGTGGATGACAAGGTCTCCATCTCTTGCTTCGGTAGTCTGAGGAACCTTTCCAGTACTTATCAGGAAGCAAGTGATAGTCACAGTCGCCGGGAACACAAAGCTGTGGGCCGAGCTCCTCTGGCTGTCATGGAAGGCATGTTCAAAGAAGGATCACATACCTGCAAATTGAACTCCAGTCTTGTAGACACACCGAGCAAAAAGTCAGCACAAGGGGATCACTTGCCTCCTGTCTCTGATCCATTTGACAACAATAATCAGATTGCTTATGTGGATCAGAGCGATTCTGTGGACAGCTCTCCAGTCAAAGAAGTGAAGCCCCATAGCCATGCCAGCTCCCTCCCCAAGAAACCAGAGAGCACAACCAAGAGCTCCCCCAGCTCCCGAGGCCCTTCTGAGCCAGATCGAAGCCTGCGGAAGGGGAGAGCAGTCTTGGCGAGCCAGGAATCATCTCTTTCAAGTACATCTCCTTCTTCTCCCGTTCCCGTCAAGGTTTCTGTGAAGCCCTCCTGCTCCCGGAGCAAAGCTGAGTCTTCTTCCAGGGCCAGCGGACGTCATTCCTCCCCTCTCCCTGCCCAACCCCGCAAGGAGACAGTCCTGAAATCCCAGGATGCTGGGTCATCATCTCCTTTGCCACAGAAGCAGAAGTCAGCCTCTTCCCTAGCCTCCACATCTGCCAAAAAAGCCTCGGGCCCTGCCACGAGGGCGCCTCTCCCTCCTGGGAAGAGCAGGACTTCAGACAGAAGCCTGAGTAGAGAGGGCTCCAGACAAAGCCTGGGTTCTGAGCGGGCCAGCGTCACTGCCAGCTCCGCCTCTAAGCCCAGCTCTCCTTGGGTGGGTCAGGCCCGAGGCGGGGAGGGCCGAGGGGACAGCAAGCATGTTAGGAGCTCCTCCATGGCCAGCCTACGGTCCCCCAGCATAAGCATGAAGTCTGGTCTGAAGAGGGACAGCAAGTCGGAGGAAAAGGGGCTGTCCTTCTTCAAATCAGCCTTGAGACAGAAGGAAACCAGGAGGTCTACTGACCTTGGGAAGACAACCTTACTGTCCAGAAAGGGAGGTGGGAGCTCTGTCAAGTCGGCCTGTAAGGGTGCAGTGGAGGAGAAGTCTGAGAAGGGCGCTCAGCACCCGGGCTCCCAGAAGCCCCATGCCAACGCAGCTGGAAAAGAGCAGCTAGTCTCCAAGGACTCTGCTTCTGCTAAACATTCCCTGCTGTCCACTCGCAAGGCCAGGTCTTCCCAGCTAGACTTGGGGGCCCCCTCATCTCCTGGTGGTAGGCAGGCTTCTGAGAAAGCCTCGAAAAAGTTATCTTCTAGCATGCAGACTTCTGCCCGGCCTTCTCAGAAACCGTCATGACTTTCTGCAACCCAAGTGTTTCACCTGTGAAAATGTTTGTTTATTTAAAATCCCTCCCCACCCTCCAGAACCCTCCATGCTTTTGTTTTGTAGTTTCTAGGTCTCATGTCTGGTGTGAGTGTGTGTGTGTGTGTGTGCGCGTGCGTGCATATGTGCGGAGAATTCAGTTGTAAGTTGTTAAAAGTGGCGCCTTATTCTACCATTGAACCAAATAACAGCCGTAAGCAAAGTGTTGGTAGCAAGCTAACTGGAGTAATGATAGACAATACCCTGGACAGCCCTTTGAGCAATTGTACATATTTCCTTCTAAAGAGTTCTTAATGACTTTTGTTGGACACTAGGGTTTTGAAACCTGTGAACCAGTTAAGCTGTCATTAGTGAATTACTTGACTTGGGTTTCAGCTGAGCAGGATTTGTCCTCACTGTGGCACTGACAGCAGAACAAACGGAGGGAAAAAAGGGTTGCTTTCTGCACTTTCACCCCATTAACCAATCTTGGTAAAGGGCAATATTTTAACACTAATGTTTCTCAGGTATTTACTCAGCAAGACTAGGCTGGGTGCACATCAGTGAAAGGGTTAACGAGGTGGTCTGACAGGTAGGTGACCATGTCGTTTCTTCTACTGCCACAAAAGTGTTTTGGTGCAGAAATGAGGTCTTTCACCGCCTTTATATCTGCAGGTGTGTGTCCCTAAGCTGTCTTGACTTTTAGGATATGCCCTTTATGGTTAAGAGCCGACGAGTTGATTCCGACTCCTAGCAACCCTGTCCAGGGTTTCAGAGGAGTGGCTGGTGGGTTTAAATTGCCAACCTTGTGGTTCTCAGTCCAGTGCTAATCCTACAGTGCCACCCCAGAAGACCAGGACATGCCCTAGAAGGTGGCAGATTGGATAGCCAGAAAGACAGTGACTGGTACTTACAGTTTTCCTTTCCAAATTTGCTAGCGAAGGCCATTGGGATTCTGAAGTGTAGTACGAACACTCAGCACCTTTGGAAGACAGATTCTTAGGAAAAAAATGGCTTCTGAACTGGATGCGAGAAACTAGGCCATTTTCCTTTTCTGATGTTATTATTTTTTTTGTATGTTCAGCATTGAAAGCGCCATTCTGTCCTGTGTTTACATACTCATGTGTCCTTGTAACTTGGAAAGGACAGGCATTGTCTAATGCCAAATCAGTGCTGGCATGTTGGCGTGCCTGGGACACTCTGAGTCTGAGTCTCCGTCCCAGGTCTGATGCCTCTAGTGACTCTTCTGTTTCTTCTTTGTGGTGAAGAAACTGACTTCTGACAGCGGTCAGTGCAAATCTCATTGATTGTTTAGAAAAAAGTGGACCTGACAAAAATCTCACACACAGATAAGATAGTCTTTCGAGCACCGTGGACGTATCCATGCCATGTTTTCCTACTCGACTTTTGATATTTTTCCCTTTTCCTGTTTCTTTCATGTCAAGGTCCTGGTTCTCGTTGAGTAGAATTTGTCACTTTGTGATGACACCACATGCTGTTACATGCTTTCCAGTGTTAGCTTTTTTCCATCCTTTTGTAGACTTTCCCAAGTTCTCTCTGAACTCTTGGTGCACAGACCCAGTTGAAGCAACTAGAATCCCTGTACGTGCCTGTCTGTGAATTCTGCACTGCCTTCTGCTCCTTATTAGTACTTTTTTCTTCTTCTTCTATAAATACCTCTTGGGAAATGTTCCCAGTAGGTTAGCTAACTTTATTTTGCTGCTGATTTGAGCATTAGCAGGTAACTGACAAGTCTGAAGACCACTGATGTTAGGAGAGCAGGAGTTTCAGACCCTTGCAGTATTTAGGACTTCCATAGTCAGCCTTTGTGGACGTTACTATAGTACTCGGTGTCGTTCATCCACCCTCAGCCTGTGGTCCATTGCTCTCCAGGCTCAGCCCGGCTGTGGAGACACCTGGGATCTAGAGCAGCTCCCTCTCCTCTGTAGAGACAGATTGCTGCCGGGGGACAGTCTGCACTCCTCACTGCTTCCAGCAACACCTTCCCCGCTGGCCACTGGCTCACCTCTGCTGACCGCCCTTTCCTCAAACAACAGACCAAGTGTGGATAGACAGTATGAGGAGTGGAATGCTTGCCTGATTTGAACCGCCCATCTGTAATAGGTCTAGCAGGTGAAACATGCCGTCTCCTGTCTGAATCTGCCAAAGTCTTAGAATGATAGATAGCATGTTTGGACAAAGGGGTTTAATAACACTGTGTGTGTGTGTGTGTGTGTGTGTGTGCGCGCGTGTGTCTAATCACCTAAGCTTTAGTAGTGACCAGTTTTACTTTCACAGTGAGGAATAGTGATCTTTATTCTGAAGTCCTGCACGGATGGGTTTACCATTATGGCTGATCTCTTCAAAACAAAGAAAAAATCTCCACTGACCCTTTTACTTTTCCCTGGGATCTTAGAAATGAGAGTTCAGCCTCTGTTATCTGGTTGCCTAGGGGGTTTAGTCCTTGCTCCAGATCGAATGCAACGGAGAAAAAAACAAAGTCAGGAATGAATGCCATTTTCTGTACATCCTCACAATACGAGAAATCTGTGATTAGTAAACAATGTACATTTCATTATTCTTCACTCCTAGGTACAACTTCATAAGCCACCGAAACGAGTATTTTGTCCCAAAGGTTGGAGGTGCTCTTTGGAGGTGTATGGTAGCTTATGGGAAAGCTTTTAGGTGTTCTGGTCAGTTCCTTGAGAGGAGTTAGGGTGTTGGTGTTGGTGTTGTTTTTTGTTTTCTTGGTGTTATTTGGCATAATGAGCACATACAAGGTGACTTCAGAAAGTTTGTGGGAAAAAAATCATTATCCTTAGTTCAGTTTTTTTCATGAACTTTTTGGAAGTACCCTTGTATTTTGTGTGTGTGTTAAAGAATCATTTGCTAAGGATGGTAGGACTGGGTTTATGGTTGACCAACCAGGGGTGCCAGGTTACAGCAGCTAGTTCCTGGTAGGCACAAAATATCTACCAGCCATGGTGTTGCGTCTGTAATGTCTGTTTCTGTATAAACATTTTTTAGTTTCGATTTCTCTTCCTATAGAAATCCAATGCACAAAGGCTCTGTCATTCCTTAGGAGAGCCTTATACCCTGCCTTTGTGTAATCCCTTATAGAATGCGGCAGCACAAAGAGAAACCATTAAGCTTCAAGGAAGGCATCATAGACCATTTCCCACCTCTTTTGCATTTTCTCATCCTATAAGCAGCTTAACTGAAAGTAAGTAAGTAATTTGCTGGGCCAGTAGAAATGGATGGGGAAGTATTTTTGGTTATGATAAAATATTGTAATTGTGAGGCTGCCTTAACCTCTTTTGTAATCATTCATTCATTCTGTAAACATTCGTGGGAGGCCTGCGTAACTTGTGTAAAGGCGAGCTAAGAGCTTCTAGAATATGCTCTAACAGCTCTGGCCAGGGGATGATGTCTCGAGTGGAGTGATGGCCCTCCTGAACAGCAGGCTTAGTGGGTTCTGGTGAATCAGTGGGACTGTAGTTCTGTTGAGCAAAGCTGTTGTGTTCTGAAAACCAAAAGTGTCCTTCCTTCATTTTGTGGAGACATTTTGCTAGTTCCTCCACTTCTTCAGATTGAGCTGTCTCTACCACTTAGAGGCTGAACATCCATTATGCAATCAGTTTACATCAGAATTTGCTCGTCCAAATTTGTATGAGAGGAAGTGGGAATTTCTGGGGGTGGGGAAGGCAGGGAAGAAAAGTTACCATTGCTCTAAATTAACTGTCACGACAAAAAATAGTAATAGTATGTAAAGGAACGAGCAGTGGCAGCCAGTAGGAAAAGTGGACTAGAGAAAAGCTGTGAACAAAGCTCACTAATGTCAAATAAATGTGTTTTAAAAATAGATTGACATCTGCCATTATGTCTCATTATGACAAATTACTAAACAACTGGCGTTATTGTTTCCTATGGAGGCTATGAGGATTATTGGACACACAGGTAATTAGTGTTTCTGGGTTGGAGTTTTGGAATAGTATGCCGATTGATTATTAGCACAGTTTCAATAAAACACATATTCTGCGAGGTGTGTTGAACTTTGTGTTATTTGGAGTTGAGGGTAAAATTTGTTGACAACCCAGTGCCTATAATACACAGAAACACAAAAAAATAGCTGTCCCTTTGCTTTGGCTCTTATTTTTGCTAAATATGACTCCATGTTTGGGGGAGACCCACTGCTTTTATTTCAAGGAAAACTCAGTGTCTCATGCCTGTCTTCCGTCACTTCTCCCAGCGTGTTCGGTTTTGCAGCTGTGCTTCACGCATTTCTTCCCCCAGTAATGGGATTGCATGGCCTCCATCTAATCCAGAAAGCATGCTTTCACTACCTATGCAAGCAACTAATGACAAAAATATACTGCACTAAAAGTAAGTTTGTATCAAAAGGTAACTCTTAGATTATGGAGCTCTATTTTTGAATTTGTAGTTTTTTAAATGTGGCTTCAGCATCAATACAGAGGAGCATGAGTGTGAATGATTATTTTGCTTTGCGCATACTGTTTCTCCACACTTTTTTTTTTGGGTGGGATCATTGGTGAGATTGTGTGTAAAATAAGTATTTTGCCAGCAGAAGTGGGATTGGTTATGTTCAACATAACACTAGTTTATATAATGTATTTAGCCTGAAGACTTTCTAAAGTATTTTGTTCTGTAAATAATCTGCCATTTTCTATAGATTTTAATTTTTTATATCTTCTAGCGTTCTTTTGTGGTTCACAAGGAAAGACTGTGGCTGCTAATAGTGCTAACAATTTTTAAATTTTTTTTTTTTTGTAGAGAGTTACAGCTGTTTTGGAAAGCTTTGCAGCTTCCCAGCCGCTGACATCAAGACTAAGCCCAGGGGATTTCTGGTAGTGTTGTATAGTAAACTGGGTCTTACACTTGTCTCACATCCATGTAAAACCAGTATTTCCCAGTTTAGGGGAGAAGGGGAAATCCATAGCAAACTTGGGACTCCTTTTCCAAATCACACACATGTTCTCCCCAAGATTCTGATAAGCCTCTTTGGAAGGGCCAGTGTAAAGTAAGTGTACCTGGATTTCACTAAAACCGTCTAGAGGGTTCCCGAGTACAAAGTGTGGGGCGCAGGACTTGCGTCTATTTAAAAGTGCAGTCTGCATTGAGCACCACCATGATGACATCCCCTTGCTGAGATTTACAGCGAGAATCACTGCGGTGCGAGGTACTTGGGAGTGCGCCCTTGGACTCCTCACTTGTCTGGAGAGGAACTGAAAAGATGAATAGCAGTAGTATCAGACTCCTGTTTGAAATATGGGCCTTCCTGATTCGAGGTCCGATTTGGGAGCTTGGAGCATTTTGTGGCTAGCCCAGTATTTGCCAGTCTGGTGGAACTGGTGGTCGGGGATTGCTGGAACAGGTGGGGTGTGGGGCATATGACTCCTTTCCCAGCCCTTTTCCCTGGACTCCACAGCTGCTGGGGACTGGAGAAGTCACTCAGAGTTAGAGGGGCTGAAGAATGAAATAAATGTTTAGCCTTGAAAACCCTGTCCCTGCTTTTGATAGAAGAACGATTACTGTTTTGTAGTAATTCCAAATGACTTAGTAATTGCCGTTTTTAACAAACCCCAGGCTGCCCATTCTCTACGATAGTTCATAAAAAGAATGTAGTATCATGAAGCGTTTTTAGTTCAAAAAAAATGTGAAGAATTTTATTTTGGACTTTTTTTTTCTTTTTGGTTACCTTCAATTGCTGTCTTTTCATGTCATCAAAAAAACATAAATGAAATTATACTCACTTAAGAATTTGGCAGTATATGCTACCTGTAGAGGCAGAGGCAAGTGGGGTTTCGGTTCAGCCTTTGTTGAGCTGAGTATGCAGGATGTGGTCGGTGGTACAACCTGCACTGTTGCTCAGGGGGCTTCATCATGCTCGGCATTGTGCTGGTGTTTTCACATGCCAAGGAATAAAGTTGTGAGTCAAACTCCAAGTGGAGACTGCTTGTTTACAAAGGCCGCCTAGAACAGCGCTCATCCGTAGTCATCGTGAAAATGCAATATGAAACTTTCCTCGGTGCTATTCCACACGACGGGGCCATCATACCAAATGGAAAGGCGGTACAGTGTTTTCTAGGTCACAGTTCTCTCTGGGCCTTTCAAAGACCCACTTATGTTCCCTAAGGCTTGCTCACTTACGGTGCCTCTCACCACTGGCTAAAATTAATTTTAAGCCCCATCACAAAATTGTTTTTTGATTGAACTCCTCAGTTTCTACACTGGAATTTCTATAGTGGCCTGAAAAGCTGCATGTCATTATCACTGTACAAAAACCGCTCTGCCATTTATTCTTTACATAGGACTGCTAGCAATTCCTGTATAGATCCCTTGTTTAGTTGAGTTGTATAGTACTGTGGAAGGCAGGCTGGAAGAAAAGGTGTATCATACATTTTAAATTATTTTAGAACGAGTGCATGAGATGTATCATTGAGCTTTGTAATTTATTTATTTGTATGTTTTATTATTCATGGTGTATGCACTTTTAATAAGCAGAATTTATATTTTTATGTTAAAAATGTTTTATTTCTGGAACAGCAGTTGACTATATAGTACATGGTTGAAATTCAGAGAAAAGTGGAGAATGTACCAAAATATAATAAATTTATTACATGATGCCTTCTTCAAGCTATATTCATACTCCTTTCTCCTCTTGCCAAGCAGTGTATTTTTGTTGTTGACTACAGATAATATGGAGTCCTGGTGTGGCACTGTGGGTTCATGCGCTGGACTGCAACGTCGGTTTGAACCGCAAGGCAGGTGGTTCAAGCTTACCAGCTGCTCAGTGGAAACCCTATACAGGGTCACTATGGGTTGGAGCCAACTTGACAGCACTTAAAAACACAATAATTATATTATTTGTACTGCATTAATCTATGCAAAGTACTCTTAAATATCAGTATTAAGAAAGCAAGATACTCTATATGTAAAGTTAAAACAAAAAATCACATCCTTGTTTGTTTTCACAATGGTGGTGGTGGTGGTGTGCTGTGGAGTCGGTTCTGACCCATAACGAGCCTGTGTAGGGTTTCTGAGGCTGTAAATCTTTACAGAAGCAGAAAGCTTCATCTTTCTCCTGTGGAACAGCTGGTAGCTTCCAACAGCTTAATTTGAGATTAGCAGCCCGATTTGTAACCACTGCTATCAAAGCGCCTTTTTGTTTTCACAATGTTGTTGTTAAGTGCCATCAAGTTGGTTCCAACCCATAGTGACCCTGCACAGGGTATCCGAGACTGTAAATCTTACGGGAGCAGAAAGCCTCATCGTTCTCCCACGGAACAGCTGGTAGTTTCGAACTGCTGACCTTGAGGTTCGCAGCCCAATTCGTATCCATTGAGTCCTGGTGTGGCGCTATGGGTTAATGCAACAGACTGCAAAGCCGTTTGAACTGCAAGGTCGGTGGTTCAAGCTTACCAGTTGCTCCTCGGAAACCCTATACAGGGTCGCTATGGGTCCGAATCGACTCGACGGCACTTAACAAGGAATGATTATTTCGTGTTGCCTGTAACAAACAGAAGTCTTGAAGCTGCGTAAGGATTCATATTGTGACTCAACTCCAGAACATTTTCAACATTTCACTGGTTCCCCCTTGGACCAACTTTATGATGAAAGAAGATAGCAGCCTCTTCTGATGTTTTCCTGTGGTGTCTTCGTCTTTAACTAGCCTGTTTTGGTCAAACTTTTCCAGCTGGTTTACTGGCCCTCTCAAAGGATGCCACAACACTCCTGACCACTTGGGGGCGCTAAAGCCCTGTCAGATAAGCCTGATGGGTCTGAATCTCTGAGAATGGAAATGCACATGACTGTACCCTGAGGAGTGAGTGAGCCTTTGGCGAGTGGTATCAGGTGAGTACCTTCAGCAACGTCAGCCATTTGTTCGCAGAGATTATGAAATACTTATCTGCAGGTCTTGTTTTCCTAATGTAAAGGCTTAAGGGTAGAGAAAGGAGATAGCCCCTAACTCAGGATGTGGGGAACCCACGTGACAGGTAGCCCAAGGTGTAACACATCAGCTTCCCTCGTTTTAAGTGGTAGCATTTTGTTCTGAGCGCTATTAAAACTCCTTGGACCGTGGAGTACACTAGTTATACACGAGGTTTCATTACACCTGGAAGTGCTGACACATTACAAAGTACACTATTGTATCGAGTGGGTTCCGACGTACAGCAGATTAAAACTGCCTGGTCCTACACTGTCCTCGCCAACCTGCCACTTATCATTCGAGTTTCTGGGAGATGAGGTGAGGTGTTACGCAGTGCACGATGGGGCTGAGGAGTGAGGGCCACGTGCCCCACTCACCCCTCTTTACCTGGTGGTGTCAGGTATGTCTCACACCTGCAGGACATGTGAGAAAGCTCCTGATCGGGTCGGCAGTCTCAGGCCGCGGTCTCAGGTGCCCTCCAGGTGGGACATGGAGAGCCTCCCAATGTCGAGTCAAGCCTAGAAGTTCAGTGGCGAGGCCCCATGAGGACTGCTGCAGCGGGGAGGGTTTCCCTCCGATTCCCATCCCACAAAAGGGTGTGGTGAAAGGTGCCAGTTTGTCAGGTGAAACTGAAGTCCTGATGCCAATATCATGTCGTTGGTGCGGAATTGCTGAGGCTATGGCAGCAGCCTGGGGCGATGATTCTCTAGAGGGGTCAGATTGTAAATCGGTAACACGCTCCCCTTGGGGCATCACCCTGGCAGCATTACAGCCCCACTTCCTCTTCTGCCAACGCTTTCCTCTGATGTGCCCACAGGCCTCACCGCCTTCCCATCTTTGTTCAGATTGGCATCTCAGCAAGGCCGTGCCAACCACCCTTTGACGATATTGCAACCCACCTCCCATGCTCGCCCCTCCCACTTTATTTTGCTTCGTAGCCCTTAACACCCTGTGGCTCAGGGCTGTGGTTTCCGACTTATAGCGGCTGGTGGGTTTGAGCTCCTGACCTTGTGATTCACAGTCCAGTGCTTATCCTATGAGGTCATAACAGGATTCCTATCACCAACTAGCATGGTGTTGTTGTGAACTGACTCAGCAACCCTGTATAGGGTTTCCGAGAAGAGGCTAGCGAACTTGAACCACCGACCTTGTGGTTCAAACTGACCTTGCAGTCCAGCGCATTAACCCACAACGCCACACCAAAGCTCCACTAACTAACATTGTTGTTATTAAGTGCCGTCAAGTCGGTTCTGACCCATAACAACCCTGTATAGGAACAGCTGGTGAGCTTGAACCACTGACCTTCAAACCAACCTTCAAACCAACTTTGCAGTCAAGCGCATTCGCCCACACCACCACACCAAGACTCAGTAGTACATATTTATTTTGTGATTTGTTTCCACACTCTCCTCTGCCCTCAGTGTGACCACCTGAGAACAAGGAGTTTTGGCTGTTCTGTTCCCTGCTTATTTTCCCAGTGCTGGACATATCCTGGTATGGTGCGGTAGAGTAAGCGCTGGACTGCTAACTGCAAGGTCAGTGGTTTAAGCCCACCAGCCACTCCACAGAAACCCTAATCAGGGTCGCTGTGAATTGGAACCAAGTGGACGGCGCTTGACAACAGCGGCAGGACAGTCACATAGTAGTTACTTAATTGTTGTTAAGTGCTATCGAGTCAGTTACGACTCATAGCAGCTGGTAGGGTTGAACCTCCAGTCTTGCAGTTAGCAGTTCTGAGCTTATCCTGTAGAGCCACACAAACGTTTATAACCAGGTTGGTGGGTTTACTTGGTAGTCAGCTGTTCTGACTCTGCCTTCCCATCTGGAAGGTGGAGAATAGTGCTTGCACCTTAGAGTTGTGAGGGGTAAATGGAATGACGTATGCATGGTGCCCAGCAGAGACACTGTTCAGCTAATGACGACAGTGAGCAGAGGAGGGGCTGGCCCTCTTGGGAGCTTTGTGGAGGTTGGGGGAAAGGGGGTGTTAAAGCATAAGGAATACATTCCAGGCAGGGGAACAGCTTGCACTTTCTGGGACTCTAGGAGTTCAACTTGTTGGATGTAGGGCAGAAAGGTGGAGGCTACTTCTAGAAGGACCTTTTATGATCTCAATTTCTGGAATAAATGAGGATCTAAGAAGAGGTTTTAATTTAGGGCAGAGAGGAGATTGTGCCTCGGTATGCTCCCATGGCAACGGCCTGGCACCAGATCTCTGGGAGGGAACTGCAGGAATCTGGATCAGTCTGTGTAAGGGTTGACCTCAGTCAATGCTGGTGGGTGGGGAGGAGAGTGGGCCCAGTAGAGGGGCCATGCTCAGACTCCAGAGGCTGACTGCTAGGTTTGTTAACTGGAAACTGGGCCGGTTACTTCACGTTTCTGTGCTGTGGATTCTTCATCAGTAAAATGTAGATAGCAGCATCAAATGATTATTGTGAACCCTAATTGAGGCACTTAGTTTATTTACAGTGCATATATTTATAAAGGAGCCTGGAGGAGAAGTAGTTTGTGGTTAGTGCTAAACCATCCAGTAATCTCACAGAAGAAAGGGCTAGATATCTGCTTCCATACATATTGCAATCCACAAAACCCTCTGAAGCATTTCTACCCTAACACATGGGGTCACCATGACTTAGGCAAATACAACAGTAGGTAACAACAATTGCTCTGTCGTACTGTGTCTTTTCTGTTTGTTCCACCTGTTTTATATCTTTCTGCTTACTCATCTTTTAAATCACTTAGGTATGTTTTCATTCTCTTTTGTCACCTCTGTTAGCTTGTTTGTTATTCATTCTTTGACTCTTCTTTTAGTGGGTATCCTTAGGAGTTTTGTGTGCATTCTTGCCTTGTAGGATACACACCGGACTGCAAACCACAAGATCAGTGTTTTAAACTCATCTGCTGCTCTTAGGAAACCCTGTACAGGGTCGCTATGAGTCGGAATCGACTCAACAGCACATAACAAGAAGTTAGTAAATTTTGCCCATCTGGGGTTTATGCATCGGACTACTAACTGCAAGGTAGACAGTTCAAAACCACCATTTATTCCATGGGAGAAAGATGAGACTCTTAGCTCCCATAATGACTTACAGTCTTGGAAACCTTACACTATTGAATCTATATGTTGAGCAAATAATCCACGAAACTGGATTATCTGAAGAACAATTTAGCATCAGGATTAGAGTAAAATTTATTAACAACCTGTGATGTGCAGATAATACAACCTTGCTTGCTAGAAGTGAACAAACCTTGAAATACTAATGAAGATCAAAGACTACAGTTTTCAGTGTGAGTTGCATCTCAATGCACAGAAAATGAAAATCCTCACAATTGGACCAATAAATAACATTATGATAGATAGAGAAATGACTTCAGTTGTCAAAGACTTCATTTTGCTTGAATCCACAATCAACACTCATGGAAGCCACAGTCAAGAATTAAAAAGACAGATTACATTAGGTAAATCTCTGCAAAAGACCTTCTTAAAGTGCCAAAGAGCAAAGATGTTCATTTGAAGACTAAGGTGTGCCTGACCCAAGCCATGGTATTTCCAGTTGCCGCATATGCTGTAAAAGTTGGACAATGAGTAAGGATGCCCGTAAAATAATTGATACATTTCAAGTATGGTATTGATGAAGACTATTGAAAATACCATGAATTGCTAGAAGAACACACAAATCTGTCCTGGCAGAAGTACAGCAGGATGCTCCTTAGAAGTCAGAATGGTGGGACTTCATCTCTCATACTTTGGATTTGTTGTCAGGCGGGACCAGTCTCTGTAGAAGGGCATCATGCTTGATAAAGTGGAGCATGAACAAAAAAGAGGAAGACCCCAGTGAGATGGATTGACACAGTGGCAACACCAGAGGACTCAAACATAACAATTATGAGGAAGACAGACTAGGAAGGAGAAACAGACTATAGAATATTTTGTTGCCATGGTTGTTGCTATGTTTGAGCCCATTGCTGCTGCCACTGTGCCTCTCCATGTAGTTAGGAGTCTTCTTCTTTTTCTCCACCCCCTCCACTTTCTCTCCAATGTTTCATCAGTTTGTTGAAAGATTTCAGTTT
>NW_006408696.1:2801151-2803716 GCF_000296735.1 Chrysochloris asiatica | reverse complement strand
TAATTTTGTTTCGCAATCATTTTATGACTTTCCTTTGGGGGAAGTAAGCCTTTAGTCTTCGTGCTATTCCTTTGAAAGTAGTGGGTTTTTTTTGTTTTTTTTTTTTTGCTTTCCCATCCTTTTCCCTTCTGTGATTACTCTGAAAAGGTTTCTCTTTGTTTTTCATCCGTTTTATGATGATGGAGTTATATGTGTTTTGTTGTTTGTTTTTATCCTGAATTTCCTGAATCAGACTTAGAACCATCCCAGTCATTGTTGTAGGGTGCCATTTAGTCAAATTCAACTCACAGAGGGTCCATGTGACAGAACAGAACTGCCACATACAGGTTTCTTGGTGCTGTAGGATAAGCACTGGACCGAAAGGTCAGTTTGAACCACAAGGTCAGTGGTTCAAACCCACCAGCCCTCCTTGGGAACCCTTTCTAGGGTCCCTAAGAGTCAGCACTTAATAACAACAGTCTTACAAGAGCTTATTGGCCGGCCTTCCCCCTCAGAGGCTTTGAGAGGATTCAAGTCATCACCTTTTCTGTCGGCAGCTGAATGCTTAACCATTGCACCTCCAAGGTTCCTTCCCCAGCTAGTATCTCTTTAAATGTTTTTCCTGTTTCATATTTCTATCCTCTTCTAGAACTCCAAGCTTGTTTATTGTAGATCTTCCACCATGTCTCAAGTGTTACTTACACTCCTTTTTGTATTTTCTGTCCCTTTTGATCTCCTTTTTTCAATGTGGATATTTTCGATAGAACCCAGGCTTTTTTCCCCAGCCATGTCTAGTTATTCTGGATGAGGTCGGTTGACACAGTGCTCAAACACAACAAATCTGAGGCTGGTGCAGGCCCGGGCAGAGTTTGGTTCTGTTGTGCACAGGGCCACCGAGTTGGAAGCAACTTGATGGTACCTAACAGCAGGTATCCTATATAAAGTACAAAGTGCTCAGTTAAATGTGGATTCCTGATAAGCAATACTCTTTTAGAATAAATATATCTAAAATATCACCTTCATTTGCCTTCAATATATACAGCTATTGCTGTTAAAGTACCATCGAGTTGGTTCCAATTCTTAGTGACCCTGCATAGGGTTTCTGAGGAACCTTGTGGTTCGCAGTCCAGTGCTAATCCTACAGCGCCCCATCCGCAGTCCTAAGCGTTATTAATTACGTTTATCATGTTCAACCATCATGTAGGATTTTTTACAGGGAATAGAATTCTAAATTGATAGTTACTTTGTTTCATACACAATTCCATGATCTTCTGGCTTTCATTGCTTCTGTTAAAAAGGGATATACTTATAATTTTAAAAAAATGTGTTTTTTGAGAAATTCAAATTTAATTGGACATCTTGTATTTGCTAAGTCTGGCATCCCTATTAATCTGGCAACCAATTTGCTAAAAAACCCATTTAATTGTGATCTTTTGGAGTCTTGGTGTGGCACTGGAGGATAAACACTGGACTGCTAGCCACAATGTCAATGGTTCAAATCCATCAGCCGCTCCTCGGAAACCCTATACAGTGTCACTGTGAGTCAGAACTGACTTGAGGACACATAGCAACAAGTGGGGCTTGCCTTCTAGCAACAAGGGACACAAAATTAAAAATAGTGGACCTTAGGAGGGACCAACTTCCTGGGGGAAATTAACAGAGGTACAGCCAGAGTGTTGTTACAACATCACAATGATGAACACCCAAACATGCTTCCCTTTCCCTGGCCTTTCTATCTCAGTAAATGGTCCTCCATTCATCACAGTTACTCAAACTGGAAGCGGAGAAGCCATCCATGCTGCCGCTCTCTCCCTCAACCCCTCCTGGCATCAAATCCATTCCCAGCCCAGTTGTGTTTGTTCTACTTCCGCGGTATGTCCTAACTCGGCTTTCTCTCTACTGATGACACCTGAGTCCACGTCACCAGGAGCTTCTGGGCCAGGC
Source organism: Chrysochloris asiatica (assembly GCF_000296735.1). Classification (NCBI taxonomy): domain Eukaryota; kingdom Metazoa; phylum Chordata; class Mammalia; order Afrosoricida; family Chrysochloridae; genus Chrysochloris; species Chrysochloris asiatica. The sequence goes on along the minus strand of NW_006408696.1, from coordinate 2,801,793 downwards.
TATTAACCTGCCTACTTGGCCAGCCCCATCTTAATCCCTCTTCACTTCAGACCTGAAAGCCACACAGGGCTACGGCACTTACTTTTCCCTGGATAGTCATCTAGCTCCTCCTGCCATCCTGCAGATCTTGTTTCAAATGGGACCTCCTTGCACTGGCCTATCTAGCCTTGCATATCCTCCTTGCACTGGCCTATCTAGCCTTTCCCTTCACACCCTGTTCTGTTTTTGTAGTGCTTCTCAAGCTCTGAAATTCCAGACAGACCAGATCTCTCCTTTCTCTGCTACCTTCCCCACCAGAATGTAGTGACCAGGAGACCACAACCCTCTGCCAGCCTCACTGCATGTGTCGTTTTGGATGTTTTCGGTTCTAAGGCACACAATATCCAACCAAATTCAGTTGCATGGTTTCAGTATTACTCGTCTGTAAGCAGGTGCAGAAAGAGTAAATAACTTATCGGAAACTCACACAGGCAATCAATGGTAGATCTTGAATATGAAGCTTGGCCTATTTGTCTTCAAAGCTTGTGTTGTAGCATAGTGGTTACGAATTGGGCTGTGAACCGCAAGGTCAGCAGTTTGAAACTACCAGCTGTTCCAGGGGAGAAAGATAAGGCATTCTGCTCCTGTAAAGATATACAGCCT
>NW_006408696.1:2794671-2796606 GCF_000296735.1 Chrysochloris asiatica | reverse complement strand
CCCTCCTGACAATATGTCCAAAGTATGAGAGACAAAGTTTGGCCATCTTGGCCTCTAAGGAGCACTCTGGCTGCACTTCTTCCAAAACAGATCTATTTTGCCTATAGAATCCTTCAATATTGCAAGTGGAGACTTGAATTTTTTTTAAGTTGTTTCAGCTTGAGAAATGCTGAGTGTGTTCTTCCCTTTTGGTTTTTTAACTCTAAGTCTTTGCATTGAAGGCACTGGCAAAGAACAAGGCACCAGGAATTGATGGAATAAAATTTGAAATCTTTCAACAAACGGATGTGGCAACAGAGACACTCACTCATCTATGCCAAGAAATTTGGGGGGATAAAACTACCTGGTTAACTCATTTGAAGAGATCCATATTTGTGCCCATTTCAAAAAGAGGCGACCTAATGGAATGTGGAAATCATCGGACAATATCATTAATATCATATGCAAGTAAAATTTTGCTAAAGATAAAGTAAAAATGGCTACAACCATACATTGACAGAAAACTTCCAGGGGTTCAAGCTGGGTCCAGAAGAGGATGTGGAATGAGGGATATCATTGTTGATGTCAGATGGAGCTTGGTTGAAAGAAGAGAATAGCAGAAAGAAATTTACCTGTGCTTTATTGACTTTTGATTGTGTGGCTCCTGACAAGCTATGGACAACATCGCGGGTAATAAGTATTCCAGAACACTTCATTGTGCTCATGAGAAATGTGTACACAGAGCAAGAGGTGGTTATTTGAACAGAACAAGGGAACACTGAATGATATAAAATTAGGAAAGATGTGTGCCAAGGTTGTATTCTTTCATCATACTTATTCATTCTGTATGCTGAGCAAATAATCCAAGGAGCTGAATTATATGAAGAAAAATGTGGCATCAAGATTGGAGGAAGACTCATTAACAACCTGTGATATGCAGATGATACAACCTTGCTTGCTGAAAGCGAAGAGGATTTAGATACTTACTGATGAAGATCAAAGAGCACAGCCTTCAGTATGGATTTCATCTCAATGTAAAGAAAACAAAAATCCTCACCACTGGATTAATAAACAATATCCTATAAATGGAGAAAAGATTGAAGTTGTCAAAGACTTCATTTTGCTCGGATCAACCATCAGCATTCAAGGAAGCAGCAGTCAAGAAGTCAAACAAGGTTTGATTGCATTATGCGAATCTACTGCACAAGACCTCTTTAAAGTGCTCAAGAGCAAAGATGTCAGTTTGAGGACTAAAGTGTGCCTGACCCAAGCCATGGTATTTTCAATAGCCCCATGTGAAAGTTGGACAGTGAATAAGGAAGACCCCAGAAGAATTGATGCATTTGAGTTATAGTGTTGTAAGAGAATACTGCAAGTACCATGGACTGCCAAAAGAACAAACCAATTTGTATTGGAAGAAATACAGCCAGAGTGCTCCTTGGAAGCCAGGATGGCCTTTGTCTCTCGTACTTTACTTTGGACATATTGTCAGGAGGGACCACCAGTTCCTGGAGATAAATATCATGTTTGGTAAAGTGGAGGGTTGGAGAAAAAGAGGAAGACCTCCAACAAGGTGGATTGGCACAGTGACAGCAGCAATAGGTTCAGGGATAGCAGCGATTGTGAGGCTGGCCGAGGACCAGGCAGTGTTACATTCTGTTGTGTATAGGGTCACTGTGAGTCAGTACCGACTCGATGGCACCTAACAACAACAAATCATTTGCTATTGTACATTCTAATTATAACGTTATAGAACATCATTATTCTTGTCGTATTTGTTTAGACTCACCAGTCCTTGTACTTGTATTGCTCTTCTTTCTGCATTTCAGTGTTTCTGTCCGGGGTTATTTCCCTTCTTCCTGGAGAACTAGCCAGTGATTTTGTTATTCTCTGTGTGTGTGTTTAATCTGTGCTAATGATGCATTCTTTTCATTTTTATTTTATAAAAAAAAAAAT
>NW_006408696.1:2762072-2791736 GCF_000296735.1 Chrysochloris asiatica | reverse complement strand
ATTCTACTTTCCTACACGATGTTAAACAGGGAAATGGAATAATCAGCATAAGCAGCTATGTCTAGTAAGGGATTCCTTCTGGATTGCGTAAGTCCTTTTTCTATGTGCAATTGTATTTAAAAAATTATTTATTTTGTTGTTGAGAATATACAACAGTGTCTATGTGGACCATTTAGTCACACTTAACTGCAGTCTTCAAGTGGTGTAATCTTGGGTGAAAGTTTATAGACCAAATTGCTTTTCCATTCAAAAACTCATACACGTTTTGTTCTGTGACATTGATTGCAGTCCCACAATGCAACAGCACTCTACATTGTGATCTCTCCCTTCCTGTGATCTGAGTTTACTTCTGGACAAATGCTGCCCTTTGGATCTCCAGTGGTTGATTGTTTTAAGAAGTGCTGCTCCCTGATGTTACCGCTCCCTTTATAGGCCTGTCTGGTGTTTGGCTGAAAGCTGAGCTCTGAGAGTAAGTTCAGTTCCAGGCTTGACTAAGGGCCAGAGTCTTGGGGGCTCACCCAGTCTCTATCAGATGATAACCATTTTTTATGATTTTGAGTTTTGTGCGACCTTTTTCTCCTGCTCTATCCAGGACTTTCTATTGTGATCCCTCTCAGAGCAGTAGGTAATGATTGCCAGATACCTTCTTGTTCTTTTGGTCTCAGGGTCATGGAGGTTGAGGCCTGTGTGGTCCTTTAACCTTGGAACTATTTCCAGGCCTCTTAGATTTCCTTCTCTCTTCTTTTCTTTGGATGGGGAGCACCTTAGGTGGCTGCTCACAAACTTCTAAGGATCCTATTGCTACTCATCCAAGTAGGATGTAGAAGATTATTTTGGGACGGTGTCATGCCAAGTGATAAGTCCTACTTTTTGTAACCCTGAATAGTTTTTGCTATAGTAAATCTCCACCCCTCAGTTTGTTGCACTGTGGAGGCTTGCATATTTTTGTGATGTTTCAAGCTATGCCATTTGTATTTTAAATACAACAGGGTCGGACATGGTAGACAGGTTTCAGCTGAGCTTCCAGACTAAGACAGATTAGTAAGAATGAGAGGCAAACTTTTTCTAAATATTTAGCCACTAAAAACCTTGTGAATGCCAGTGGGACATTGTCATATAGCGTCAGAGTGTGAATATTGAAACATTATGAATAGCACCAGAATATTGTCAGATATAGTGTCAGAAGATTAACTCCTCAGGTTGTAAGGCACTCAAAATATGACTGGAGAAGAGCTGGCTCTTCAAAGTACACTTCACCATGATGACGCAAATGGAGTAAGCATGGGGCCCTTCATTGGCTGATGGGACACAACTCAAAATGAGAAGAAACAGCTGTAAACATCCGTTAATAACAGGAACATGTAATGTGTGAAATATGAGCCTAGGTAATTTGGAAGCTGTCAAAAATGAAATGGAACACATAAAGATCAATATACTAGCTGTAATGGACTGGCATTGGCCATTTAGAATTTGATAATCACATGGTTTACTATTTCTGGAATGGCAAATTGAAAAGGAATGGTGTCACACTCATCATCAAAAAGAACATCAATATCTATCTTGAAGGACAATACTATTTGATAGATACTATCCATATGTCTACAAGGAAGACCAGTTAATACCACTATTATTCAAATTTATGCACCAACCACTAAAGTCAGTAATGATGAAATTAAATAACTCTACCAACTTCTTCAGTCTGAAAACGATCAAACAAGCCATCAAGATGTAGTGATAATAATTGGTGATTGGAATACAAAGGTTTGAAACAAAGCAGATCAGTCATGGGAAAAAATGGCCTTGGTGATAGAAACGATGCTGGAGATCACATGATAGAATTTTGCAAGACCAATAACTTCATTGCAAATACCTTTCTGAAACAACATAAAAAACAACTACACACATGGACCTCACCAGATGGAATACACAAATTGACTACATCTGTGGAAAGAGACAGTGGAAAAGTTCCATATCATTAGCCAAAACAATAAGAGGGGCAGACTGTGGAACAGACCATTAATTGTTCATATTCTGAAGCTGAAAAAAATTAAAGCAAGTCCATGAGAGCCAAAATATGACTTTGAACACATCCCATCTGAATTTAGAGATCATCTCAATAATGGATTTGATGTATTAGACACTAAAGACCAAAGACCAGAAGAGTTGTGGGATGACATCAGGAAGAAATCAAAAGGTCATTAAGAAGACAAGAAAGGAAAAGACCAAAATGGATGTCAGAAGAGACTCTAAAACTTGCTCTTTAGAGCAGAGATGCTAAAGCAAATGGGGGAGATGAGAAGGCAAATGAGTTGAAAGAAAATTTCAAAGGACAGCTTGAGAAGACAAAGTCTAGTGTTATAATAAAATGCGTAAAGACATGGAGTTAGAAAACCAAAAGGGAAGAACATGCTCAGCAATTCTCAAGCTGAGAGAACTGAAGAAAATATTCAAGCCTAAATTGCAATATTGAAGGATTCTAGAGGCAAAATATTAAATGATGAAAGTATCAAAAGAAGATGGAAAGAATAAACAGAGTCACTGTACCAAAAGAAATGCTCAATGTTCAACCATTTCAAGAAGTAGCATCTGATCAAGAGCCAGCGATACTGAAGGAAGAAGTCCAAGGCGCATTGAAGGTATTGGCAAAGAACAAGGCTCCAGGCATTGATGGGATACAAATTGAAGTCTTTCAACAAACTGATGTAGCACCAGAAGCACTCAGTCATCTATTCCAATAAATTTGGAAGACAGCTCCCTGGCCAACTGATTGGAAGAAATCCATATTTGTGCCCATTCCAAAGAACGGTGACCCAGTGGAACATGGACATCATCATACGATATTAATATCTCATGCATGTGAAGTTTTGCTAAAGATCATTTAAAAATAGCTACCACAGTACATTGAGGGGGAACTGCTAGAGATTCAAGCTGGATTTAGATGAGGATGTGGAATGAGGGATATAATTGCTGAAGTTAGATGGATCCTGTCTGAAAGCAGAGTGTTACCTGTGCTTTATTGACTAGGCAAAGACTTTTGACTGTGTGATTCATGAAAACCTATGGACAACATTGTGGAGAATGGGTATTCCAAAACATTTAATTGTGCTCTTGAGAAACCTGTACTTAGACCAAAGGCAGTCATCCAAATAAGAAAAGGGGACACTGAATGGTTAGACTCAAGAAAGGTGGGTGCCAGACTTGTATTCTTTCATCCTACTTATTCAGTCTGTATGCTAAGCAAATAATCTGAGAAGCTGGATTATATGAAGACAATCATTGCCTCAGAATTGGAGGAAGGCTCATTAATAACCTATGATATGCTGATGATACAACCTTGCTTCCTGAAAGAGAAGAGGACTAAAATACTTATGGATGAAGATAAAAGACCACAGATGTCAGTATGGGTTACACCTCAATGTAAAGAAAACAAAAGTCCTCACTGGACCAATAAATAACATCATGACAACTGGAGAAAAGGTTGAAGTTGTCAAAGACTTTATTGTGCTTGGATCCACTACCAACACTCATGGTAACTGCAGTCAAGAAATCAAATGATGTATTCATGAGAAACGTCTGCTGCACAAGGCTTCAAGTGCAAAGATGTCAGCTTGAGGACTAAGGTGAATTGACCCAAGCCATGATATTTTCAATAGCCTCATGTGTATGTGTAAGTTGGGCAATGAATAAGGAAGACTCTAGAAGAATTGATGCATTTGAGTTATGGTGTTGGAGGAGAATATTAGAAGTTCCATAAACTGCTAGAACAAACAGATCTGTGTTGGGAGAAGTGCAGCCAGGCTGCTCCTTAGAAGCCAAGATGGTGAGACTTCATCTCTCGTACTTGGGACATGTTGTCAGGAGGGACCAGTCCCTGGAGAAGGACATTATGCTTGGTAGAGTGGAAAGTGGGAGAAAAAGAGGAAGACCCCCAAGTAGAATAATTGGCACAGTGGCAGCAGCAATGGGTTCAAACAGATGCCAATGATTGTGAGGATAATGCAGTACCAGGCAGCATCTTGTTCTGTTGGGCATAAATTCGCTGTGAACCAGAACTGACTCAATGGCAACTTAGGACAATAACAGTAAATCCCAACAGTAAAGAAATGTCTACTTAGCAGTAATAGATTTTATGATTGCCTCTTTGGGTAGATTTTTTTTCAACTTACAATTTTTTTTTTTTTTTTTACTTTTACAGAAAAGTTACAAAAATAATTCAGAGAATTCCCATATACCCTTTAGACATCTTCCCTTGATGCTACCATTATCTGTAAACATACCAGAACTATTTAAGTTAACATTGGTTCAATACTACCAGCTAAGCTGCAGAATTTATTCAGATGACACTGACTTTTCCACTATGATTTTTTTCCTCCTTCTGTTCCAGTATCCAATTCAGGATCCCACATTACATTAAGTTGTCATTTCTCCTTCGTCTCCTCCCACCTGTGACAGTTCCTTCATCTGTTACTGTCTCTTACGACTTTGACACCTTTGAAGAACACTGACAGTTATTTTCTCTCATGTCTCTCAATTTGAGTTTGTCTGGTGTTTTCTTTTTATTAGACTGAGGTTATGCATATTTGATCAAGAAAACCACAAAAGTGATGTACCCTTCTTAATGTTAATTGGGGATGGGTGACTTTGGTGCTGAACCACTGGTGATGTTAACTGTGATCACTTGGTGAGGGTGTCTGCTGGTTCTCTTCATTGTAAAGCTACTGCTTTCTCCTTTGCAGTTAATAAATATCTTGGGTATGTTAGTCCATACAAACATCATGCTTCTCTTCAAACGCTGATCCACTAATTTTAGCATCTATCAATGGGTCTAGCTTATGAGAATTTTTATTACTGTGGTATTCTAATGGTGCTTGGATGGTAAAAGACATCATTTTTAGAGATCCTCTTGCCCAGAAGTCTTGGGTTTTGGTGTTTTATAGGGTGTGATTGTAGCTTGGCTGTATGGCAGCAGTTGCTGACTCTTCTTGTGTAATATAGGGAGACAAAGAGTCCTCCAAAGGCAGAAGGGGTGCATATAACAGCAAAACAACACCAGTGGGAAAAAAATGAGAAAAAGAAAAAAAAGACTGAAAAACAGCAACAACAAAAACAAGACTGATACTGCAATCTCTAATCACAGAAAAGAGAGAGGAGGGAGAGAAGAAAAAGAAGGAAAAAAAAAATATATATGTAGCCTAAAGGAGCTCTGGTAGCGTAGTGGTTACGAATCAGGCTGTGAACCGCAAGGTCAGCAGTTCGGAACTACCTGCTGTTCCGCGGGAGAAAGATGAGGCTTTCTGCTCCTGCAAAGATTTACAGCCTCGGAAACCCTGTACAGAGTCGCTATGAGTCAGAACCGACTCCACGGCACATAACAACAACAACAATATGAGTATGACTTTAATGGCCTCTCTTCAGCTTCCTGCCTTCAAAGCTGCCCGAGAAATTCCAAGATGCCAGTGTTTGTTGTTATGCTACACCTCAGGCTCCAATCCAACCTTCGGCCTGTTTTGCTTTCAAACTCTCTTTCCTTCCCTACAGCCCTCTCCTCTTTCCCATGTTAAAAACCAAAACAAAAATCAAACAAGAAAAGTTCAGGGGCTGCTCCTGGGCTGAGTATCTGTCGGCCGTTTGGTTTTAAGTGGAAACTGTCTCTTTAAATTTCGAGAAGATCTGTGCACATGCGTAGTAGAACTCTGAGGGTGGGGCTGAGGTTCCACTAGCTCAGGCACCCCTATAGTCACCAGAATGGAGGTGCGCAGACAGCAAGGGACCAACGAAGAGATACAAAAAAAAAAAAAGAATGTCCACACCTCTATCTCCGTGGCTCTGCCAGGCATCCATGGCTGCTCTGATCCTTCCCCTGCTTGGCCCCACACAAGATGGCGGCTCCTGGAGATGCTGAGCGTCCGAACCAGGAAGCAATGGATTTCTTGCTTCTGCCACAAACTCCCCCAGCTGTAAGTCTTCCAACCTTCTAAATATTCCTTTATATGTGGTTCAGAGTTCTGGGACAATCCCCTGAGCCTGCTTGGTTGGGTATTTTGTGTTGTTGCCGGCGGAGTTCCTCAATGCACTTCCACCCGATCTGCCATCTTGTTTGTTTCTCTGCCTAGAAGTCTTAAGGCAGGGCAGCTGCAGGGATTGGTTCAATCTCATCAAGGACCAAACCACTTGCTGTGAGGTCAATTCTGGCTCCCGGTGACCCCATGTGTGTACCAAATCACTGTACCTAAAGAAATGCTCGATGTTCAACCATTTCAAGAAGTAGCATCTGGTCAAGAGAGTAGAGCTGTGTTCCTTACGATGCTCTGTGGCTGATATTTTTTCCAAAGTAGCTCCCTGTGTGTTTCTTCTAAGGCACCTGTGGTGGGTTCTAACCTCCAAACTTTGATTGAGCAGCTGTGTGTGTTCACAGTTTACAATCTTCCTACATCAAGGCCCAGGACTCATCATCACCATCTTCTTCTCAGCATTATGCCATTCTCAGCATTATGGGGTCAGTGTGAATCACAGTCAAGTTGACAGCAGCTGGTTTGGTTTGATGCTTGGCAATACTGTTGAGACACTGAGCTAATCCCTGCACCTGCTGCCCTGCCTCAGGACTGCTTGTTAAGTGAGTTTCTAAAAATGGTTGTGTGGTTTTGTTTTGTTTGCATCCTAGATTTGGCCTTCAGTGGCTGCCACAGATCTGTAAACATGACCACATCCAGCTGAGGAAGGTAGCTTTCACTGTGTAGTTCTCTTGTGACAAGAGTGGGTAATATTTCCCAGAACCACTCCTCATCTCTGAACATCCTCCCTCTAGTTCTGCCTGTGACAGCGAGCTGGGCTTCTGGCATCTTTGGCCTATGTTGAGGAGTTGCAGTGTTCTGGTCCAGAAAGCACTCTGGCTGGGTTACAGTTTGAGCCAGCTCCACACAGGCAGGTCTTTGCTTCTTACCTTCTATATATGATTTACCTTTATCTGGAAGCATCTTAGCTAAGGACTATCAGAAAAGAGACCTGGAGAGCAGATCAGGGCAACAGTGAGGTCAGTGTGACCATCTCTGATGTGGATTTCAGGTTGTAGGGTCCTCAGATCAGTGACAGGCTGGTTTCCAGCAGGGCCCCACCTCTTCTACTAGAGGTTCTTGAGAGCAAGAGCGAAGCTGAAGGGAAGTCCATCTCTCTGCACTTGAGATCTTGCTCTGGGGCCTCCGACCAGCCTGGTAGCTTGTTTGGTAAATAATGACATTGTTATAAATATTTAATAAACCGAGGGACTGCAGCACATGAAAAATTGATGAGGTCCCTGGGTGGGAAATGCAGGCTTTTCTCTACGTCTGCTCTGGGGACGGCAGTTAGAATCTGACGTCGGCTCAGGCTGACACCTGTGTTTTTGGTAGGGCTGATAAATGGCTGAAGAAATATTCACCCTGTTTAGGAAGCATCAATCCATTATACTTGAGTTCAGGCTGAGGGAGGAATCTGTGGCCATCAATATTCTGTGTGTTTATTAAGCACCGCGCGTTGCCGGAGACGGCGAGTCTTGCCTGGGTCTAGGGAGCAGCTTCTGGAAAGGGCATGGCGGCCCCTTGATGAACGGCTTTAATAAGGAGCAGCTTGGAAGGACCTTCAAGTAAGAAATGAATAACAGTAATTAGATGTTTCTTAATCATTTATTTATTTTATAATTTATGCCCTGCCTGCTTCCCGAGAAAGAATGGAAGTGGCTTGCAATTAAAACCCATCTACCCAGGATGGTCCAAATGAAGACAAACAAGAGATCAGAAACCGTGTTGAGGGAGTGAATTTTTCTTAATCAACTTCTCAGCTACCAGCTGAGAATACTGTATCTCCCCCATTTCCTAAACGAAGCCATGAGCAGATAGAGAGAGGCGGTAGCCGGGAGACATCATGGGGACAGGCGGCTGAGGCGGGAGCGTGAGGTGACCTGTGGCCCCAGCTCCTCAGTGCTGAGCTTCCAGCCACATTTGCATTTCATTTATCATTGTGCCAAACAAATCTGTATGTCTGTGGCAGGGTGGCATGAAAAATTAATGCTCCTGTGTCAGGCAGAGCTTGTCAAAGTGGCAGTGCAGAAAAGGCTCGCGAAGGGGCGACACACATGGTACTCCCTGCTTAACAGCCACCCTCCATTCCCTGAGTGCAGAGCGTGTGTGCCTGGGTGATGAGGCTTCTGCAGCCAGACTCTCTGGGCTGAGGGACAGGCTGTGTGTGTGGGGGTTTGTCCCCACCGGGAGAGCACGAGAGGTGCTATGGGCAGAACTGGGGATACATCTCTGCTGAGTGCATCCCAGGCACAGAGAAGAAGGAGGGGACACCTGAAGGTTCCCAGGGAGCAAGCTGGGGCCAAGGAGCTCCAGGCTGTCTCCAGTTGGGGAGAACCTCGGAGTCTGTGGCTTCTGATGCTGCAGTAACAGGTACACCACATGTGGGCAGCTTTAAAGAACAGAAGTTTCTTTCCGCATAGCTTACTAGACTGGAAGTCCAAATTCAGAGTGTGAATTGAGGGAGGTCCTTCTTTGGCCAAGAGTCCTGGTGTGGCGCTGCAGGATAATACACTGGACCACAAGGTCAGTTTGAACTACAAGGTCGGCAGTTCAAACTCATCAGCTGGTCCTTGGAAACTCAATATAGGGTCACTATGAATTGGAACTGACTTGCTGGCACTTAATCACAACAACTGCTTCTTTGTCCAGTTCAGCTTCAAGTAGCTGGCAGTCTCGTCCCCCTGTTTGTATTTCTTGTCTCTCTGTCTTCAGCTCCTTACCACTCAGCAGTGACGAGGTTTAGGACACACTCTCAGAGGATAAGGACTGGACTGGGAACCACATTGCTGGTGGGACTGCAAAATGGTTCCACCACTCTGGAAAACAGTATGGCACTTCCTCAGGAAGTTGGAAATAAAATTACTTCAGGTCCCAGGTATATGTTGTTGTTAAGCACCATTGTGTCAGTTCCAACTCATAGTGACCCTGTGTAAGGTTTCCAAAAAGCAGCTGATGGGTTTGAACCACCGACCTTGCAGTTAGCATTCCTGTGCTTATCCTAGCACCATACCAGAACTCTTGATAGCAGAGAGAAATTCTAGAGCCATTTGATTCTTGTAATTTAAGTGTTTGCCTTGGATGGGATGATTCAGGAAATACACTGGAAAAAAAGGTCTCACAGACCATGAGGAAAACGCAAAGCCACGTGTTTTGCTCTTTCACTCTTCCAATATCTTATCAAATCATCCAGTTTATATAAGGAAAAGATCTAAGCCACTATCAGAAAAGTGAGAGACCCTACAACACACCTGACATCTCAAAAAGGGCCAGCATTGGGAAAACGAGTGATCCACACACTCATTACCTTGAGAAAATACTTGCTAATAAAATGATAAAAGTATTCTTCCCACCTCTGACCTCCCTAAACCTCAGAGGATAGAGCTGAGACCTGTTGAGGTCAGACCACAGAGTTTCCGGTGAGTGGGATTTCTCAGTGCTGCCGGAAGCCTGCAGTCAGAGGTCCAGGGGAAGAGAGTGGAGAACCTGCTACAAGCAGCACATGCCAGGTAGCCAATTGGAGAGGAAGTTATGAATTGAGGAAAAAGGAGTAACTGAACCAACAAAATCGAGCTTTACACAGACTGAAGGTGGTAACATGCCTCAACTGAGACTCATGTTTACTTTGTTGTTGTTAAGTGCCATGGAGTTGGTTCCGACTCGTGGCAACCCTGTATAGAGTATCCGAGGAGCAGCTGGTGGGTTTGAGCTGTCGACCTTGTTCGCAGTCCAGTGCTGATCCTACAGCGCTATACCAGGAGTCCATGTTTACTTTAACTTTCTACAACTGAGAGCAATTAGATAATCATGCCAATGACCAACCCATGTAGAAGTTGCTGCTGCTTTATTCTGGTTACCCATCAACATGAAGAATTGTTGTTGAAGTTCACTCTCGGCTGCTGGCATTGATCTATCATGATCTCATCTGAGAACAATCCCCAGACACATGAAGAAATTCATCAGTGTGAAAGAAGTGGACTGCCTGAGGGCTAGTAATATCCATGGAACAAAAGCACTGTGCTGAGAGTTTAGAAGATAAGGCAATGGTTACAAGCAAGGAGCAGGTGTAAAGCATGGTTTTGCCGGACTGCTAACCACAAGATGGGCAGTTCAAACCCACCAGCTGCTCCTTTGAAACCCTATGGAGGGTTGTTATGCGTCAGAACCGACTCTATGGCACTTAACAACAACAACAGCATGGTTTTTTTCTATGAGTCAGAATCGGCAGTGAATTGGGGTTTGGTATGCATCTAATGACACAGTTACAAAACACATGAGACAGAAAAGGGCATTGTTGGTGTGAAAATAGATGATTCAGCAATAGTTGGGGACTTGAATACCTCACTTTCAATAAGGACAAAACAACCAGGCAGAACATCCACAAGGAAATAGAAGACTTGAGAAACACTACAAACCAGCTTGACCTAACAGTCGTATATAGAGAACCCTACCCAACCACAGCAAAGGAGCTCTGGTAGCGTAGTGGTTACGAATCGGGCTGCGAACCTTAAGGTCAGCGGTTCGAAACTACCAGCTGCTCTGCGGGAGAAAGATGAGGCTTTCTACTCCCGTAAAGATTTACACCCTCGGAAACCCTGTACAGGGTCGCTATGGGTTGGACCCGACTCAACGGCACTTAACAACAACAACAACAACCCAACCACAGCAGATTATACATTGGAACATTCTCTAGGATAGATCATTGCTATACAATAAGCCTCAATATAATGAAAAGGATCGAAAATAATACAAGAATGGAGTGGAATTAGAGATCATTAACAAAAAGATATGGGAGCATTCACAAGCATGTGAAAATTACTCAGCACCCTCCTAAATAACCAGTGGGTCACAAAAGAAATCACATTAGCTTATACAAGCACAAGGCTCTTTTTTCTTTATTTAAGAAATCTGGAGGTAGGTTATTATTAGTATTGGTTCAGGCACTCAACAAAGTCAAGGCAAATAGTTCTGGAATTTTCTTGGCCCTTTTCACAGTAACAGTGAAGGCAGGAAGGAGGAGGAAAGAGACAGGACAGGGCAATGTTTTTGTAGTATTAGAAAATGCAAAAGCTTTCCCAAGAACCTCACAGCAGACTTATATCTGGGACATCCGGATGTAGAGTGGATGAAAAGAGGCTGGAAATGGAAATAGAGTTGGCTCACTGTCTTAAGCAGTCCCTGGTACATAGTAGGAAGTATCCCTATTGTTGTTAAGGGCTTTTGAGTTGGTTCTGACTCATAGCGACCCTGTATAGGGTTTCTGAAGAACTGCTGGTTAGCTTGAACCCTTGACTTTGTGGTTCAAACTGACCTTGCAGTCCAGCACATTAACCCACAGCACCACATTGGGACTCCTGTAGGAGATATCTCTATAGTATCTTATAAATATCTATTGTATGCATATGGCAGAAGGTTCAGTTACCAGTAATCAGTGACTTTCTCTAGGAGGATTAGCCAACCCTGCTCTCTTGAATTCAGGCATCTGAATTCTCTTTGTCAAAGATATGGGCACAGAAGTGGCTTTAATGAGCAGAGCTCCCTTTTTTGTTTCGGAGATTGTGGAAGTGTGTATGAAGTGGACTTTCTTTAGCTTGACTTCCTGAGTATATGAGAAAGGAACAACCATTGTATTTAAGCCTAGCTCAACCTATCCTGGTATCGTGCATGTACCAGGTTATACAGAAATCCACAACAAATTCCCAAATTAAAATTGTACAGATTATATTTCTTGATCACATTAATGCAAGAGTATACCTAAATTAAAACAAATGATAGGCACTTGGGAATTAAAACAATGAAAACTTTTAGTTTGTGGCATAAAAACGATAATGGATTTTTCCCATGAACTGAAAGATTAGACTAGCAGCCATTTAAGACAATGATGCCACTGTCCAAATTGTATATGGGATGGGATTACATTTCTCTTAGTAAGCTCCATATTCTAAAACTGTTACTGCTAAAATACATACACAAACATGTTGAAAGATGGGAAAGAATTTGAATAAGAATTCAAAATAACAAGCCAGAAAATGAAGCAAAGTAAAAGTGACAGGAAGCAATTAATAAAGATAAAAGCGTATTAACGATGAAGCAAAAAGTCAAAGGAGTTGATTAATCAAATCAAGAAATAGAACTTTGAGAAGAGAGAAGATAGATCCATGTCTGAAATGGATGACTCCCTGGAAACAGGAGACAACACAGAACTCAGTGTAAGATATGAGAAAAGGACAATATGTGTTGATCCCACATTTCTATCAAAAAGTAAAAATGGCATACCTTAAAATTCGATGAAAAACTAAATGTGAAGACTCATGAAATTTTTTTTTTATTAATATTTGGGCCCCTAGACCTGATGGCCAAGTTGCTCTGGTAGCGTAGTGGTTACAAGTCGGGCTGCTAACCTCAAGGTCAGCGGTTCGAAACTACTGACCATTTGGTGAGAGAAAGATGAGACTTTCTGCTCCCATAAAGATTTACAGCCTCAGAAACCCTCTTTAGGGCCACTATGAGTTGGAAGTAACTCCACTACACACAACCACCACCACAACCACCAGACCTAATGGCCAGAGGATGAGGTAGAACCTTTGTCCCAACAGCCTTTTGAGAAAGAAGTGTCCATCATTCTGGTCTTGGGAGGTGGGCCAGGTAAACTCAGCTCTAGGATTCTACAAATACTGTGGTGGTGGTGTGCCTTGGAGTCGGTTCTGACTCATTACTGGCTATCCCTCTCCCCCTTCTAGAGATTTCTCTAACAGACCAAACCACCTTCAGGTTCTTGCATCTCTCCCAAGCTCCATCCATGCAGTGTTCTTTCTCCTCATTGAGATGCCCCCTGTCTCTCTGATGCCTCTAGGGACCTTGCCTCTTTGCTTGCTTAAATGAGGGCCCTTTCTGGGCTCAGTCTGAATCTCCTTCCTCTCACCATTTTATCCTTCTAAGGATGAATCAGCACTTACAGTTGGTAGACTAACACTCATTCTATTTTTAAAAGTTTTTATTGTGAGTTGAGTGATAGTTTACATGGGAGAACATCAGTTTTACACTCATCATTTCATTGCAATGATTATAATCCCCTCCATGCATCATCATTCAACAATTATTTGCTTCTATTCCCTCTGTGGGTTTTTTTTTTTTTTTTGAGGGAATATATATAATCATTAAAACAACCAAAGAGCACATTCTGCAAGCCTGCCTCTTGGCCGCCAGCACACAGTCCCTCTCTTTCCATGAATCCAGAGTCCTCAGCTGCTCCCTCTTTCCACGTCCTCATCTTTGCCTCCATCTCGGGTGTCACTGCTTCTCTGGATAGGGTCCTACAGTCCACTCATGCTCTTTTCCCTTGATGTTCCTAGGGTCCTAACACTCTTTCTTGGCTCTGGACCTCTGTCTACCATTAGCATTTCTAGCTCCAATGGGAAGAGTTCTTTGATGCCCAGGATTCTAGAATGTAAAGAGCAAGACATCCAGGCTCCTGGCCTAGTACAGACTAGAGGTGGTTATGTGCCTGCAAGATGTCTCTGACTCACAGCAATCCTATATAGTGTTTCTGAGGCTGTTAATCTTTAAGGAAACAGAAAGTCTCATTGGCTGGTGCATTCGACGTGCTGACATTGTGGCTATCAGCCCAGTGTGTAACCTGCTGCATCACCAGAGCATCTTAGGATAGACTACGGCCTTAGGATAGACTATGGCCTTAGGATAGACTATGGCCTTAGAATAGACTACGGCCCTTGAAATTATGACCATAAACAAATAACAAATTATTCATTCAGGCATACGTATTTACATTCACTCATTCATTCAGAATTATTTATTTGTATACCTACTTTATGTGGACAGCAAAACCAGCAGACATAAATCCTTTCCTTCATGGAGCGAACATTCTAGTACCAAATCCCCCCATAAAAACATACCCATTGCTGACAGAGTATCCAAGGCTGTAATCTTTATGGAAGCAGAGAAAAGATTTCCCCACGCCTGCTATACAGGGCCGCTATGAAGTTGAATTGACTTGATGGCCGTGAGTTTCGGTAGTTTTGGTAAATGGCATGTCAGGAAGTAGTAATACCTATGCAGAAAAGTTTTAAAGGATAAGGAGTCTGGTGTGGTTGCAATCTTAAACAGTGTGGTTAGTAACATTTGAATACAGACATGAAAACAAAAAATAAGGAAATGGGTCATGAAAATGTCTTGGAGGGATATTCAGGTAGAGAGAACATCAACTGAAAACCCCTGAAGAGGAAGCCTAAGAGCAGCCTTCAAGGATACAGCGAGGCGGTCAGTGTGGCAGAACTGAATGAGCCCAGGGAGCTGACTAAATGTAGAGCTAAGAGGTACGGTCGACACTGCCTTTTTTTCTGAGTGAGCTAGGAGCCATTGGAAGGTAGCTGCTGTGTTTGGTATAGATTCCAGTGAATGAAGACAGGCTAGTTAGGAAAGGCCTGCAATAATCCAAGTCAGTGGTGAAGTGGAATCTGATGGACCCAGGAGATGACATGAAGGTGAAGAGAAATGGCTGGATTCTGGTGATGTTGAAGGCAGTGTGCAAGAAAAAGAGGAATCCTTTCAAACAGTTTCAAACACTGCTTTTAATGCCGAGAACTACCTTTTGTCGGAAACCCCACAGTGTACAGGGACCCCTCATCCTTTAACCACCCTCTTTCTATCCAGGGACTTCTGGGAGACCACCTCCGGAAGCTGTCCCCTAGAACAGTGATCTCCCTCCCACTGCTAGACCAAAAAAAATGAGCTGGAGGAGAGCATCAAGTGAGCCTGAGCTCATCTGAATTCTGCCTCAGTGCCCTTGCTCTTTTCAATGACGGGAGAAAAAAATCACTGTAAAACCTGCTCATTGAAAAACAATATTTAATGAAGGCAGAGGGAGTTAGACAAGCAAACAATTAAATATTCTATTACGATCAGTCTTGAGCCATTTAAGCTGCAGTTCAATAGGAGTCATTATAAAGGTCTAATAGAAAATAAAATAAAAACAGCATAGTTTTGTGTTGCATTTCAACCATTTCCTTAGCTTTGCAGATCTAAAATTGGTTTGACCATGGTAGATGAAGGCTTTCAGCCCCAAGGGGATTTAGCTCAGACTGGAGGGAGGTGGAGAACAGGTTTGCCCACCAGCTGGCAGGGTGGGACAGGAGCCTTTATTTCAGCGAAGCTGGGTCAGACCAACACAACAGGAGCTTTTTCATCTTATTTTTAACTTTTGAGAAACAACGTGAGAATTCTGCCTGTAAGGGAGAAGAAGCTTAAAAGACGTTCCTGGATGGCCTGTGAGATGCTGGGTTATAGAATAAATGTTGTTAAGAACTGTCAAGTCGGTTCCGACTCATAGTGACCCTGTATAAGGTTTCTGAGGAGCAGCTGGTAGGTTTGAACTGCCAAACCACAGACCTTGTGGTTTGAAGTTCGGTGCTTATCCTACAGCACCTCACCAGGAGTCTATAGAAGAAATGTTGTTGTTGTTGTTGTTAAGTGCCTTTGAGTTGGTTCCGACTCATAGCAACCCTGTATAGTGTTTTCAAGGAGCAGCTGGTGGGTTTGAACTGCTGACCTTGTAGTTTGCAGTCCAGTGCTGATCCTACAGCACCACTCCAGTAGTCCACAGGATAAATATGTCTAATAAAATCCCCCTGGTAATCAACTTTGGGCGTTCATGAATGGATGGCTTCACTGCAACTGGAGAAATACCTCCCCAGGAATCAGTCACAGCAAGAGTGCTTTAGAATGAAGGTCTGACTTCCTGAGTTCTGAGGTCCTATAGCCAGGACTCCTGCTGTGCTTCTGGGGATGTAGAGATGCAAATTCAGCTCATCATCTTGCCATCTCCACTGTCCTCCCTGGAATACCCAGTGTGTCCTGAGGATGTGCTCTGCGTAGAGTCCTTGTATAAATCAGGCTTCATAGGTTCCAAATGACAGAAAGCTCTCTGGAATTTGGCTTAACCAAAATTGAATCCTGTTGTTTCATGTAACTGAAAAGTCCAGGCATAGCTAACTTCAGTCATGAATGGATGCAGGTGCCCGCAGGAATCAAAACAAAAATCCTCACCATTGGACCAATAAACATCCATATAAATGGAGAAAAGGTTGACATTGTCAATGACTTCATTTTGCTCCGATCAACCATCAACACTCATGGAAGCAGCTGTCAAGAAATCAAACGATGTATTATATTAGGCAAATCTGAGGCACAAGACCTTTTTAAAGTGCTGAAGAGCAAAGATGTCAGCTTGAGGACTAAGGTGCACTTGACCTAAGCCATAGTATTTTCAATAACCTCATATGCATGCGAAAGCTGGACAGTGAATAAGGAAGACCGTAGAAGAATTGATGTTGGAGGAGAATACTGAAAGTACCATGGGCTGCCAAAAGAAGCAACAGATCTGTGTTGGAAGAAGTGCAGCCAGAGTGTTCCTTGGAGGGCAGGATGGCCAAACTTCGTCTCTCATACTTCATACATATTGTCAGGAGGGACCAATTGCTGGAGAAGGATATCGTGTTTGGTAAGGTGGAAGGTCAGAGGAAAAGAGGACGACATTTAACAAAATGGACTGGTACAGTGGCAGCAGCAATGGGCTCAGGGATAGTAACGATTGTGAGGTTGGCCCAGGGCCAGGCAGTGTTTCGTTCTGTTGTACATAGGGTTGCTATCAGTTGGTACTGACTCGATGGCACCCAAAAGAAAAGGAAATAGGAATCAGTATCCTTGTCCATTGACTCGCCTTCCCTATGTACTGGCATTGTTCTCAGACAAGGTTTATATAGTGATAATAAAGAAATGATTTATTTTCCCTAATTGTTCTAGTCAAAGATCAGTTTGGGTTATGTACCTATCCCAAGTACAATATGGTGACCAGAGAGGTGAAACATTCCAATTGGCTAAGCTTGGGTCATAGGCCCAACCTTGGATCCAGGGTGGAATCTACCTCTATACAAACCACATTATTTAGAATGTGGCAAGTTGGTTTCCCAATGGAACATCAGAGTATTGTTACCAAGAGTGGTGGCTATTTGCTGGGTGGTAATAATGGATTCCACCACCTATCTGTCCGTTTGTATGAGGGGTTGTATGTTTTCTGATGCTGAATACTATGTCACCTGTATTTCAAATAGCAGAAGGGTTTCCCATGGTGGATAGGTTTCAGTGGAGCTTTCAGACTCAGACAGACTAGAGAAAAAGGCCTGCCAATAAACTTCCAAAAAATCAGCCAATGAGAACCTATGGATCATAATAGAACACTGTCCACTTGCCTACTTTGCACATGTCATCAGAAGGGATCACTTGCTAGAGGCAGACATCATGTTTGATGGAGTAGAGTGCTGGTGACGGTAAGAAAAGGCCTAACTGGAACAGTGGACTCGAGCATGCTGGTCATTATGAAGAAGACACAGGACTGGACAACGCTTCTTTCTGTTATATGTGGGGTTGCTATGAGTCAAGGTTGACTCAATGGCATCTAGCAGCATCAACAATAGATGATCCCAGATTCTTGCCTCCAGTTTCTCAGTCCTGGTCTTGCTAAGCTTCCTGGAGTAGCTTCACCCTGAAGGCAGTGGCCAGTGGGAAGAGCCATTCTGGATTTGATGAAATGTTACAGATCCTGTCCTGGATCTTCCAAAGTCTTCCAAACGCTGAACTCTGGACTTGTAGTTCCTTTACCCACTTCAGGATCTTGTTCAGGGTGGTTTCTGAGTCAAGGAGGAACACACATACACCATGAAGCACAGACTATATCTCAGGCCCATGGGTCAAGGCCTCAGGAAGAGTCCTTTTCTTTTCACTGCATTCGTCTTCACTTCCCAGCAAAACTGTTCCATCTAGAGCAAGGGGTAGCACATGTTTTCTGTAAGGACCAGATAGTAAACATCGTAGGCTTTTTGGGACATGTGGTTTTTGTTTTAACTACTCTGGCCTGCTATTGTAGAGCAAAAGTAGCCATAAACAAGAAGAAAATAAATGGGCATGGCTCTGTTCCAATAAAACTATTTATAAAAACAAGTAATGGGCCAGGCTTGAGTCATGGGCTGTAATTTGCTGACCCTTGATCTGGAGATTGATTTTTCTGGGTCCCTCAGGATGCTGTGGTAACAGTTAAAATGCAAAATTTCTAAGGTTGTAATATATGATGTGGTGCTATAGGATAAGCACTGGACTGCTAACTGAAAGGTCAGTGGTTCAAACCCACCAGTCGCTCCTTGGAAACCCTATCCTGAGTCACTGTGAGTTGGAACTGACTCCGTGGCACTTGACAACAACAGTATCTAGCAAAACAAAATGAGAGGAAACAAGCCTTGGCTGGGGGAGTGGTCCTACTGCATTGTAGATCTGACAATGTCTCTGCCAACCCTGGGTGCTTGAGAGTAAAAATTGCTCATTAGAACAGTCCCTCAATGGACAGAAATGTCCAGGATTTCTGTCTGACATTCCGCTGTCTGACTCAGTTGTTGGATAGGGGTCATCCCAAGAAGAACATGACCCCACAAGAAGATCATGGCCCCAGCTCAAATGCTGAACAGCTAACTGGAGACTGTCAGACATGTAGAATGGGCGAGAGGGTTTAAATTGGGGATAAAGCCTTTCAGAAAAGAGACAGTGGCTTTTGCTGAAATAGCCTCCCTCTTGAGAACCTCTCTTGTGGCATCAACAGTTGAATCAATGATAAAGAGATGCCTGAACTGTGAACTTGGGGTGTTTGCCAGGCTTTTGGGGACTCAGGAAGACTGCCCACTTCAGAAAATCTTCCA
Organism: Chrysochloris asiatica; assembly: GCF_000296735.1. Lineage (NCBI taxonomy): Eukaryota > Metazoa > Chordata > Mammalia > Afrosoricida > Chrysochloridae > Chrysochloris > Chrysochloris asiatica. The sequence goes on along the minus strand of NW_006408696.1, from coordinate 2,772,928 downwards.
CTTTGTTAAACTCTACTTTGGATTCCCTACCTTGAAAATTTATGAGAAAGCTGTTAGGTAGATGGCAACCACCAACTCTCATAAGGCTTGAAAGGACCCATCATTCACATATGGGGCTTCACAAACATTCACGGAAAAATGGAATTAAAAGGTAATGGAAAATTTCCATGAACTTTTTGAAGCCCAGCCCCCTACCCCATATCTGTGAAACCACAAGAGTAATGTAGAGACTAAAGACTGTAGTAGATTTCAAAATCTCCAGTACTTGGTTGGGAAAGCACATGGCACCCAACTACTTATTGTGCTAAGTGCTGTCAAGGTAGTTCCGACTCATAGCAACCTTGTACAGGGTTTCTGAGGCAGGAGCACAAAGTCTCATCTTTCCCCCATGGAGCAGCTGATGGACTTGAACTGTCAAACTTGTGTATTGCAGTCCAGTGCTTATACAGAGCCATCACACGTTTGGCAACCAACTTGAGATGGCACTGCCGTGACTCCTTTGAAACAAAGCCATGTGTTTATATTTGAATCTATAGCATAACGGATGGGTGTAACTTTAGTCATGTCCTTACAGGGAAAAGTGTGTACACTACCCAATTTTCCCTTTCCTTTTTTATTGTCTGGGGTGTAGATGTGATGATGGGATCAGGAGCAGCCATCTTGGGTCACAAAATGGAAGCCATATAATGAAGTAGTTGGAAGGAGTCTGGTATCCTGATGTTTAGGTAGACTCTACACTAACCATTAATGCCTATTTAATCTTTTCCTGATAGAGAAAATAATTTTTAATTTTTAAAGGCCATATTCCTGGTATGGTACTTCAAGATAAGCACTGGGTTATGAAGCACAAGGTGAGCGATTATAACCCACCAGCTGCTCTTTAGAAACCATATTCAGGTCACTATGAGTCAGAACCAACTTGACAGCACTTATTTTGGGACTTTCTCTTAACATTGAAGTGATACTTTCATTAACATAGTCTTTTTCGTCCTTGAATATGCAGTATGGAAAGGATCAATAGCATCTTCTGGATTTTTGACAAATACAAATGTCTTGAAGTATTTTATAGGGCACAATGTAGCCAAAGGGTCTTTCACTTGAGGGTATGGGGTGGTAGCCAAAGGAAGGGCTATGAGAAGGTAGCTCGGGCCCTACTGCCAAGGTCTTGTCCACTGGTGAAAAGAGAGGGGTGGGACTAGGAGAGAAACCTACTATTTGAGTGTTTATTGTGTTCTGGGCATGATAATACCTCTTTACATATTCTATCTTACCCAGTCCAGTGACACACACACTTGAGAAATAGGGGTCTTGTCTCTGGTTTTCCATTATATCATCAGTGTCTAGGACAATGCCTGGCACACAGATAGATAGACAGACAGACAGACAGAGAGCATTGTGTTGATTCTGACTTATGGGGATCCTATATATGAGGGGAAGTCAAAAATTATCTGCACTCTGTGGAATTAATTTTAATCAACTTTTAGAAACGATAAATACATAATTTTTTTCAACATAGTCTCCTTGGTTTTCAATACGTTTTGTCCATCTGTCAACAAGCTTTCATATTCCCTTATTAAAAGATGTTTTAGGCTGAGCTTCAAGTCACAAATGCACCACTGTCTTCACTTCTTCATCAGAGGTGAATTTTCATCCTTGAAGGGCTGCTTTCAGAGGACCAAACAGGTGAAAGTCCGATACAGCAAGATCAGGGACTACAGGGAGGATGCTTTGATACCTCAAAATGAAGTTTTTTCAGTGTGTCAACAGTGTGGGCTCAGGTGTGTGGACCTGCATTGCCATGCAAGATCCCAATGCCCTTGGATAGCAGTCCTCTGCATTTCATCTGAAGTTTAGGCTTCAGCTCTTCAGTGAGCATCTCACTGTAATGAGCACTGTTAATTACTGAATCTTTTTCCTGATAGTGTTCCAATACTGACCCTTGAGATTCCCAGAAAACTGGAAGCATCAATTTCCTAGCTGATGGTTGACTTTTGCTTGGTGGGGGGATTGAGGATGTCTCCATCCCATATTCTGCTGTTGACTCTCAGGCTCCCAGTGATGAATCCAGGTCTTGTCACCAGTAATGATTTTTTTAAGAAACTTTTACCTTTCTTCAAGTATCGATCCAAATTTTGTTTACAGATGTCCCAACATTTCTGCTTGTGCTCTTCCTTGAGTTGTTTTGGTCTCCCTTTTGCACAAACATCTCGAAACCCAAGTCTGTCTTGAACTATTTCATAGGCAGAGCCATGGCTGATTTGCAAATGGTTTGTCGCTCATCTGTTTGACAGAATAATTTCACGTGCACACTCAATGTTGTCATCAGCTGTGGATGTGAACCGGTGTTTTAATATAACCAGAATGCAGATAATTTTTGACTCACCCTCGTACAATAGAATGAAATCTTGCCAGTCCTTGTGTGATCCTCATAATCACAGGGATGTTTGAGTCCCTTGTTGGGGCTGTTTTGCAAATCCATCTCACGGATTGTATCCCTCATCCTTGTTGGCCCTCTACTTTACCAAACATGAAGTCCTCTAATGACTGACCCCCTTAATGATGTGCCCAGAGCAAGTGAGTCAGACCTGTAATCCAGAAGGCTGTCATCTCATTGACTAATTTTTGGAAGTAGATTGTCAGGCCTTTCTTCCTAGCCACACTGAAGCCCATCCACCAGGAGTCACCATGCTGATATTTGAAACAATGGAGGCATAGCTTTCAGCACCACAGTGCCACATAGGGCATTACAGTATGACAAACTGACAGGTGGGTGGTGGTAGCACATAGCAGCCCCTCCATAAATGTTGTGGAATAAATGAATAAGTCATCCTACACCAATCTAGGGAGATTGGTAGCAATAGACGGTGCCTGGAGGGAAGTAGCTGAACCAGGATTCAAATCCATGTGGGCTGCTGCATAGCTTTAGCTCTTTCCTCTGCTTAGGAAGCATCTCTTTAGGGGATACAGTGTTTTCTGCTTATAAAGTAGTATTCCCTATGGACAGTGTTATTCAAACAACTAGGTCAAATTTCTGCTTTGACATCACTTAGGGTTGTGTAAGAATGCCTGTAAGCAATCAGAAGCTAAAATCATCACCTGAGTGCAGGGCAGAGGTGGGTCCCCTGTGAGAAGAGAAAATAAGAATCTAGAAGGAGCATGTGTTAGCATGAGACGGACATCTGTGCTTAGATCTGTATCCAAGAAAACGTCAAAGAGACCAGTTTCTCCACTCACTGAAGCCCCAGCTGGCCTCGTGGGTCCTGGCAGGGTTCTGTTTGTGAGCCTCTGTCTTAGGGAACAGAACAAACAGGACCTCCCCAGGTCCACATGGTTTAGGACACATTTCATGGTCTATCTATGTGTGGATGATCAGCCTGGGGCCACATGAGGAACTGGAGTCCTTACACCCTGAGGAAGACACACTTGGCCATGGGGGAGTAGAAACACCTGAGGAGTAAGAGCTGAAAGCAGCAGAGCTGCCATTTTTTCCTTCAACTTCTAGACCTGGGATTGTTGGCCACTGGAGGAATGGGGCTCTGAGATGGTGCCGTGAATGAACGTGTGTGTGGAAAGGGTTGGCCACTGATGATGTGGGGCTCTGGAGTAGGTCAATGAATGAATGTGTGTGTGGAAAGCGTTGGCCACTGGTGATGTGGGGCTCTGGAGTAGGTCAATGAATGAATGTGTGTGTGGAAAGCGTTTGCCACTGGTGATGTGGGGCTCTGGAGTAGGTCAATGAATGAATGTGTGTGTGTGTGGGAAGTTGGTCAGGCTCTGAGGTGGGAGAATGAGTTCATGTATGTGTGCGGAGGTTTAATGAATGAATATGTATAGGGGATGGGCTGGCCACTGCTGCCAAGAGACTCTGAAGTGTGTGAATGAATGAATGTGTGTGGTGGGAAGATTGACTACTGGTGTTCTGAGGAGACAGAATGAATGAATGGGTGTGTGAGGAGGGATAGCCATTGGTAGTGTGGGTCTCTGTGGTGGGTAAATGAATGAATGTGTTTGTGTGGGGGGATGGGCACTGGTGGCATGGGGCTCAGAGGTAGATGAATGAATGACTGTGTGGGTGCAGAGGGTTGGTCCTTGGTGTGGGACTCTGAAGTGGGTGAATGAATGAATGTGATGTGTTGTAGGGGGGAGGTTTGGCTGCTTGTTACATTGGCCTCTTAGGTGGGGGAATGAATGAATGTGTGTGGAAGGAGCGCTGGCCACTGTTGGTGTGGGGCACTGAGGTGGATCAATGAATCAATATGTGTGGGGGGTTGGCCACTGATATGGTGTTCTGAATTGGGTGAATGAGTATGTATTGTTGGGTGGGGTGGGCAGGGGCTGTATGTGTGCTTAGCTGCTCTCTCTGGGTGCTATCTGGATGAGAGGTATGTGGGCAGAGAGAGGGTGCTTGCATCCGGCAGAATCAAAGAGGCTGTTCAACTCCTATCTGTGTGAATATGCTTGGTGACCCTATGCTTGAATTAAAAGTAAGAACACATCAGTCTTAAAGAAACACAAGCACAACCACAGCATGGCCTAGCCTCTAGGAAAGTGATTGATTCTGTCTTGCTTGTTTGATGCTCTTCATCAGGAGAGACCAACCACTAGAAAAGGGCATCACATATGGTAAAGTGAAAATGAGGGACACCTTCCAAGAAATGGATTGCCCCAATAGCCAAGGCAGTGAACTCAGACATCCCAGTAGTCTGGAAGGTGGCGCAGGACCGGGCGAAGTTTCATTCTGTTATGCAGCAAACCCTGCAGAAACTTGAACCCTGTGTAAGGCAGGAACCAGACATAGAAGGAAAACTCAAATACTTTCAGTGAATAAAGAGAGCGATTAAAAAGTGGTAAGAATGCACCCTGCACCCCGTCAAAGGCAGAAAACTTACACTATTTGAAAAACAAGGTAATTCCTTTGAGTTCTGGCTCTCACAGCTTGCCTTATCCATAAGGTTGCCAAGAGTTGGAACCGACTGGGTGCCAATAACAAGAAACAATGTGGGTGCAGCATCTGGAGGAAAGTGCTTCATTCCACCATCACGGAGCTCTTCATTAGCATATTTTTTTCAGTTTAATTGATACCAACTCTCTGTCCTCCACAACAATTCATTCAGGTTTAACATGGAAAACAGGTAAGACCATCCTGATTTCTCAGGGTGTTGGGGATTTAGCTCCTCTCCCGGCTGACCTGTCTGTTTAGTTAGCTATTTGAATGTTCAAATTCTAAGTTACTTCTGTTGGTCTCCTCTTTTTTCCAAGTCATGTTTTTGGTTTGCTCTGTGGAGCCCTCAAACCCCTGTTCTTTCCCTGTAGTTCACTGCTGCAGAGTTCTTTTTTGTTTTGTTTTTTCTTTTTAATTTAAATGAGATTAAGTAATCTCAGAATATATTAGATTGTCCTCTCCTTTGGGTTGGATATTTGTAGGGATGGAAGTAAGCTGAACATTTCATAGTTATCTTTTCTTATTTTAATTGAACAGGAGTTGGCTGCTGGCAAGATTGGTTTTCAGCCCAGCACCTCCCCAGTTGTGCACTGATGGGTCTGGTAGTGCACAGAGAAAAGATGCTTAAGCCTGAAACTGGGCTTGAGAATACAGCCCCATCAGAGGTCCAGAAATGAATCCATGAGTCTTCTCTTAATTGGCAGCGCATCTGCGTCAGCAGAGAGCTCATGGCAGCATTTAGGCAGTTTCCTATTTTGCAAAACTGTTTCCTAATGAACCAAAGATCTGTAATTCAGATGACCTATCAGAGTAAGGGGATGGTAGAGGGGCTGTTCAGTGAGGCCCATAAGTAAGGAGCCTGTCCTTCCCATCCTAAGGGACAGGAGAGCTCACACTAGGGCAGGAGTAACACACACTGGGGCTTGTTGTTTGCATGTTCTCTGCCTTCCTGTGAATTTACAAATGTGTCCCCTCTGGGTGGATAGAGCTCCGTGGCTGCACAGTTTAGCAAAAGAAGGGATCCTCCTAGGATCTCCTTTATAATTGCTTCATAAGCATGCAAAAGTTGGATTGATGTAAAGGGAAGACAGACGAATTGGTATGTTGGTGAAAAATATTGACTATGCCACAGACTTCCAAAAAGGAAAAAACACAAGCTGAACAATTTGTAGAAGTGAGAGTGGCAAGATATTAACGTGTTTACTTTGGAATGTCATCAAGGAAGACCAATCCCTAAAAAAGGCCACCATGTTTAGTAAAGTGGAGGGTCAGGAAAACAATGAAGGAAAACGAAATGAGATGCATTGACTCAATAGATGCAGTGATGGACTCAAACCAATGATTAGGAAGGTGGTGAGAGACCAGGCAACATTTCATTCTATTTTGCACAAGCTCATCATGGCTTGGCGCCAACTCCCAGCAGCTAACGATAACTGATAACTGTTGACCCATCTCCCCATGAGCCAGGGAATGCAACATGCTGTGCGGAGTGTGGACTGGAGTAGACACTGCTTTGTGTTTCTGGCAACCGGCAAGTCTCTCCAGGTACTGGATAGAAAGAATGAGCTCTTTGCTGTCTAAACTGCTCAACTAAGACAGGTGTGAACAGATTTACTTTACAGTCAAGAAAAGAGCAATTTCCAAGGCTATGCTTGTAAGTGATGGGACCAGGATGATTAGAACGGGAGCCTGTTCCTGTTGAAGTCCAAGATCATTCAACTACATGTCTCCGTAAAACCATTTGGTGGGTTCTCATTTCATGTCACCAGAATACTGCAGTGGTGGGTCTTCTCTTCTCCTCTTTAGTCTCAGTCCAGGTACTGACTCTTTGCCAAGCTCTGTGACAAGTGCTGAGCTAAAAAGTAAATGAGAGCAGCTGGGGACTTTAGATCCAGAGAGGGAGAGGGGCTGTGTGCTGAAGACTGGGGGTGGGAGGGAGTGTAGGGGGCAGGCTTGCAGGGTATACCCTTTGATTGGTTGATGATGCATGGAGGGGATTGTGATCATGGCAATGAAACGATATACGATAGGATGAATGTAAAACTAATGTTCTCCCATGTAAACTATCATATAATTCACAATAAAACATTAAAAAAAAGTAAATGAGCAAAAGAAGCTTCTTGTCTAGTTGTGGGAAATTGGCAAGGCATGTCACCCAATGTCACTGTTTCCATCTCTGTTTTTCCATAAGATGTACCTGAAGGGAGGACAAGGACCCTGGATTGGGCAAGAGCCTGGGAGCCTCTTCTTGGGCTGGCAACTGATTTGCTGTGTGACACCCTGAGCAAATCACTCTTATTAAGGTGACCAACTCGTCTTGGTTTGCTTGGGACTTTCTCCAGTTTCTGCACTGAATAGCCTGTTGTGTTGGCTACTCTTGAGTCATCAGCCCCTTACTCATGGTAGCCCCATGCACAGCGCTGCCTGGTCCCGACCCATCCCCATGACTGGTAGTGGATTACACCATTGTGATCTGTAGAGTTTTCATGGGTGGATTTTCAGAAGTAAATTTCCAGGCCTTTTTTCCCACTCCATCTTAGACCGGAAGCACCACTGAGGTCTGTTCCACATCCTAGTGACACACAAGTCTCCACTGACTGGTAGGCGGTAGCTGTGCATGAGTTGTATAGATTAGGAGTTGAACCCAGGTCTCCTGCTTGGAATGAGAACTCTCCCATGAACTACCAGTGCCTGCACAGGGAAACTCCTCTGTCTCAGGCAAACTGCGATGGCTGGTCAACCTGCATTCAACCCTGAAGCCTCTGCCTGTGTCCTTCATGGGACAAAAAGCACTTTGCAGAAAAGAGAGACTAGCATTTTTCCTTTTGTCTAATTTTTATTATTTAAATCATGCATGGAACATTTTCCAGAATTGACCATGTGTTAGGTCACAAAGCAAGCCTCCATTAATTTACAAACATCAAAATACTACAAAGCATCTTTTCAGACCACAATGCTATAAAATTGGAAATCAACAATAAGAAGACCAAGGAAATAAAGTCGAATACATGAAAACTGAACAACACCATGCTGAAAAGTGACTGGGTAAAAGAAGAAATAAAACATGAATTCACAAAATTCCTAGAAACAAACGAGAATGAAAGCACAGCATACCAAAATATTTGGGACACGGTGAAAGCAGTTCTGAGAGGACAATTTATTGTGCTAAATGCACACATCAAAAAGAGGAAAGAACCAAAACTAACACATTAACGCAGCATTTCCAACAGTTAGAAACAGACCAGCAGAGCGAACCTACAGTCACCAAAAGAAAAGAAATAATAGCAGAAATAAATGAGATGGAAAACAGAAAAACTATAGAAAGAATCAACAGGACAAGAAGCTGGTTCTTTGAAAGGATTAATAAAATTGACAAACCACTGGCAAAACTAACAAAAGAAAAGAGGGTGAAGACACAAATAACTTAAATTAGAAACCACATGGGTGATGTCACAATGGAACCAAACAAAATCAAAAGGATAATAACAGAATACTATGAAGAGTTGTACTCCAACAAATTCTAAAATTTAGAAGAGATGGATATATTTCTAGCAAAACATGACCTACCTAAACTTACTCAGAATGAAGTAGAAAGCTTGAACAGACCCTTAACAAAAGAAGAAATTGATCAGGTCATTAAAAAACTCCCCACCAAAAGAAGTCCAGGCCCAAATGGCTTCATGGGTGGGTTCTACCAAGCATTCAGGGAAGAACTGTCACCAATTCTACTCAAATTATTCCAGAATATAGAAACTGATGGAAAACTCCCTAATCCTTTTTATGAAGCAAACATAACCCTCATACCAAAACCAGGGAAGGACATAATTAAGAAATAAAACTATAGACCAATATCCCTTATAGACATAGATGCAAAAATTCTCAACAAAATCCTAGCCAACAGAATCCAACAGCACATCAAAAAAATAATACATCATGACCAAGTGGGTTTCATAAAAGGGATGCAAGGATGGTTCAACATTAGAAAAACAATCAATGTAATCCACCATATAAATAAGAAAAAGGAAAAGAACCACATGATCATATCGATTGATGCAGAAAAGGCATTTGACAAAAATCCAACATCTATTCCTAATAAAAACACTCAACAAAGTAGGAATTGATGGGAAATTCCTCATCATAATCAAGAGCATATATACAATAGCAACAGGCTACATCACTCTCAATGGAGAGAACTGAAAGCCTTCCCTCTGCGAACGGGAACCAGACACCTTTGTCACCACTCCTATTCAATATTGTTTTGGAAGTTTTAGCCAGAGCTATACGGCATGATAGAGAAATTAAAGGCATCCAAATTGGCAAAGAGGAAGTTAAACTCTCCCTATTTGCAGACAATATGATCCTATACATAGAAAACCCCAAAGTCTCAGTAAAAAAGCTACTAGACCTCATTGGAAGATTCAGCAAAGTGGCAGGGTATAAGATCAACATACAAAAATCAGTTGGATTCCTCTATAGTAATAATGACAGCACTGAAAAGGACATTAGGCAAGCAATACCATTTACAATAGCCACCCAAAGGATGAAATATCTAGGAATAAATGTAACCAGAGAAACAAAGGATTTAGACAAAGAAAACTACAAAACACTACTACAAGAAACCAAAAGAGACTTACAGTAGTGGAAGAACATTCCATATTCCTGGATAGGAAGACTCAACATCGTGAAAATGTCAGTACTGCCCAAAGCAATTTACACATATAATGCAATCCCAATCCAGATTCCAACAACATTCTTCAAAGAGATGGAAAAGACAATTACTAACTTTATATGGAAAGGAAAGAGACCCAGGATAAGGAAAGCACTGCTTAAGAAGAAGAAGAAGGTTGGAGGCATCTCACACCCTGATTTCAAAATTTATTACATGGCTGCAGTGGTCAAAACAGCCTGGCACGGGTACAATGAAAGATACATTGATCAATGGAACATTATCGACAATCCAGAAATTAACCCATCTGCAAATACAGCCAACTGATTTTTGACAAAATGCCTAGGTATATTGCATGGGGAGGAGATAGTCTCTTTAACAGATGGTGCTAGCAGAACTGGAAAGCGATAAGCCAAAGATTGAAACAAGTCCTTTACCTCACTCCCTATACAAAAACAAACTCTTGATGGATTAAAGATCTAAATGTGAATCCCCAAATTATGAAGGTCATCAATGAAAAAGTAGGGACAAATGTGAGGGCGCTAATTCAGGGCATATACAAACTACCAAATATTTTTAAAAGTACACAAACAAAAGTAGACAAAATAGATGATTGGGACATACTAAAAATTAAAAAGTTATGTGCATCAAAAGACTTCACCAAAAGAGTAAAAAGGGAACCCACAGAATGGGAAAATTTTTTTGCAATGACACTTCAGATAAGGGATTCATTTCTGAAATATATGGAAACTACAACACCTCTACAAGAAAAAGACAAATAACCCAATTAAAAAATGGGCACAAGACATGAACAGACACTTCACTAAGGAGGAGATTTGGGCAGCCAACAAACATGAAGAAATGTTCATGATCACTAGCCATTAGAAAGGTGCAAATCAAAACAACAATGAGATATCATCTCACACCAGCAATAACAGCAAAGATCAAGAAAATAGAGGACAATAAATGCTGGTGAGGATGTGGAAAGACTGGGACGCTCCTACATTGTTGGTGGGGCTGCAAAATGGTCCACTGCAAAATGGCTGGAAAAAGCAATATGGCGCTTCCTCAGAAGGTTGGAAATAGAAATACCTTATGATCCAACAATTCCTTTACTTGGTATTTACCCACAAGAAATACGAGCCATAACACGAGTAGATATATGCACACCAATGTTCATAGCAGCACTATTTACAATAGCAAAAAGTTGGAGACAGCCAAAATGCCCATCAATTGAAGAATGGATTA
>NW_006408696.1:2751794-2752993 GCF_000296735.1 Chrysochloris asiatica | reverse complement strand
AACCAACTCAACAGCACTTAACAACAACAACAATGGATAGGAAAACTTAACATTGTGAAAATGTCAACACTACCTAAAGCAATCTGGGGTTCTGATGTGGTGTTGTAGGGTAGTTAACCTCAAGGTCAGTCATTCAAACCCACCAGCTGCTCTTCAGAAACCCTATCATTCTTTAAAGAGATGGAGAAACTATAATTACTAATGTTATATGGAAAGGAAAGAAACCTTGGATGAGTGAAGCATTACTAAAGAAGAAAAAAGTAGGAGGTCTCTCACTACCTGATCTCAAAACCTACTACACAGTCTCAGTGGTCAAAACAGCCTGGTACTGGTACACTGAAAGTAGCTCAGTGGGACAGAATTGTGAACTCAGAAGTAAATCCATCTACGTCTAGTTAGCTGATCTTTGACTTGAACCCAAAGGGCCAAAACATATTAAGTGGGTGAGAGATTCTATTTTCAACAAATGGTGCTGGCAAAAAAAAAACAACCAAACTTGTAGAAGGATGAACAAGACCTGTATGTCACACCATTTATAAAAATGAACTTAATGTAGGTTAAAGACTGAGCTGTTAATCTAGAATGATAAAGATTATCAATGAAAAAATAGAGACATGCAAATCAAAACAACAAAGAGATATCATATCATCTCACCCCAACATTAATAACAAAGTGCATAGAAACAGAAAACAACAAATGCTGGCAAGGGTATGAAGAGACTGTGAAATGGTGCAAGCATTAAGGAAAATGGATATTGTTGTTGTTATGTGCCATCAAGTCAGTTCCCACTCATAGGACCCCAAATAGAGTTTCTGAGGCTTTAAGACGTTGCAGGAGCAGAAAGCCTTATCTTTCTCCCATGGAGTGAGGTGCCACCAACCTTTCAGTTCACAGTCTAGTGCTTATTCTATGGAGTCACTGGGTCTAGGGTGGAGACTGAGAATTTGTATTTCTAGCCAGCTGTTTTTCCCTAAATCAATCTTTGGGAAACACTGATAGCCACTCCCTGGGAAACCCGATACAGGGTCACTATGAGTTGGAACCAACTCAATGGCACTTAACAACAATAACAACAAATATTTATGTGTGTGTGTGTGTTTTATAGCCAGCACTTAGCAAATTATATATATATATATATATATATATATAGGAGCTCTGGTAGTGTAGTGGTTACAAATCGGGCTGTGAACCGCAAGGTC
>NW_006408696.1:2747504-2751554 GCF_000296735.1 Chrysochloris asiatica | reverse complement strand
GCACTTCAGTTGGTTGTGATTCTTTGCCTGGTAGTGTGACTCAAACCTTCATTCCTGAAGGGGCTGAGTTATTAGTAGTTATGTTGGAATTGGGTTGTTGTAGTTTACCATTGACTTTATTTATTTTGTCTTTATTTTATTTAACTTTTTATTGTAAATTGGGTGAATATTTACAGACAAGATAATCAACTTTACGTTCAACAAATTATATGCTTTGTTTCATCTAAATGATTACAGTCCCCTCCCTGCAATAATGGTTGTCCTACTTCCTCCTTGTGGCTCCCCATATACAGCTTATATTTCACAAATGAACAAAGCAAAAATATTTGATGTATACATACAAAACAAAAAATATATATTCACTTAAATGTATAAAGTGTGCATGCTGTAACTTAGCCACCTGCTGGTAGGCACATAGTCCTTGGTCATAGAACCCACTGCTGCTCTATCCCTCCATGCCATCACCTCTGCCACTGTCTCTGCTGCCACTGATTTTCTAGGTAGGGATCGCACGCTCAACTCATGTTCTTCCTTCTTGATTGTCCTGGGGTCATCTGTTCCCGAAATGAAAGATGAACTACTTCTCCCTTTTAGTTACACATCTTCTACAATTATAGTTGTGGTAATCACAATTAGTCCTGCTAACAATTATCCACAATTGAATCAAAATCCTATCACCATCTTCCCCCATCCCCTTTCACCAGAACCATCTGGAAAGAGAAAAACTTATCTCCCACCCCACCCCTGTTATTCTGAAACTAAGCACACTAATGACAGCTTGTAAGCCAGTCACTTCATACCTTTATAGCTCCCCCCGCCCCAATTTTTGATAGCAAATGCCTAAACTGATTGTCCCTATCAACTCAGGACATTGAGGAAACAATCATATTCCTTTATATGAAGAATTCTTCCCTTCTGGTTGGAATTTTGGTCAACTGCATCCATAAGAAAAGTCCAGTTCATCAAATTGTAGCAATTTATACTTGCTCACAGTATAAAACATATTTATCTTCACCTGGTCCGGTTCTGGCTATCTAACCATCCATGCTAGGTCAAATGGGTAGTTGCTGCAAGTTGAGAGTTCACACATACTTCCCTGCACTTCAGACCAGCTAGCCACTTCATTGTTAGCCCTAACTCCCAAGGGCTAAGTCAGTGCCCATGGGCTCAGGAGTTCACACATCTCCCTAAACTTCAGACAAGCCAGTTCGTCCCTTCTCTTGCGCATCTCAAGGCCAATGGGTGTCTCAGTACTAATCTGGAGAGCAGCATTGCTGCTGTCCGTGGTTCTGAAAGCACATTAACCATTCACCTCTAGAAGTCTACATGAAAAACATCTCTAGGTTCAAGGGACTCCCTCAGACCACCTAAGCTGTCACCGGAAAGGTGCATGACATCAAACTAAGATCCAGTTAAACTAAAGTTCAGTTATTTGAGGTCATCAGGTTGGGCTTGGAGCTCACTAATGAAAGAGAAAGGAAATGACAGTTAACACTTTGCCAGGCAATGTGCTTGACATTTTGGCTGCATTCTTTTTCTTAATCCTTAAGATAGCCAGTATTATCCTGACTTTATTGATGGGGAAATAGAACCCAAGAGGTGTTACTTCTACTTTGATCAGGTCATACAGCTATTAAGTGGTGGATCCAGGACTCAAACCCAGAAGTAACCATTCCCAAAGCTGGAACCGGTGACATCAGACCCATCAGCTCCCTAAGGCTAGTGCCCATGGATCTTTGTTAAGAGCTGGTGACATTTCAGCAGATCACAAGATTTCATGTTTTCTCTCTGGAGCATTTCCAATATCAAGTCTTTCAGACTATAAGACAATTTCAATAGCCTTCCTTGTCCTAAAACACACACACCACACCACACCACACCACACCCACACAAATAAACATGTTTTTAAAACTTACTATGTATGAGGAATGGATGTGAATATAAGCAAGACATTCAAATTAAAACTGGCTGTGTTATTTTAATTGACCTTTGAGTCCCAGCTCACTGTCTCCCTTGAGTTCTCACTCTGGCTCCGTTGGTTCCTTGCTGTGCTCTGTGATTCATCAGGGCCTGAGGCTCAGCAGCTGTAATTGGTTTGTAACTTCCTGGAATGTCAAAGCCAAGATGGAAATTTTGCATATCACTCCTCCAATTCCATTCTGGCTTTAATAATAAGTTGGCACAAGGAAAGGCAGATTTACAGTGGGAGATAAATGTAATCAAATTTGGAGGTAAAATTCATTAAGCACAAATGCTAGTTTTGCTTTGCAAATTTCTTATAAAGAATGCGATCTCACCTGGTTCCCTGGTCAAATCCTTTGTATCCTTGGAGTCTGTGGAGGGCCTTTATGGGGTAATTGTGTCTGGGGTTCCCCACCCTGTCCCCAGCAGAATGACCCTGGTAGACTGGGAGAGAATGGTAGAAGAGTTGTGAAAGATCACTAAGGGGACAGGCTTAGCTGGTGGCCTCCAATACACTGAATACTGAACGCAGAATTTAGCACTTGCTAGGAACTGTGCTTGGGAATGTTGTGACTCTGTAGGGTAAGCACTGGACTGCTAGCCACAAGGTCAGCAGTTCAAGCCCATCAGTTGCTCTGTGGCAGAAAGATGAGACTTTTTGCTCCCACAAAGATTTACAAGCCTTGGAAACCCTAAACAGAATTGCTATGAGTCAGAACCAACTCGACGGCACTTAACAACAAGGCACTGTGCTTATCCCTCAGAGCCCTGGTGGTGCTATAGGATAAGCTAAGCACAGAACTACTAACAGCAAGGTCAGCTGTTCAAACACACAAGCCTCTCTGCGGGAGAAAGATGAGGCTTTCTGCTCCTGTAAAGATTTAAGCCTTGGAAACCCTATATTGGGTCGCTATGACTCATACTCGACTTAATGGTGATTCGTTTGGCTTGAGATTTTTTTTAGTACTTTGTATGTTCTATATTTGAGTTTCATGGCAACTTTATGAGGTTCATAAATTCTTCCCATTTTATTGAGGAATAGAGTGAGGTTTGGAGAGGGGCTTCTCAGCAATAGTAGGATGAGATTATGCTTGACTCTGAAGTCTATACTATTTGTTGTTGTTGTTAAGTGCCATCGAGTTGGTTCTGACCCATAGTGACCCTGTATAGGGTTTCTGAGGAGCGGATGGTGAACTTGAACCAGCAACCTTGTGATTCAAACAGACTTTGCAGTCCAGTGCATTAGCCCACAACGCCACACCAGGACTCCATCTATACTATTAGCCCCTTTCATATAAGAATGTTGTTGTTGTTGTTAAGTACCATGAAGTCAGTTCTGACTCATAGTGACGCTGCACAGTGTTTCTGAGGCTGTAAATCTTTACTGAAGCAGAAAGCCTCATCTTTCTACTGTAGAATGGCTGGTAGTTTCAAACTGCTGATCTTGAGGTTAGCAGCCCAATTCGTAACCACTATGCTACCAGAGCTCCTTATAAGAATAGTGATTGGTAATGTTTGAATACTTATGTGCTGGGTATTGTTCAGGTGCTTCATGTGAATGTTCACATCTCTGAACGGGGGAACATTTTCTGCAGATGGACCTCCTTGTAAAAGTCCTAGACCTACATGAAAAAATGTTCAAGATGTGGACAGTAGGGACATGCCGAGTAAATTCATGATGAGATATTGTTGTACATTTATCAGAATGGCTAAAATAAGTGATCACACCAGCTACCGATGAGATGCTGAGAAACTGGGGTTCTGACATTTTGCTGATGGGCATGTCAAGTGGCACAGCCACAAAAGAGTATGTCTGTGTTGAGTCTATCTCTACTTAAAGCATCCACTCCCAGACTTCTTAGGTATGTGAAGCAATATGTTTAATTGTGGGGTGCTTGAGTAAGTTTGGTTATAGTTTCTTTTTTAATGTTTTATTGTGAATTATGTGATAGTTTACATGGGAGAACATTAGTTTTACATTCATCCTATCATATATAGTTTCATTGCCATGGTTACAATCCCCTCCATGCATCATCAACCAACCAATGGGTATACCCCGTTCGTCAGCACACAGCCTCTCTCCCTTTC
>NW_006408696.1:2726003-2746279 GCF_000296735.1 Chrysochloris asiatica | reverse complement strand
GTTGTCTATTTTATAATGGTATGCCAGGGAAACCAAGATTCAGAAGACATGGTTATAGTTTCTATTGCTTTCAACCCAGAGAGTGTTGACATATAACCACCCTACATGTTACATACCTCCTTGCACCTTTCCCACCAGCCCAAACACTCCTCAGTGATGAGTGTCATCAGTAAATCCACATTCTGGATGTGCCAAGACCAACCAACTCTCCCAGATATTTGCGGTTTCAAATCTGCTTCCCTCTGCTGGGGAGTTCTGAGCCCAGTCTGGGGAGATGAATAGGAGACTGTAGCCTCAGATGAATGAGGAGTAGCAAGCCCCAATCTAAGATGTTTTCCTTGGGGCCTACACCATCAAGTTTATTTCCCACTTCAGTTGGGACTTTGGGAATGTAAATTTTCACCAAGGATATGATACTAATTGTAAGCATGGGGTAAGTCACCTAACTACCAGCCTTCTTACATGTCAAAAGGCAGTGAGAACAGCTGCCCACATTATCTGTGATTTGATGCCCAACAATGAACACTCACCAGGGGAGTCTGGCAGTCTTTGTTGCTGATTGTTGTTACTGTTAGCTTCCATCCAGTTGGCCCTGATTCATGCTGACTCATGCACAATGTAATGAAACACTGTCCAGTCCTACCCATCCTCATGAAAGTTTGTGGATAATACCATTGTGGTCCACAAGATTTTCAGGAGTGGATCACTAGTCTGTCTCCTGAGATACTGCTTTGTGGACTTTAACCTCCAACCTTTCAGTTGACAGCAAGTATGCTAACTCTTTGTACCACACAGGGGCACTTTGTTGTTATATAGGATCATGAACATGGATGAAACCAACTCATACCATGTTCACTAAAGTCTTCAAGATGGCTTTCAGTATTGGCTGGGTTCTGGGAGATGTCCTGTAGGTCAAAGGAGGGGGAAGTAGAAAATTTGGTGGCTTTGAAGTGGTATATGCCAAGAAGTCCACTTCAGGGGAGGTATACTTGCCACTTGTATGGTGGTCTCATCCCTGTGTGATCTTCTGTCTTTTCATTTTGTTGATCTTATCAAAGAGAATAGTGGTCTCTTCTCCCAGCCCAGTCTCACTCGGATGGCCAATTTAGATAATGAATGTTTGAGGGCCCCATGGTTTGATCAGGAGGCAGATCTCATCCCACTCCCCCCTTTCACCACACCCCTCCCCTCACTACCTCCCATTCCTTCTCTCTCGACTCCTCTACTCTCGTCTGTCTGCTCCACTCTCTCCTTTACTCTCACTTCACTGAGTCCATTTCATCCCAGCCCTTCCCCCTTCACTGCGTTCCACTCCATTTCATCTCATTCAACATGGAACCTGAAATCCAGCCTGTCCAGCAGTGCAGACTCAGAGGGACAAGAAAATTGGCCCTCGACTCCCACCCAAAACACAGCCTGAGGAAATGATGAAAGGGGAGTGGTTCTCAGGATCTCAAATAAAGACGACAAATGTTACTCTTGCCAAACACTGTCCTAAGCACTGTAATTCTCTTAAACAGCTTAATGAGAAAGATACACCGATTATCTCCTTTTTTCAGATGAGAAAATTATGGCAGAGAATGCTAAATTACATTTCCAAGGTCAAACACCCAATGAGTGGAATAGATGGAAATGAAAACCAGGTGCCATGCTTTAATCCAAACCCAATAGCAAAGGCAGATGTCTTGATGAGATGATGGTCATGACCTGCTTTTATTTTCTGACTTGGCTAAGTATTTGTGATGTTTAAACATTTACAGTTTGATAAAATAGAAGGCTAGGGAATGCGGTGGCTCCATACAATAAGCACTGGACTGTGAACCATAAGGTCTGCAGTTTGAGACCACCAGCTTCTCTGTGGGAGAAAGAGAAGGTTTTCTGCTCCTGCAAATAGTTAAAAGCCTTGGAGACGCTATACAGTGTGAGTCAGAACTCACTGGAAGGCACTTAACAATGACAACAAAGTTGAAGGCCAATGAAAAATGAGGGAAACCCTCAATGAAATTGACACAGAGATCTCAGCCAGGGACTCAGAGACCCCAGAGATCACAAAGATGGTGCAGGACCCACAATGCTTTGCTATACTGACCTGAATCGATAGGAACTAATGACGACAACAACAACAACCAGGACGAATGGAACAGAAAATGTTTCATTATGATATAAGATATCATACTCTCATATTCAGACATCAGGAAAGTACCTCCTGCCACTCTGTCACTGGGACCCTTACTCTAGCCACATGATCTGTTCTGTCTAATCAGGGTCTATATCCTCCTGTTTTCCTGGCCTTAGTGATCAATTCAGAGATGATCACTTGATATAAGCCAGATAAAAGAAATTCAATTGTGCTCGTTGATGGCCTAATGCAGTTTGAGAGTGGCACACCAAGATTCAGTGGCCAGGCCTGGGTCACACGGCTGCCTCTGAACCAATCATGATGGAGATGGAGATGAGATAGGTTGATGTCTTGCTGTGGACATCCTAGGCCATGGCCATCTGCACTCAAACTGCATGAACTGAGATTAGGGGAGGAATGAGTCCCCAAAGAAAAACTGGGGTACCTACACCCCAGGGGACGAGGGAATGGATGCTGGAAGAGTCGGAAGGTTTACCACCACCATGCTCCTGACCTTGCCTTCCTCAGTGGCCCCTGACCCTGAGCTAACTGTTCCCTTACTGGCCCAGCCCAGCCCCAAACCTAAAACCATGTCAGAGCAGAGAGAACAAATATACTTCTGTGAGGCAAAGTAGAATGTCACCCCCAGGAGGCTGTTCCTCTGGACCCAGAGACCCAAGCTACCCTTTCACTGAGAAGCTTCTATCTGAGCAAGGGGCTCCCCGGTCTGAGTCCTGAGCCTTCCTTTCACTCTGGATGATAGGACAGGGTCTCTATTTGGATTCCCATTCCATTTCCTGCTACAGGTACTATCCCAGCTCCTAGCTCCTCCAGAAAGGGAGCTGCAAAGTGACAGTCCACAGATGTGTTTTCTTTTGGCTCATACTGTTTAAGTAGATTGGAATTTTTATTGACATGATTGAAAAAAGAGGATATTTTATTTAAAACTCCAGACCTACCAGAATGTTTCGAAAAACTTGGAAGATCTGTGTGGCAACAAGCTGAGTACCAGCTGCGTGAGTTAGAAGGACTGTTGTCAATGTAGTTAGGTGCTGTTGAGTCAGTTCTGACTCATAGCAACCCCGTGCACAACAGAAGGAAACACTACCCAGCCGTGTGTCGTCCTCACAGTTATTGCTGTTTGAGGCCATCGTGGCAGCCATTGTGTCAAGCCATCTCACTGAGGAGCTTTCTTTTTCTCTCTGACCCTCTACTTTACCAAGCACGATGTCCTTCTCCAAATCATGTGAGGAAAAGTCTCACCATCCTCACTTCCAAGAGCATTCTAGTTGCACTTCTTCCATAACAGATTGGTTTGTTTCTCTGGCATTCCATGGTATAGTCACCATTTGTCACCAATGCCATAATACAAAAACATCGATTCTTCTCCAGTCCTCCTTATTCATTGTCCAGTTTTCACAAGCATATGGGATGACTGAAAATACCAGGACTTGGGTCTGGTGCTCCTTAGTACCTTTGAGTACTGTGGCAACTTTGATGTCACTTTGATGACATATTTGCTCTTTAATATTTCAAAAGAGGTCTTTTGAGCAGATTTGTCCAGTACAAAGCATAGTTTGATTTCTTGACTGCTGCTTCTGTGGATGTTGATTTGTGGATTCAAGTAAAACGAAATCCTTGACAACTTGAATATTTTCTCTGTTTATCATGGTGTTGTTTCTATACACGTCTTGCTACGAGTTGGAACCAACTCGACGGCACTTAACAACAACTGCCTGGGAGTTGGAGTTGTTCCCTAGAAGGCTACCCAGGATTCTTCTAAGCTGAGATCATAGATGTCATGAAAAACTTCCTGCCATACTTCATGGGTGACCTTGAGTGAACTATCGTAGCTCTGGGACTCAGGTACCATAAGAAAGAACAACATGGTAACAGATATGAATGTCTTAGAAGCAAAAGTACTTAAATGCCTGGCTTCTCACTTGGCTTGTTGTTAAATCGTTAAGTGCCGTCAAGTCAATTCGGACTCATAGTAACCCTATATAGGATTTCCAAAGAGCAGCTATCGGGTTTCAACTAGAAGTCCAGTGCTTATCCTACAGCGCCACACAAGGACTCTTGTCTACTATTGTTGTAAAGTGCCGTTGAGTCAGTTCTGACTCATAGTGACAGTGTATAGGGTTTCCGGGAGTTCTGGTGTGGTGCTGTTGGGTAAGCGCTTGACTATATGGTTGGTTTGAACTGCAAGGCTGACGGTTCAGACTCACCAGCTGCTCCTTGTTTTTAAGTGCCATTGCATTAGTTCTGACTCATAGCAACCCTGTATAGGGTTTCTGACCAGTGGCTGGTGGGCTTGAACTGCCAACCTTGGGGTTCACACTCCAGTGCTGATCCGACAGAAACCCTATGGGACAGTTCTACTCCATGAGTTGGAATCTTATGGATAGTTACTCACTCCAGGTCATATTTCCAAAGGGATGCTCCCTCTCCCCCAGCGAGTTATTTTTTGTTGTTGTTGTTAAGTCAAGTCAGTTCTGACCCATAGCAACCCTGTATAGGGTTTCCAAGGAGAAGCTGGTGAGCTTGAACCGCCAACCTGGAGGTTCAAAGCAACTTTGCAGTCCAGCGTGTTAACCCACAGCACCAAGCCAGGACTCCCCAGTGAGTTATAGGCCATGAGAAACTTTTCTCCTAAGGCAATGCAGAACAATCATTCCAACTTTAGCTCCTCCCTTTCCACATTGTGATTGTCACATTGTAGATTGGATGGGGTGAAAGTGGGAACAATGGTGCTAGAGGACAGGGGAGTAATTGGCTCCCAATCCTGCCTTGAGGCATCAGTTTAGGACTTTGTAACACCTACTCTTAATTTTTGAAGCTAAAGGACCTTTTACTAACCGTGCAAGTGCTTGGGCCCCTCCCTTGTATTCTCATATGGAGATCCATATCAAATGGATCCTTCACAACAAGGAGATCAGTGGTTCTCACCCCAGGCAATACTCCACCCCAGACCTACTGGGTCCAGGAGTTTGCGTTTAGCAACCACACCCTAGTCAGGTACAGTTTATTCACTTGAAAGATTGGAAAGAGGTAAACTTCCATCTGAAATGTTCAGATTGTAAATTTTAGAGGAAAGGTTGCTAACAGGTGGTAGAAACTGGGTCTTTCACTAGGTGGCTTTGCTTGGTAGATAGAACTGGGCAGGCCAAAAGCTGTTACGACGTTAAGCCTGAAAAGATTATGGTGTCTCCCAGACCCGCTAAGATTTATTCAAAACAGAAGCAATATTAAAACACAAGTCTTATGTCCTGAAATGGGTTCTTTCTAGGTCTGTAAATTGGTAAATGCTGTATAAATTTATTAACACTGAGTGAAGCATTTTTATTTTGGGGGTGTCACTGCTGAGCTGGCTCTATATCTGTGCTTGTTCTGCTTCATGAATAATCCAGCTCTGATAATATTTGTTCAATCATTCATTTTTCAGTCAGTCTTTCATTCACCGATGCAATCAATATTATTAAACTGGGTACAGAAGTTAACAAAAAGTAAAAATCTTTTGTTCCCATGAAGTAGATGTTCAAGTGGTAAGGAGACAGACCATAAACAAAGTAAATATGTAAAATATACATCAAATATGATGATGAGAAGTGATAAGCACTCTGGAAAAGAGAAAGCAGGGACTTGAAACAGTGGTTGGGGAAGGGTGGTCAGCGAAGTCTTCACAGATGGTAAGGTTTGAGAGAACTCCTCAGATGGGTGAACCAGAGATCCATGTGGCTCTCAGGACGGTGGTTCAGGCAGAGGGGAACAGGGCTTTCTTTGTCTGATCCTGGAGCAGCCAAGAGGTAGGACCCCTGAACCTGAGGTGGAAAGCCCCAAATAAGCCACATTCCAGAAGGGGGGCCAGGCTAGGCCATTGCTCCCATCTTAGCAGTAAAGTGTGGCTCGTCACCCACACTCTCCTTCTGGGGTTAGGTCAGACCTGTTCCAGAAGCATCCATGAAATGAGACACGGAAAAGTGGAATCTACTAAGTGTGGGAGAGAGCCTGGGGGTAGGATTCGTCTTCAACTCCTACAAGACTCCTGTGCACTGATCTGGAGACTTTCTCTTCCCAGTCCCTCTGCATTCCTCACTCTGCAGACACCCGAGATTCTTTTTTGGTCACAAAGATATCAAGTGTGTTCTTTTTTTTTTGTACACCTCAGACATCTTTATTTCGCTCCTGTTATCCCATGAATTAATAGAGAATAGGTTCTAGCAGCTCCTTTCCATTGGTTCTCACAAAGTGCGTCTCTCTGAGGGGGAGCAGGCTGGCGCTTTAGCTGAACCCAGGCCCCTTTATCTTTGGCTTCCTTCTTTTTCTGATCATTTTCCTTCACTCGCTTCAAGAAGCTGTCTCGGCTCTTAGAGGGCTTAATATGCTCAATGCGCACATTAATTCTCTTGGCAAGACTCTTGCCCTTGACTTGCTTGTTCACAACAATGCAGACAGCATGCTAGGTTACATTGTAGACTCTTCTGGCTTTGCCGTGGTAACATTTGTGGGGCATGTCTTTTTGAACTGTGCCCATTCCCTTGATGTCCACAATATTGCCTTTCTTGTAGATTCGCATGTATGTGGCCAAAGGAATGACCCCATGCTTTCTGAAAGGCCTGGAGAACATACAGCGGGTACCCTGCCTCTTTCCCTTTGTGTTAGTCATCTTGGGGGATTCCTGCAAGATGGCGGCTCCGGCCAAAAGGAAGTTCAAATCTGTTCTTACCTAAGGACTGCTGTATTTGTTGTTCCCTGGCCTTGGATTCTCTTCTCCCAGATCTTTCCATGGGTGAGCCCACAGAAGCTGTCCTGGACTACCCATCACCCTGTGAGAAATTCTCAAGATGGTCCATCTTCAGGAACAAAGGGTGCATGAGATTGCTAGACCAGACATAAGTTTGTTGTTTCACACCCAGGGGTACTTTTGCAGGATGAATTGGGGGAGAGGGGAAAAAAATTGCTCTAAGGACTATGAAGTTTAAATAAGAATACAGTCATTCAGACCATGGGGCTAGATTGTGAACCCCGTACTAACTGGGGGAGGGACTCTTAAAAGAGGGGAATAAAAACTCTTTGTGAGTCAGCCATGTGGCGCGTCTGCCCTGTCTACTGGGTTGGGTACCTAATTTTGCAAAATCAAATAAAGAAAACGTCACTCTTGCTAAAATGTACAGATTGGATTTCTTGAACATTTGTTGGTAAATAAGTTGTGGTAATTCATCAGTGACCTCATAACTGAGAGGAACCGAGGCAGTATCTGGGGTATCGACACCATTTCTCACAACCCTGTGTCTCCTTGTCATCTGCTTTATTCCTTCATCTCACCCTCACCACCTATCCTGCCCTTCTCTCTCCATGAGGCTGAGATCCTGTTCCTCGAAGTCATTGCTGTCTCCTCAGGGCCTGACAAATAAGAGGCACTCAATAAATATTGATGAACACATTTATTCACTGAACAAGGGACCATCAATGCATACTTGAACAAGCCTTGCAGGATGATGACTGGCTTTCCTCCTGCCCTCTGCTGGTTAGGTCTGCTTAGTACAGCCCTGGAGGTGTTTCTGGTCATGAAGAACTGTTGCCATCCTTCCTACTGGCCTCAGGGTGACAGAATGGTCAAGAGTCTGGGCTGGTGGCCCAGGTGGGCCTGCTCTGATCCCTGACACTGCCACTTCTAACTTCTCTGGGCAAGTGAATTAAACTGATCTGAGCCTCAGTTTCCCCAGTTGAGCAGAGGACTCATTCAGTTAACAGCAGCTTTTGTTATTGGACCCAAACAACGGTTACTGGAGGCCTGTCTAGAAGGTTTGTCTGTAATACCTTCCTCCCGAGATAAAACTCCTGGCTCAGGCTGGAGACCTGAGTTGCTTGGGGAGGCTGATAAATGAAAAGTACCTCCTGAGTTATTGTATCCCTAGGGCCATGAGTTAATGATCCAGGCAGGAGTGTGTCTAAGGGATGGCAGGTAGACCATGTGCCCTGAGCTTCACATGAAGGGGGTGTCACTGAGCCGTTTCTATTAACCAGCGCAGCTTCCTCTACCAGCTGTGAGAACCATTCAGCAAGCTAAAACTAATACTTTCATATTTGAGAACTTCCATGGGTCAAGAGAGGCCATGTGTTCTTGCTCTGCTGAGCGTAGAAAGAGAAGAAACTGAAAAATGAGCACATCAGAAACCAATTTTTATCAGTGAAAGCAAGGAGGGTACAGTTGTCATTTTCGTGTAGTGCCATCATGTGTTAAGAAAAAAATTAGTGAGCTAGACTTGCATTTTTAAACTGACAAATGGTAGAGTCCTAGTGTGGCGCTGTGGGTTAATGTGCTGGACTTCAGTTTGGTTTGAACTGCCAGGTTGGTGGTTCAAACTCACTGGTTGCTCCTTGGAAACTCTATACAGGGTCGCTATGGGTCAGAACTGACTCGACAGCACTTAACAGCAGCAATATGGTGGTGGTGGTTCTGTGTTGTGGAGTTGGTTTCGGTACACAGTGACCCTGTATAGGGTTTCCGAGGCTGTAAATCTTTACAGAGCAGAAAGTCTCAGTTTTCTCTCAGGGAGTGGCTGGTAGATTCAAACTGCTGACCCTGCAGTTAGCAGCCCAGCTCATAATCCATTACGTTACCAGAATGCCATGATATCATGGTAAAGTTATTGAAAAGATGGGTATGAGACAGAGGCGTTGTTAGTCTTAACTTGCTGAATGATCTCTTGCAGCTGGCGGTGGCAGTGGGGTGACTGCCAGTAGAAACTGCTCATTGGTGTGCCTTCCTACTTGCTAAGGAGCTCTGGTAGCATAGTAGGTAATGAGTTGGGCTGCTAACCGCAACATCAACAGTTCAAATCTATCGCAGAAGAAAGATGAGGTTTCTGCTCCCATAAAGATCTATAGCCTCAGAAACACACCAGGACTCCGCAGGGTCACCATGAATCAGAACTGACTCCTTGGCACAGAATCACCATCACCACCACCCTCACACATTTATATTAGATACCCCTCTGGTGCCAGATGATCGGACAGGAGCACAATTTCAGGGCTTGCCACAGATGCTGTTTTCTGTAGATATGCCCCTGAATCCAGAGGCTGCTGCTTTCTCTCATCATTTTGAAGTTTCTTGCATCATACTGAAGGTTGACTGGCAGTTGTCCAGCCCTAGTGGCTGCTCCTGCCCCTCCACAGTGTCCCAGAAAGCTTGCCAAGTCGACATCAGTGACTCCAATGCTCTCAAATTCCTGCACTGGATTCAGTGTTTTCCGAGATCCCGGTCTCAGCCTTGTGTACTCATGTTCCCATGTGTTGGGAGGGGACCAAGCACTCAGGGCTAGGATTTCTGAGACAGTCTCTCTCCAGCACTGTTTGGGTGTAGAATGAGGCTGCTCTGGGGGCTTGCTTTGCTTTGTGGATCTCTGCAGAGTCCTTTTTCATCCCTGGCATGCCCCATATATTATAGACACAATTATACTGCAATAAAACAAATGCTGCCATTGATTAAGCCGGGAGAAGCAGCATGCACAGTGCCTTAGAGCACAAACCCATAACCCTCTTGCTGTAGAGTTGATTCCTACTCAGAGTGACCCTATGTTGTTGTTAAGTGCCTTCGAGTCAGTTTCAATTCACTCGGCTGGTGTGTTTGAACAGCCAACCTTGCGGTTCAAACCAATCTTGCATTCCAGTGCTTATCCTACAGGGACACACCAGGACTCCTTAGTGACCCTATGTTGTTGCTGTTGTTATGTACCGTGGAGTCAGTTCCGACTCATAGTGACCTTGTACAGGGTTTCCAAGGCTGTAAATCTTTACGGGAGCAGAAAGCCTCATCTTTCTCCCACGGAACAGCTGGTAGTTTCGAACTGATGACCCTGAGGTTAGCAGCCCGATTCGTAACCACTATGCTAACAGAGCTTCTTTAGTGATTCTGTAGGACAGAGTCTTTTTGTACAGGGTCACTATGGGTTGGAACCAATTCAATGGCACTTAACAACAACAACAAAGATTGACAGCTTTGGAAACCCTGTACAGGGTCGCTATGAGTTGGAATCGACTCCACGGCACACTAACACCACCACCACCATTGTTAGGTTTTCAGAACACATCACATGATATTTTTGGCTTGAAATTTAAAGGTTATGTTAGCACAATAATTTAAAGAGGTGATGCTGCCTCCTTGCCTCCAGGAAGTCTGGATTTTATGAAATATTGAAATTTTGTTCTGTATTTCCCCCTTTTGTTCTATCAAGATGCTCAGTCATGGTAGCCATGCACCATCCAGTTCTTTGGTCTCATGGCAAAGGAGGCTGTTGTTGAAGGAGGCAGTTAGTCACACTTTCTATGTCCTTCTGTTCCCAACTCGCCTTCTGCGGTTCCAGGTCAGTAAAGACCAATGGTCGTGGCTTGGATGACCACTTGCAAACCTTAAGAGCTTAGGCTCTGTGTGAAAGGGAAAAAACAACCCAGCGCTGCTCATCAACCACACCGCACACGGCCTGTCAAGAGACTTTCATTCAGGGCAAGGAAGAGCAAGGTGACCTCGGCCCGAGAGAGAAGGCAGAAGGCAGAAAGAGACAGAGTCAACAGGAAGAGAGTGGTCTTATATAGGTTCAAATCAGGAGATCATATGTCATTGCTGGGGTGATTTAGCTCTGGCCTATCAAAAGCCATGTTGCTCTTTAAACTACGGGCCTTGTAGCTTAGGGCGGGGAAACAGAAACCTAAGATTACCAAATGGAGTTGAAGGGAGAGGAAAGAGAAGAAACTGGAAGGTACAGCCTAAAATGGCGGGCCTGATAGTGACTGACTGATTATTGTAACACTGTGCAATGAATTAGGAGGTAGAACAAAAATACTAAACATGTCATGAAACCAATTAACTGGGGGTTTGAACTGCTGATCTTGTGGTTAGCAATCCAGTGCTTATCCTGCAGAGCCATCAGAGCTCCTTAATTAACTGAAAGGACCCATGAAACCATGACCCTAAACATCCAAACTAAGAAACCAAATGAGATGTTTGGTTGTAAATAAACAGCTTCGACACCTCTTTTTTTTTTTTTTTTTTTTTGTCATTGCTCTAAATATATTTATAACACAACTTTTACCAACTCAAATTGTTTATAGGTCCTGGTAATGTGTGGTTATGAGTTAGGCTACTAATCCAAAGTCCAGCAGTTCGAAATTACCAGCAATAACAAGAAGAACAAATAAATCTGTATTGGATGAAGTACAGCCAGCACGCTCCTCGGAATGAGGATGGTGAGGCTTTGGACATGTTGTCAGGAGGGACCAGTCCCTGCAAAACAACAGCATGCTTAGCAAAGTAGAGGATCAGTGCAAAAGAGAGACCCCTGACTGGACGGGCGGTACTGGGAGCCAAGGGCACAGCCCTGGACAGATCTTAAAGGTGATAACCCACTACCCGCTCCAGAGCACTGACCCAGCAGACAAGGCTGGCAGTGAGGTTCCCATAGTTGCAGGTGGTGTTCAAGCACAGGGGAAACAGCCTGTACAGACTCCCAGCGAGACCAGGAAGTGCTGAGCAGAGACTCTGGCTGCCCCACAGAATCTACTCTTCTTTCAGTAATAAAATCCCAAAGAATACGCAGTGGAATACTCATACTTCACAATGTTGCCCAGAACTTGTCATGATCCACGCAATTGAAAGCCTTTGCATAGTCAATAAAGCACTGGTAAACATCTTTCTGATAGTCTCTGCTTTCAGCCAAGATCCATTGGATATCAGCAATGGTATCCCTCATTCCATGGTCTCTTCTGAATCTGGCTTGAACCTCTGGAAGTTTTCTGTCAACGTATGCTCATGAGGAATCTGTACATGGACCAAGAGGCAGTTGTTCGAACAGAACATGGGAACTGATGGTTTAAAATTAAGAAAGGTATGCGACAAGGTTGTATTCTTTCACCATACTTATTCAACCTGTATGCTGAGCAAATAATCCGAGAAGCTGGGTTCTATGAAGAAAAACGTGGCATCAGGATTGGAGGAAGACTCATGAACAACCTGCAATATACAGAGGATACAGCCATGCTTGCTTAAAGTGAAGAAGACTTAAAATATTTACTGATGAAGACCAAAGAGCCCAGCCTTCACTATGGATTACATCTCAATGTAAAGAAAACAAAAAGTCTCACCAGTGGACCAATAAACAACATTCTTATCAATGGAGAAAAGATTGAAGTTGTTAAGGACTTCATTCTTCCTGGATCAACTATCAACACTCATGGAAGCAGCAATGAAGAAATCAAAGGACGTATTGCATTAGGCAAAAGTGCTGCACAAGACCTTTTTAAAGAGTTGAAGAGCAAAGATGTCAGCTTGAAGACTAAGGTGTGCCTGACTCAAGCCATGATATTTTCAATAACCTCATATACATGCAAAAGCTGGGCAGTAAATAAGGAAGACCATAGAAGAATTGATTGATGCTTTTGAGTTATGGTGTTGGTGTTGAAAGTGCCTTGGGCTGCCAAAAGAACCAACAGATCCGTGTTGGAAGAAGTGCAGTCAGAGTGCTCCTTGGATGGCAGGATGGCCAAACTTTGTCTCTCATACTTTGGACATATTATCAAAAGGGACCAGTTATAAAGGAGAAGGATATGTTTGGTAAGGTGGTCGGTCAGAGAAAAAGAGAAAGACCCCCAGAGAGATAGATTGGCAAAGTGGCAGCATCAGTGGGCTCAAGCGTGGCAACAA
The DNA here is from genome assembly GCF_000296735.1 of Chrysochloris asiatica. Classification (NCBI taxonomy): domain Eukaryota; kingdom Metazoa; phylum Chordata; class Mammalia; order Afrosoricida; family Chrysochloridae; genus Chrysochloris; species Chrysochloris asiatica. The sequence goes on along the minus strand of NW_006408696.1, from coordinate 2,733,461 downwards.
TAGTGAGGTTGACCCAGGATTGGGTAGTGTTTCGTTCTGCTGTGCAAAGTGTTGCTATGAATCGGTACTGACTCAATGGCACCTAACAACAACAACAAACCCAGTGGAGACTACATTTCCAGGCCTCCCTTGCACTGAGGTGTGACCATGTTTTGGGCAATGTAATGTGAGTGGCTGCTATGTTTTACTGCCTTCAAATGAAGTTGCTTGGTCTCTTTTTCCCTGCCCTCACTCTGGGGACTGGATGTGGACTTGGTCACGATAGAGCCTTAGCTTTGGCCTCATGGTTGAGAATACCACTTGAGGGGGTTGGTGGAGCAAGAAAGTCCCTGGCACTCTGACTGACAGCTGTGCAGTTGTCTCCCACCAAGACCACCCCATCTCTGGGATGTTATGTGAGAGAGAAAGTTTGAATTACTTTGTACTTGATTCTCTGGGTTCCAGCAGCTTATCCTGTCCCCTCATATTGCCCGTGACCATGGAAGGGGTCTGAGTAAGCAAATTAGGAGCATAATGCTGATGGTACCTCATTTGTGCCCAGAGGCTGGGGGTGCCTGGGGACATTCTGGTTACATAACTCTCCTGTCAGGTGTTAAGCACTATAAACGGAAAACCTGCGAGTTCGGGATGCTCCCAGGGCACTGCGGAGAAGAGGGCTCGTGTCATATTTGTCACAGACCGGGCTCCCTCTGAGCCTGCTTCCCCTTTCCTGTAATGTCCACTTCCGTACTCTTTCTTCTCCTTTCTCTCCCTGCCAGGCTCAGGTGCACTTTGGGGATAGGGCGGTCTTGTGAGTGGATGAGGCTTGAAAAGGAATCTCCAACCAGCTTCCAGGAAGTGGGCTCTTCAGTAAGTGGACAAAGGTCTGGAGCCAACACGCCCTGACTGGTATTTGTTCTCTATCTACGGGCAATACTTTACCTCTTGGTCATCCTAGGTCTACTTACCTATTGAACAGAACAGATGGAGGTAACCTGTTGTATTAGTTTTCTGAGCCCTGGTGTGGAGCTGTAGGATAAGCACTGGACTGGTAACTGCAACGTTGGCAGTTCAAACCCAGCAGTTGCACTCAGAGACCGTATGCAACAACAACAAACAACATTAGTTTTCAATTGCCATATAACAACTTACCACGAACTTAGTGGCTTCAAGCAACACACATTGGTTATCTTCTAGTTCTGGAGGCCAGAAGTCATAGGAGCCTCAGCTGGGTTCTCTGACCTATTGCCATAAAATCAGTTCTAATCCCAAGTCACCCTATGTTGTTGTTGTTAACTGCCGTTGAGTCAATTCAGACCTATAGCAACCCTGTGTAGGGTTTCTGAGGAACAGCTGGTGAACTTGCGATTCAACCCACCATTGCAGTCCAGCGCATTAACCCACAGCGCCACACCAGGGCTCCGAAAGTCACCTTGCAGGAGAATAGAACTGGCCTTTAGGGTTATCAAGGCTGTAAATCTTTATGAAAACAGACTGCCACATCTTTCTCCTGAAGAGTGCTTACTGCAGAATGTCATTAAGAAAACAAGAAAGCAGGAGAAGACCAAAATGGATGTCAGAAAAGACTCTGAAATTTGCTTTCCAGTGTAGAGATATAAAACAAAAGGAAGAAATGATGAATTAAAAGGGTTGAACAGAAAATTTCAAAGGGCAGCTTGAGAAGATAAAGTCAAATATAATAATGAAATGTGCAAAGATAAGGAATCAGAAAACCAAGACGGATGAACACTATCAGCATTTTTCAAGCTGAAAAAACTGAAGAAAAAAATTCAAGCCTTGACTTGGAATAGTGGACGATGCTTGGGCAAACTACTGAATGATGCAGAAAGCATCAAAAGAAGGTGGAAGGAATACACAGAGTAACTGTACCAAAAACAAATGATCAATGTCCAACCATTTCAAGAGGTAGTACATGATCAAGAGCCAATTGTCCAAGGTGCACTGAAGGCATTGGCAAAAACAAGGCTCTGGGAATTGATGTAATACAAATGGAAAACTGTCAGCAAACTGATTCAGCACTGGAGGTACTCACTCATCTATGCTAAGGAGCTTGGAAGACAGCTACCTAGTCAGATGACAGGAAGTGATCCCTATTTGTGCCCATTCCAAAGAAAAGTAACCCAATAAAATGTGGAGATCATCAGAAAATATCATTAATATCACATGGAAGTAAAGTTTGCTAAAGATAATCCAAGGACACTGCAGAACAAACAGGGAGCTTCCAGAGGTTCAAGCTGGATTTAGATGAGGACGTGAAATGAGGGATTTCATTGCTGATGTCAGATGGATCTTGGCTGAATGCAGGAATACCAGAAAAATGTTTACTTGTGCTTCATTGACTATGCAAAGGCTTTAGACTGTGTGGATCGTGACAAGCTATGGACAACATTGTGAAGAATGAGTATTCCAGAACACTTAATTGTGCTGTACGTAGTCCAAGTAGCAGTTGTTCAAACAGAACAAAGTGACACTGAATGGTTTTAATTCAGGAAAGGGTTGTATTCTTTCAACATACTTAATCAATCTGTATGCTGAGCAAATAATCTGAGAAGCTAGAAGAACCTGTGATATGTGGGTGATACAGCCTTGCTTGCTAAAAGTGAGGAGGACTTAAAATACTTCCTGATGAAGATCAAAGACTACAGCCTTTAGTATAGGTTGCACCTCAATGGAAAGAAAATAAATATCCTCTCCATTGGGCCAATAAATAGCATCATGATAAATGAAAAGCTTGACGCTGTCCAAGACTTCATTTTGCTTGGATCCACTATCAATATTCATAGAAACTGCAGCCAAGAAATCAAATGATGGTTTGCATCAGGCAAATTTGCTGCACAAGACCTCTTCAGAGTGTTCAGAAGCAAAGATATCACCTTGAGGACTAAGGTTGTCTGATCCAAGTCATGGCATTTTCAATAGCCTCTTACTCATGTCAAAGTTGGACAATGAATAAGGAAGATGAATTGATGCACTTGTATTATGGGATTGGAGAAGAATGTTACAAGTACCTTGAACTGTCAGAAGAACAAACAAATCTGTGTTTGAAGAAGTACAGCCAGAATACTCCTTAGAAGCCAGGATGGCGAGACTTTTTCTCTCATACTTCATACATATTATCAGGAGGGACTGCTCCCTAGAGAAGGACATTATGCTTGGTAAAATGGAGGGTCTGTGAAAGAGAGAAGATTCACATCAAGATGGGTTGGCACAGTGGTAACAGCAATGGGCTCTGTTGTTGATGTTGTTAAGTGCCGTTCAGTCGGTTCTGACTCATAGTGACCCTGTATAGGATTTCCGAGGAACAGCTGGTGAGTTTGAACCACCGACCTTTCTGTCCAACTTGACATTGTGGTCCAGTGCATTACCCTGCAGTGCCATACCAGGACTCTAGTGGGCTCTAACACAACAATAACTGTGAAGGTGGCACAGGGTCAGGCAGTGTTTTGTTCTCTTATGCATAAGGCCGCTATGAGTCTGAACCCACTCAAACTCACCTACCAACAATCCCTCAGAAGTGAACGGCCTCTTCCTTTTTCCTAGTCTGACATTAGTCTGGAAGTTCTGCTGAAACCTGTCCTCCTATTGGAGCCCTTGCTGGTGTTTGAAACATCAGTGGCATCGTTTCCAGCATCACAGCAACATGCAAGCCACCAAGTATGACAAACTGACAGATGAGTGGGACTTTTACTCTTAGGCACCTTAAAACTCTTCCAGTCTCTACCCATTACCCAGTTCCAAAAGTGTTTACACATTTTAGAGATCTGTTAGAGCAATTCCTCACTCCCAGTACCAAATTCTGTCTTAGTTATCACATGCTACAAGAACACAAATTCTGTAAGTGGATGGCTTTAACAGACAGAAATGTTTTCTCTCAGTTTGTTGTTGTTTTGCTATCAAGTGTGATTGAGTCAGTTCTAACTCATAGCGACCCTGTACAGGGTTTCCAAGGAGCAGCTGGTAAGGCTGAACCACCTCTGACCTTGCTGTTGAAACCGACCTTGTGGTCCAGAGCATTAGCCCACAGTACCACACCAGGACTTTCAATTTACGATACTAGAAGTCTAAATTCAGGGCACCAGTTCAAGGGGAAGGATTTCTCTCTATTCTGTTAGCTCAGGGGAAGGTTCCTGTTTATGTTTAACATACGTAGGCCCAGAATCCCTTAAAGATCTTGATGTGTCTTGGCATAAATTTTTCCTTGGGTCTAGGAGGACCTCAGTCTAAGGACCCTGGGTTAAAGGATATGCTCTTCTCTGAACTTTGCTTTCTTTGTGGTACTGGGGTCTTCCTCTTCTTCTCTTGGTTTCATCACTCCAGGAAACTGCACAGACTTTCCCCCCCCTTCTTTCCACTTCCTGTTGTTGTTAAGGTGTCACTGAGTACATTACTATTCATAGTGACCCCATTATGGCTGAGTGGAACAGGCCCAGAAAGTTTTTTAAGTTGCTTTCTTTATGGAAGTAGGTCACTAGATTTTTCTACCATGAAGCCTGCTGAGTGGGTTTGAACCTCTAATTTTCTGGTTAGTAACCAAGTACTTAACCACTGTACTACCTACTGCATTAATATCTGACTTTTCCATAAGACTGTGAGTTCCTCATTGTTGTTGTTAAGTGCCGTCAAGTCTGTTCCTGCTTATAGTGACCCTGTGTAGGGTGTCTGAGGAGCGACTGGTGAGCTGGTGTCCGAGGAGCGACTGGTGATCCAGAATTTTAGATCCATACCTTCTCTACAACCATACCTTCTCTACAACCATACCTTCTCTACAATCACAATTTTCTTGAGCAAGCATTGTTAAACTCTTTCTCTGTCAGCAGCCACCAGCCTTGTTCAAACTGACCTTGCAGTTCACACTGACCTTGCTGTCCATCACATTAACCCGCAGTGCCACACCAAGAGTAAGTAACATAAGTAACGTATTTACCTTATATCTCAGTGTTTTGGCACTTGGTGGCAATTTGAATGTTGGCAAATGATACGTTGGCCATTATTTTTAGTTGCTATAAGAAATGGACTTACGTAAAAGAACTTGGAACTTGTTAACACTCTTAGTGAGGTCTCATCCCTTCTATTATAAACCCAGCAGTAGCTCCTGGAAACCCTATACAGGGTCGCTCTGTATCAGAACCGATTCCACAGACCTTAACAACAGCAACATGATTTTAATTAGAGTGAACAACTGTCCCAGTTTGTCTGTGATAGAGGGGTCCTTAGAAAGCAGGACTTCCGGTTTTAAAATCTGTACTGAGGCAACTCCTTGGACACTAGCATGTCAGCCCTAAAATGGAAAGGTCCCAGGAAAACTGAAATAGAGTTGGTCATCCAACCCTTAATAAGGGTCCAAAAGAAAACCAGATTCTCTTGAGAGTAAATCAAGGACAAAAACTGTTTCTCCTGAGAAGCTAGGATGTGTCCTTTCATCTGCTGATGGAAAGTTCGGAAGTTCTTATGTTTCCTTCTTTGTCTTGGCCTCAAAGAAGATCCAAGGTATTGTTTTATTAGTTAAGTATGATTTATTTTTGTTGTTGTTCTTGAGAATATACACAGCAAAACATATGGCAATTCAAATTTCAAAACATATACAATTCAGTGATATCTATTGTATTTGTCAAGTTGTGCCACTATTTCTAGCCTTCTTTTCTGAGCTGTTCCTTCCTATTAACAGAAATTCACATCCCCTTATGGTTTCTAGCTAATCTTTCCAGTTGCTGTTCATTTGATTTTTCTGGGAAAGGTCAGTGGCATCTGTCTGAAATAATTATTTTGTTGTCTTTGTTTATCTCTTTATTGGTTCTTTTCTTTTTGTAAAATTTTAACCTATGCTGCAAATTGCACCCGGAACTATACTGAGTTACTCTTACCAACCAAACATGAGCGAATGCCTATGCCTTTTGTCTTATACTTAAATTTGGCTGTAATTTCATTCCGATCAGGGTCTGTCAACTCAAGTGCATTAACCCAGTGAACTTTTCATTCGGCTTCTTACTATTTTTTATCCCAGGTGGATTTCATTCCTGTTACTATCATCAAGCTCTTCCAAATGTGCTTCACGCTCCCTTCATCTGTTCACTGTGGCTTGCCAGGCAAACCCAGGCCATTTCTTATCTTGTAAATAAAGTTTTATTGAAACACAACCATGCTCATTCAGTTACACATTGTCTACGACTTTTCCCACTCTGTGATGGCAGAATTGAGTAGCTGTAACAAAGATCAAATCACCTGCGAGATAGAAAATATTTAGTATCTGGACCTTTACAGAAAAATTTTGCTGATCACTATATTATATCACAAACCTTCTCAAAGACTTTGGAAAAAATTTATATTCAGTTAAAATTTTATAGAATTAAATATTTCCTGTCTCAAAAGGTATAGTTGAAAATTAACATACATGTATATATTTTTTCCTTTTTTTTTTTTTGGTGCAAGACATATGCTCATTATAAAAAATGTTAACATCACAGAAATATCTAATGATACTGGTGACTGTTCTTTTTCATTCATTTCCTGTTAATGGCCTTTGTTAACAAGTTAGTGTCTACTCCTTCAGACTCCTTTCAATGCATAAACTGACATATATATCATGAAAATACTAAAAAAGAAATAACCCTTGATAAGAGCAAATATTCCTGAGCAAGCATTGTTAAGCTCTTTCTCTGTCAGCAGCATTTCCACCTCCACCTCCACTGATACATTTGCAGACATTATCATTCATTGGTTTTTAGATCTTTCCTCATAAGCTAGCTCAATTAAAATCCTTTTCTAACTCATGTTCACTATAGTCACATCACTGCAAACTCAAATTATTTCCGATACTTACCATTGTAATAATTCTTCTTCTTTTTTTTTCATTACTAATTACTTCTGCTTTTGGGAAAAAGATGAGACTTTCTGTTTCTGCAAAGATTTATAGCTTTAGAAACCCTACACAGGGCCGCTATGAGTTGGAACCAACTTGACAGCACAATTAAATTTACTTTAGACTATCTCTCAGAATCAATCAGGATGGTAGATTCCTAAAGACTCTCATCTTGCTTTTAAACCATCAAACTAAGTATTTGGGACTTTGGCTTCAACTGATCAGCCACTCATTGCTAGGAGACTAGAAGTCCTGGTGTGACACTGTAGGATAAAGCACTGGACCATAAGGTTGGTTTGAACCACAAGATTGGTTCAGCCGCTCCTTGGAAACCCTATACAGGGTCACTATGAGTCAGAACTGACTCAACAGCACTTAACAGTAACAACAGCTAGGAGACTATCAGGAACAATGCCTTCGTACCACACATATCTGATGGCATTACTCACAACCGGAAGTTCAGTCTCCTAGGTCATCTCAGAAGTTTGGATCCATACCTTCTCTACAACCCCAACTGGCCTAGCTGGCCTACTCTTTTCCTTGCCTCCTTTCTAAATGTTTCCCCTGTGCTCTCTGGAATTCTCAGTCTGTAACCTCAAAAA
>NW_006408696.1:2708577-2724843 GCF_000296735.1 Chrysochloris asiatica | reverse complement strand
GGGTCGCTATGAGTCGGTTCCGACTCGATGGCACCTGACAACAACAACCACAGCAAATATACCATCTCAACGTGTTTGGTAAACATTTTCTTGCCTTAACTGAATCCCAGTGGTCTCTTAGCTTCCTGGCCAGTCTTCCCAAGTGTAGGTTGCTTTCTCTCTTTTCTCAAGTATTTCAGGGCTCCCCTTTGCCACTTCTGAAACATGTCACCTGCTTTTACTTTCCACAAAAGCAGAGAATCTTACAAGTGAATCTCTCAGATAATGTTACCAGCTCTTCCTCCTGAAAGTCATCAACTACCATCCCTTCGGTGACCCAGAGTGGAGCAAATGGCTAATGTGTTCAGTTGACATTCAAAAGGTTGGAGGTTTGAATCCACCAAGAGGCACCTCAAAAGGGCTTGGCATCTACTTCTGGAAAAATAGCCGGTGAAAACCCTGTAGACACAGCTTTACTCGGGTGCATATGGGATTGGCATGAGTCAAGGTCAACCTGAGAGCAACTATTTTAATTCTCCCTTAGGTGTCACTCTTCCCACTCTCCTTTTCCCATTGTTCTTGGCGACTTCAACACTCCTATAGATGCCTTGGTCTTCCCACCCACCCTATCTCAGCCTCCCTTTCTCATAGCCAGTTTCTGGATCTTGCTGTTGATACTAACTTTAAAACTTCTTACATCTGGGTAACAAGTCTCCCACTCTGGCCAGTGTTTCTTCTCCTACTCTTAATCCATTTACTTCAAACATTTTCCAACTCAGGGGATATTTTTTAGTTCAACCTAGTCCAATAGAAATAAAATGCAAGTCACATATGCAATTTACATTTTCCTGGCAGCCAGGTTAAAAAATGTAAAAGAAGAAAAAACAAACACCCAGGTAAAATTAACTTGAACAATGCAGTCTATTTAATCCAATATATCTAATGTTCTGACAATATGTAATCAATAGAAAATTATTGAGATCCTTTACATTGTTATTTTTTTCATACTAAGTCTTCAGAAAGGAACCCTGGTGTCACAGTGGACTAAGTTTTAGATTGCTAACTGAAAGTTTAGAGGTTCAAACCCTGCTCTAAGGGAGACAGATGAGGCTGTCTGCTTTGATAAATATTCCTATCACCCTTACTTGTAATTAACCAGCAAGTCCTATTTCTGATAATGAGTCTAAAATCTGTCCACAGCTTCCCCTGTCTATAGCTCTTGGAAATGCTATGGAGCTGTTGTAGTCTGTCTTATAGGGTTACTGTGAGTAGGGATAGACTCAGCAGTAGTAAGTTTAAGTCTTCAAAATCCATAGTGCACTTTACTCTTACAGTATATCTGAATTCAGACCATTCACATCAGATGTTACCTCTATTTACTGGCCAACGTCTTGAACAGAGTAGCTCTAGCTCATTTACTTTTCATCTAGTCTTTTTTATGTCCTCTGAGTCCTTTTTATCTACTGTAGATTCCATGTTGTATTACTAGCATCACACTCTTCCAAATGCCCTTCATCTACTACTAGCCAAAACTCATGAGTAGTTGGACACAACCATCGGTGTACCCATGCAAGCGAATGTTACAGGAGAAAATCTCCCATCAGGAAAGACTTTCTTCACCTTACTTCATGACCATACATTTGAAACGGGCATGTAACACTTCTTGGAAACCTGATCACATTTTCTTGGTTTGATTTGTTTCCTGACTCTGTGAGACTGCTGTTTCTGGTGAGTCCCTCTTGTCTCAGTCCTCCCATGTCTTCTTCCCCACCTCTCTGCAGATGCCCTTATTTCATGATGCATGAACAGATGTCACAAATGTAATATGTCCAAAATGGAATTCTGTTTATTCTCATCGCTTCTGAACAGAAGCCTCCAATCTGTTCAACTCAGGTAATAGTACCACCATCAAGCCCAGAATCTACTAGTTGGCTTTCATTTTTTCCTCTCTATCACGCTTACTTGTAATTAACCAGCCAGTCCTATTTTCTAAGGTCCATTTAGTTCTCTTTCTGCCTATGGCACTACTCCGATGTCTCTATCACTGTTTACCTGGGCATCAACAACAGACAACTGGTCTCCCTAGTGTCTACTCAGTTCCCACATAATTCATTTTCTATTCAGCAGCATGAACAAAATTTAAAAACATAAATTGGATCATGTCACTCTCTTTCTTACAACTCTTCAATGGTTTTCCACTGCCCTTGGATAAAATCCAGACGTGTTTCCATGGCTACAGGGTCTTACATGATCTGGCCCTTGCTCACTTCTTCAATAAAATCTTTCATTACTCTTCTCCCCACCCACTTTCTACAGTAATACTGGCTTCTTTACTGGTTCTTGAACACATCAGCCCTTCCTTGCTTTCTACCTTCTTCACTGCTGTTCCAACTGTGTAGAGAGAGCTCCCCTCTGGCATTTCTCATGATTGGATTGGTTCTTCCTTTCTGTTTTGAGACACGTCTTCCCTGAAAAACATATCTAAAGCATCTCATTCCCTTACCCCACTCAGTAATTCTTTAACCAGGTGTCTTTGTTACTTTCCTTATAGCTCTTATTATCTGAAATGACAAGTTACATTTCCTCGTTTGCCTCTTTGTTATCTGCTTCTCCATTAGAAATAAGGTCCATGAGGGTAAAACAAGCAAACAGCAACAACAACAATAACAACAACAAACCAGTTTCTGTGGAATAGATTCGAGTCCATGGCGACCCAATGTGTGCAAAGTAGAACTGTGTCACTGGAGAGTTTCCTTTGGAAGCAGATTTTTGTGCCTCTGGGTGAGTTCAAACTGCCAGCCTTTTGGTAGTAGTTGAGCACCAAACTAATTTAGCCACTTAGAGATTCCTCCATGAGGGTAGGGATTTTGTTTGGCTCCTCATTGAACCATGTGCCCATTGCAATGCCTGGCAAAAACTCCAAGGATATTCATTGAATAAATGAGTGAACAAATGAACGAATAAATCAAGAAACTGGATGTCCCAGTCTTTTAGTACTCCTTTCATCAATGTGAAGTGTACAAACTCACAGATGGATCTGAACAGCTCTAGCAAGACCATTAACCTGAGATCTGGGTCACAGAGTGCCCCCTGGTACCCCCCTTCATAGGGATCACGTCTATAAATACTTTTGGGTATTTAAACTCTTTAAATGTAGTGAAACAGCAAGTCTGAATAGACCGTTTCCTTGATATCATTGGGTCTACAGCATACATTATCCCAGAGAAGCAGATGGGGTTGAAACCTCAGGGTTACATCAGTTAGAAAGCATGTAAGCTGTGCGAAGAGGCTGTGGCTTAGCGGTGATTCTGAGAACTTATCATATAGTCACTTAAAAAACAGTGCTGGGTTCTGTGTCGAGGATGAATTGTAAGAAATGAGATGGAGCAATAGTTAGGGGGCTTTCATTTTGCAGGTATTAGACATTCAACTCAAACTTATCCTAGTAATAAAAAAATGTATTGACAAATGTAACTAAAGACACTTGGTGTGGCACTGTAGGATCAGCACTGGGCTGTGAACTATAAGGTCAGCAGTTCAAACCCACCAACTTCTCCTCGTAAACACTATACAGGGTTGCTATGGGTTGGAACCGACTTAATGGTGCTCAACAACAACAACAACAACAATAGATGGACTCAGGGGTTCAAAACAGTCTGTATTTAGGTTGTGGAGCTTAAATCCCCCCTCCTTTCTTGAGCATGAAATGGATTTAGTGACTTGCTTATGAAGACTGGAGTAGGGAAAGGGAAGAAGCCAAAGCAACTTGATGGTAAAGTTATCTGGCAAACATGGCAGTGGTCATGTGACCAATGGTAACATCACAGTGGTGACATGTATTCCTGACACAATGTGATGCCAAGAGCACTTCACTCCTGTGGTCTTCTTCCCCGAAACCCATAAACCCAAACCCAAAGAAGCAAACAGAAAACCAAACCCATTGGCATCAAGTTGCTTACAACTCATAGCGACCTTGTAGAGGGTCGCCAACACTTTGTCTTTTCAGGAGCACACAGCCTCATCTTTCTCCCATGGAGCAACTGGAAGGTTTGAATTGCCAACCGAGTTTGCAGTTAGAGATCCACTGTTTAACCTACAGCGCCACGATGGCTTCTTCCACAAGCCCATGGTGTTGTTAAGTGCTGTTAAGTCAGTTCCTTATAGTGACTCTGTATAGGCTTTCCGTGGTTTTAAATCATCGAGGGAGCAGAAAGTCTTATCTTTCTCCTGGGGAACAGCTGGTGGGCTTGAACAGAGGACCTTGTAGTTCGTAGTCCAGTGCTTATCATATGAGACACTACAGTCCACCACAAACCCAGTGTTGTTGCTAAGTGTCCTGCATAACGACCCTGTAAAGGGTTTCCAAGGAGCAGGTGATAGGCTTGAACTTCTGACCTTGTGGTTAGCAGTTTTCTGTGCTTATCCTACAGTGCCACACCAGGGCTCTGCAGGTATAAAGATATGTCATGTTATTAGCTAAATCCAGTTTTTCCTTTTTCCTTAGGAGTTCCTGTAGTACAAATGGTTAATACACTTGGCTGCTAACCATAAAGTGGGAGGTTAGAGTCCATCCAGAAGTATCTCAGAAAAAAGGCCTGGAGATTTACTCCCCAAAAACCCTGTGGGAAACAGAAGACACAAAGGCCCCTTCCCTCGCCCCCCCTTCTTAACATTTCTCACTCGCTGAAAGCACCTTGTTTTTGGCTTTGGGTGATTGGATCTGTCTTGTTAGTGGCATCCTCAGTGACCAGAACAATGCCAAGTTCAGATAAATAGTGATTGACGAAACATTTAAAAGCCTTTTAAAATCTTCTATCTTGAATAAACTCCTTGTCTTCTGTGCTCTATCACAAACGGTATTTTGTGTCACCTTGACTAGGCCAGTATTCTCAATGGTTTGATGACTGTCATATAGTCACCTGACCCAGTGATGAGATCTAATGTCATGTGATCATCACTGTGATGAGATGTGTTATGAGCAGCCAATCAATTGAAAGGAAGCTTCCAATAAATTGGACTCTCAGACAAAGCTTCCTGCTTCCTGCTGGGTCTAGATGCCACATCTGGCTCATCATCCAAACTCTGGTTGTTTGAAGCTGAGCCAGTGGTCTCCTCTATTGGCTACCAAACCTGGGAGTGCTCAGCAGCTTGCCGTCTGACCTGCCAACCTTGGTTCATCTGACCCATGGACTTTGGACTTGCCCACCTCTACAACAGTGTGAGCTATTTCCTTGATGTAAAATTCTCTTTATATAGATATGTATTCTTGAGAGAACACAGCCTAAGACAACTAGGTTCTGAGGAAATAGGTTTTGAGACAGAGATCTGTGTGTAGGTCACATCTTAGGGAATATTCGTAAGGCTAGCACTTGTGAGGGAGCAAGAGAGAAGCAGGAATGGACCAAGATAGAATTCAAATAATGATAGAGTTACAAGTGGGTTCCCCTGGGGAGCTCTAGAACTGAATGGACCTTCAGGCCAAACCAAGAACCAAAGCAACTGCTGTCAATTCGATGAGGAGGCATCAGCCCTCTATAAGACAGAGCAGTACTGCCCCATGGGCTTCCCAAGGCTGAAACTGTCTTCTATGCTGGCCATCAGTGGTGTCTCTAATGGAGGCATGGCACTTGTCACCCTATCACCAGTCATAGGATGCAGCAGTCCACATGGGGGCACAATCATATGTGTGGTAGGGTCCTTCCACTCAGGTCAGCTGCTAGAGAAGTCTCCCGCTGTGAACTGGTGGCAGCTGGGTTTGAAGGTCATGAAAAGGAGACTTAGTCAGCCTGTGAGGGGTTCAGTACATGTCCCTGCATAGCATTTACAGAAGTGTGCCTTATGTTGCTGATTTGCATATGTTCAGCTCTCCCTTTAGAATGATCAGCTCCTATAGGAGTCCTGGTGTGGTGTGGTGGGTTCATGTGCTGGACTGCAATGTCAGTTTGAATCACAAGATCGGTGGTTCAACCTCACCAGCCACTCCTCGGAAACAGGGTTGCTGGGAGTCTGAGCTGACTGGGCAGAACTTAACAATAACATAGGAGTACTGGGCGGGAGAATGATGAGGCTTTCGACTTCCTAGATGATTTAAAGCCTTGGAAGCCCCATACAGGGTCACTCACTATGAGTTGGAACAGACTCGATGGTGTTTAACAACAACAACAATAGTAGTCCTGGCGTGGTACTGTGGGTTAATGCACTGGACTGCAAAGTTGGTTTGAATGTCAAGGTTGGTTGTTCAAGCTCACCAGCTGCTCCTCAGAAACCCTATACAAGGTTGTTATGGGTCGGAACCGACTCAACGGCACTTAACAACAACAACAATAGAATAAGAATGAACTTTTCTACATTTTTGTGTCCCTCAAAATTCTTGACACACAATATATGCTCACTGAATGGTGTTGGCATTTAACTTAGTAGAAAAAATATTAAGTCCTGTATGTTGAGGAAATTCTCAGCGTGGACTCCATAAGTGGTCTAAATGGGAACCCCATTAGGCTTGGGGGGGGGTGGTTGGCGGACTACGGCCAGGCTCCCAAAATGTAGGTAAGTGAACTCAGAAAGTAAATGTCCCCTCTCACGATTGTCTCAGTTTGTCTCTACTGCAATGCCAGATCAGGAGCCAGTGCTGAGCATCCCAGACTGCAGTGTGGGAGCGTCTTCATAAGATGGAAAGTTGTTGGGAAATTCAGTGTGTGTGTCTACATTCCTTCCAGACACAATATCTAGAATCCATAGACTTGAGGAAAGACATAGAAGGAAGAGAAATAATTAGGACAGATAATTGTTCAAAGCAGAATTATCCCCCTATGAGGATAAGTCAAAAAGTATTGCTGCAAATTAATTGAAACCTTTCATTGAACAACAAAATGAAAATCAGAAGTCATTATTGCACGACTCCAGCTTTGTTGTTGTTGTTGTTACGTGCTGTGGAGTTGGTTCCGACTCATAGCGACCCTGCACAGGGTTTCCGAGGGAGCAGAACGCCTCATCTTTCTCCCGCGGAACAGCTGGTAGCTTCGAACTGCTGACCTTGAGGTTGGCAGCCCAACTTGTAACCACTACGCTACCAGAGTGCCTTGCTAGGTCTTTACATTTCTGAAGGTGTCTCCATATATCATTGATTTACACCACATCAAACCAGCAGTTTTGGCATCCTCAAGGGATTTGACTTATGTTCCTTTGAAATGTTATTTGAGTTTTGGGAACAAAAAGAAATCTGAAGGGGTAAGATCAGGGCAGGTAAAAACAGCGTACTCCACGGGAAGAACCCTGCGACCCTGCTACTCAGCCTTCTTATAGTGCCAGCATAGAAGTGGCCTTGTGTATGGGAAATACAAGGCCAGGGCACAGGCCATCTGTGTTTCGAGGCCAGCTGTTCAGGGACAGCCTGAGATGGCTAGCCAGCTTCTTGTACTTGAAAACCTGCGGCAGTTGGATGACCGCTGCAGACTTGCCTCAGAGAGGTGGCAGTTGCGCTCCCTCCAGCCCACTGCAGGAAGTCCAGACTTTCAGGATCCATAGTCAGATAATCCTTCTTGTTTCTTCATAGGCCTGTCTCTTCTATGCCTTGCCCTGGACTCCAGGCAGGGTTCAGGAACGCTCTTCTATTCCCCGGAAGGCTCAAGAGCAAAGCTAGAAGAGATGAGCTTACGAGGACATTTCCGATAAAAGCTTGGAAGGGTGGTGACTTAGGATAAGGCCAAGCTTTTTTTTTTTTTTTTTTAATACTCATTAAACTACTACTGTTTGATTAGCTATTTATGTAACAAAGATTTTAATTTGCCCTTAACACCTATTTCTTTTCATTGCTGTTGTTGTTGTTAAGTGCCGTTGAGTTGGTTCCGACCCATAAAGACCCTGGATAGGGTTTCCAAGGAGCAGATGGTGAGCTTGAACCATTGATCTTGTGGTTCAAATGATTTGGTAACAAGGAAGGGAAATTTAGCTTGTTGAGTTTCCAATGGCAAAGCAAATAAATAAACATAAAAACAAAACCGAGGGGGTCTAAGCAACACAAGTGATGAAGAAGCAATTTCCCATAGGTTAGATGGAAAAGATGTTTAAAATGTCCTAACCTAACTTCTTGGTGTGGCGCTGTGGTTAATGCACTGGACTGCAAGGTCAGTGGTTCAAGCTCACCAGCCACTCCTCAGAACCTATACAGGGATACTATGAGATGGTGGTTCCACAAAGAAATAAAATAATCAAATCCATTGTTGTCCAGTCAAGAACAACTCATGACAACGTGTGGTGAAATGAGTTTCTTTATGTGTCCCTTTACTTTGGAAAGTCAAGGGCAATTTCTTGAAAGCCTTTCTTCCCTAAACCTAGAGATGTTACCTTTATCCCCTTTTCTACCACAGAGGCCTTGTTACTTTTGTCCAGGTTGATCGACATTTCCTGGGTAAGTTGTAAACAATTCAGTTTGATAATTTATGTCTAGTATTGGGCAACTTGCAACCTGCCCTGTAATTGGTATGTGACTTGCAGGGATTGGCCGATTGACTATGCAAATGAAGTGACTATAGGTTATGCAAATGTAGTACCTGTAGCCTAGGCTGTGGTCTACCAAGAGGGGATTAGTCAGTTGGTAGCCACAGTGGGAGGACCATGTCTTGAAAATGAGTCATTAGTAGATATGAGCTGCTGACCCCACAGAAGTTTCAGAAGCAGAAGGAAGAACTGAAGAGAAAGTGGAGACAAGGAACATTATAAAAGAACTGTAATGGACATTCAAGCCTGTTTGCTTTTCTGCTGGATCTGAATATTGCATTGGGCTCATTCTCCAACCTCCCCTTCTTGATCCTGTGGCCTGCCTGTCTACTGGACCTGCCTGCCAATCTTGGTTCATCTGATCAGGACTTGAAACTGTCCCACCACTACAATTGTGAGCCAACCTCTCTTTCTATGTATACATGTATAAATTTCACTCGTTTGGCTTCTCTAGTGAACCCAGACCAAGACAACCCATTTGAGAAATAGAGACTAGTGTAGTTGGTATGGCTGATATCAGAATTGGCAAAAATCCTTGGGAGAATGGGAGTGTGTCAGACTTCCTTCTCACAGGAACCAACTTTGGGCTGATCCTGGTGGTTATCTCCCCTGAAGTTGTTGTTGTTGTTGTTAAGTGCTGTCGAGTTGGTTCTGACTCATAGTGACCCTGTATAGGGTTTCTGAGGAGCAGCTGGTGGGCTTGAACCACCGACCTTACAGTCCAGCGCATTAACTGCTAGGTTCTAAGCTACTATCATCATTCTTTTATACAAACCCATGGGGTTTTCCCAAAAGAAAAAATGAATGTCCAGCACACATTTCTGCACTCCTCCAGCATTATCTAAAGGATCCATTCTTTGTCATATGCGAGATTATCCAAGGTGGAGCTGGAGGACAGCAAAATCTTTATTGGTGGCTTTTGTTGTTGTTGAGAGACAATATCTAGGCATCTGATTCTATTCTAGATATGATAATGAGATATCAGAAAGGATGAGCTCCTCGTCTTCTCAGAAGATGTTTCTGATTACTTTTCCTTCATTTCCCCCTCTCATTACTTTATAATCAAAAGTGGCAGAACTATCCCAGAGAGTGGTAGCTTTGGAACACAGTTATTATTCTACTAGACCTTGGAGACCCCAATCTAATCACTCAAGCTCCCCACATAGACATTAGCACATCCAAACTGTTTCTTCCTCCCCTCTTAAGGACACAAAAGGCAGCTTTCTGTCCACACCCTGGAGTGTAAAACAGTTTGAGTCTGGTGCAGTAATACTTCTTCCCCAGAAACCTCTCTGACTCTGTAAGACTGAACTCGTGATGCGAATATGAATGTGAGCACTGGAGTGGAGGTGGGAACGGAATCAATGGAAGATGTCCACACAGTGACCCCAGAGACTGAAAGTTTGGTTCTGCTGGAAAGAATAGAAGGAAGGAAGAGAAAACTTCTAGCTTGCGCTGATGTGGAGAACAGGCTTTTTTTTTTTTTTTAATTGACCCATACAGGGACAAACTTTATGGGAAAATGGGCTTAATTTTGAAGGTACCTGGATCTCTCCATCTGTTTAAAAGGAAGCTCTTTGAACAGACTGAAGAGCATGGCTTATTTCATTTGATCCTTGCAAGGTCGGTGGTTCAGGCTCACCAGCCACTCCTGAGAAGATAATGGAAACAGTGCTACAAGGCCCAGAATTTCCCCCCTTTGTATAGTTTTACATCAAACCAGAGTGGGATCCTGCTACATAGGGAGTTTAGCAACATTCTTGATCTATTTTACGTTATCAGATTGTGTCACCTGTCAGTTTGAAACTCTCCAGTGGCTCCGTCCACTCAGAGCAAAAGTCAATGAGCTGACCTAGGTGGCCTGGCACAATCTGACCCCTGCCTCGTATCTCTGTCCCCCTCACTCCCTCTAAACACACTGACCTCCTGGCTATTCCTTAAACACACCAGGCACCCTCCCTCCCACCCCAGGACCTTTGCACTGGCTGTTTCTTCTGCCTGGGATTCTCTTCCCCAGCCCCCAGCTTAACTTGCTCACACCTCACTTTCTTCGTGTCTTTGCTCGCATGTCTTCTTGGAAATTGCCACC
This sequence comes from Chrysochloris asiatica, assembly GCF_000296735.1. Lineage (NCBI taxonomy): Eukaryota > Metazoa > Chordata > Mammalia > Afrosoricida > Chrysochloridae > Chrysochloris > Chrysochloris asiatica. The sequence continues at coordinate 2,714,279 of NW_006408696.1, read as the reverse complement.
TTCTCTTACTCCACTCCTCATACTCCAAAGTCTCTCTCCTGCGTGCCCTTTGCCTCACATGAGCCACCATTTGACACACAGACCATCTGAATTGTCGATCACCCTCCATTGAAACACAAGTTCCATGGAGGCAGAGATTTTACTGCTCTACCGTTAGCAGCCAGACTAGAATCTGGCACATCGTCTTACTTCATAAACGTTGGTTGCTTCTTTCTGGTGGATGTAAATTAATGATATGGCTTTTAAGAATACCATGGTGTGGTTGCAGCCTCCTTTATTTAACTATTTTCTGTTTGGTGGACAGCATCTATGGGTTCCAATGTTTTGCTAATAAAAGTAGTGCTGCAAATTTCAGACTGAGAATTTCTACAGACAAATGACCAGGTTTCTTCAGCAAAGAAATTTCAAAGAAAAAGAGAGAGCATTGGGTGGTAATGATGGAGGGTGGCTATAGAATGAAAGAAACTTGAGAGACATTTCAACATAAGCAACGTGTGAACCATCATTGGATCCTGACTCAAACCAACTTAAAAAAATGTATCTTTGGCATAAATGACACATTTGGAAATTTGAATCCTGGCTGGGTATGAGGGAAATATTAGTAATTTTGCTGAGTGACAATGGTACTGTGACTGTGTTAAAAAAAAAAAAGTCTGTGTCTTTTGAGATATATTATGAAATATTTGTAGATTAAATGATATAATATCTGAGTTATGCTTGCAAATAATGCAGGGATTGGGGGAGAGAGGGGATTTAGAAGAAATAAAATTCTCTATGAGTTGATAAATAGTTGAAGCTGGATTTATGTGGTGCAGTGGGTTAATGCGCCAGACTGCAAGGTCGGCGGTTCAAGCTCACCAGCAACTCCTTGGAAACCCTACAGGGTCGCTATGGATTGGAACTGACTCAATGGCTCTTCACAACAACAACATGTTTACTTTAGTATTTTATATAAAGATACATATCTTTATATAGTGGTTGTTATGTGCCGTAAGGATGGTTCTGATTAAAGAGAACCTGTATAGGGTTTCCAAGGAGCAACTGGTGGATTTGAACTGCTAACCAGTGGTTCACAGTCCAGTGCTGATCCTGTAGTGCTATATATGGAGCTCTGGTGTGGTACTGTAGGATCAGCACTGAACCATAAGGTCAGAGGTTCAAAACTGCCAGCTACTCCGTGGTTGCTAAGTTGAAACAGATGCTATGGCTCTTAACCACATATATATATATATATATAAGTCCTGGGGTGGTGCTGTTGGATAGGCACTGGACCACAAGTTCAGGTTGAACCGTGAAGTTGGCAGTTCAAATTTACCAGCCGCGCCTTAGAAACCCTGTACAGGGTCGCTTTGGGTCGGAACTGATTTGACAGCACTTAACAACAACAATAACTACAAACTGACTTTACAGTCCAGCGCATTAACTCACAATGCCACACTGGTGTGATGCTGTGGGCTAGTTCGCTGGACTTGCAGCCACAAGGTGGTGGTTCAAGCTCACCAGCTGTTCTTTGGAAACCCTATACAGGGTCGCTATGGGTCAGAGTCTACTTGAAGGCACTTAAAACAACAACAAGAAGTTTAAAAAAGAAGAAAAACAACAACATATATGTACACATTTATACATGAATGAGGAAGTTTCAAAAGGTTCACAGAAAAATTCCATTCTCTTTTTATTCAACTTTCCCACTAACATTGGAAGTCTCTTCAAATACATTGTTATTGTTAAGTGCTTTCAAGTTGGTTCCGACTTATAGCCAGCCTGTATAGGGTTTCCAAGGAATGGCTGGTGAGCTTGAACTGCCGACCTTGAGGTTTAAACTGACCTTGTGCTGTGTTATCTAGTGTGGGAGGCAGGTTGAAGTGAAGTGAGTCTGTTTAAGATGAAGTGAGACTGAATGCAGGGCCATAGGGGGTTCTTATGTTGCACTCTCTCTATATATATATCTATATAGATGTTGTATAGTTTTTATAATAAAAAACAGTTGTGCTACAGTCAACATCCTGCCACAAACCCTTTCTTAAGTCTTTCCTGATCTCAGCCTCCTTACCTTTGACATGACCTACTGCAAATGGCGTGTGAGCAAATGCTGTTTCTGCCTTGATGTATAAAAACCTTTTTCAAAATCCCGACTTCATTGAGGTATAATTTAAATGTCATAAATTCCCCTCTTTTAGGGGTCTAATACAATGATTTTTAGAAACTTGACCTAATTGCTTTCTATAATCTAGTTTCAGAACATTTCCATCACCCCTAGTAAGAGCCCTTGAGCCCGTTTACACGTAATCTCCTTTCCCACCCCCGCAGTCTACTTTCTGCCTCTGTAGATTTTCCTTTTCTGGACATTTTCCCTTTTAAGCAAGATCCTTGCCTGGATTTTTTTTTTCCCCCACATTATCTTTCTTACTCTGCACAATGCCATTTATTATTTAAAGATGTTTCTGTTCTGTTATCTATTATCATTGTACCATTTTTTGAGGCATATCTTCTAAGTCCTGTTAAAAAATGTAAATGATTCTATTACCTAGATTTTAGGAAGTATTGTGTGCCCATGATGGTCAGTGACCTCTGACTTACACAGAAGTTAATGGTATGCTAATAAGGTAGTAATGATCAAGTTACCAAGAACTTTCTGCAGATTAATGAGTGGCTTAGAATAGACAGACAAATCCAAATCTAAAGGTCATCAACCCTGATAAGTAACTTTTTCAATAAATGTCCCTGTGCTATCGCTGTGGATAAAGTTTGAGAGCCTTAAGGTGCTTTGAGTACTCTCAAGGTTCAATTTTGCATTAATTCCGTGCCATGGATCTTTGACCCTGGAGCCTATGGGGCATTCGTATAATGATACGCAAAGGTTTAGTTCCTTGCTTTGTAGTGGATCACATCCTCCTAGTTCGTTAGAAAGTATTTTCCTGGGGGCTCTTTTGTCTTGTGAGCTACATTTCTTTCAGGATTCAGACTATGGATGTAGAATCGAATTACAAGCGATTTGGTAGTTTATATCTATTGAGTAACTTCATTAGCACCCAATCAGTCATTCAATGAATAAGTATGAATGAATGCCTACTCTATCCAGATGCTATTCCTGGAATTGGGGACACAAAGATAAAATACAACAGCTCTTGGGCTTAGGAAGTTCACAGTCTAGGTGTGGAGACCAAAGCCAGAAAGCTTAACCCACTGTGTGTCAATTCTGACTTACCGCTACTCTACAGTCATAGGGTTAACAAGGCGGTAATCAGAACCGACTTGATGGAACTTAACAACAATATCAACAATAGAGACTCGGTATAGAAGCAGACTGCCAACTCCACTCTCCAGAATAGCAGCTGGTGACCACTTTAACCTCTGCTTCAGACAGACATGCAGAAATAACAATAAAAACTAAAATATGTGCAAGGGATAGTATAGAGGGAGTCAGGAAATATTTCACAGATCTTAATGTTTGATTTGGTTCTTGAGGGATGAGTAGGAGTTTGCAAATGATAAAAAGGTTAACAAATACAAGGTATAAAATGAGATTTGAAAACCTCATTATTTTATTCTTTTTATATTTCCTTTGAGTATGATTTTTCTTCCTTTTAATAATCTAAGGTAAAATATTTTTTTGTTGTTGGATATTTGTTGTTGTTAAGTGCTATCGAGTTGGTTCCAATTTACAGTGACCCTGTATAGGGTCTCCAAGGAGGAAATGGTGAGTTTGAACCATCAGCCTTGTGGTTCAAAGCAACCTTGCAATTCAGTGCATTAGCCCCCAGTGCCATACCAGGACTCCAAGTTGATTTGATTTGTCATTAGTGGATTAGTATCATTTAAAGGTATAAAATTACATTTCTATGCTGTAGTGGATGCATTTCATACTTTTTAAAAAGTTTTTATTGTGAATTATGTGAGAATTATGGGAGAACATTAGCTCTACATTCATCCTATCTTATTTCATTTCATTGCAATGATTACAACCTCCTACAGGCATCATCAAACAACCTAAGGGTACACCCCACAAGCCTGCCCACTGGCCGTCAGCACACAGCCCCTCTCCCTCCCTGAATCTAGAGTTTCCAGCTGCTCCATCTCTCCACATCACCGTCTTTGCCTTCATCTCTGGTGTTACTGCTTCTCTGGATAGGGCCCTGCACTTTGCTTTTCTCCCTTGATAGTTCCAGGGACCTTTGCTCCTGGACTGCAATATCTACCACACCCCTCCTTTTCTTACAAAATGTCTACCTTTACCTTTCCAACACTCAGTCAGTCCTGATAGCAATCATTCCCTATTGAACCACAGGAGTCTTATCCTCATCTCCTTTCACCAGCCCCATTCAGACAGGTTGGAAACCATTCAGTGGAGATTCTGCCTTCTCCACACTCTCTAGAACTAGGTTCCCTATTGAAAATTTGTACGTCAGTCATTTCTTGCCTTTGTAGCCCCCATTTTGGGGAGCCAATGTCTAAGTTGCCCATTCTTGTTGACCCTGTGTATCAAGGGGGTGGGAATGATCCTCATTGTAAAGATTTGTTCCCTCCTTTGACATACTGCATCAGCAAGCATAGGTCAAGTTCATCAAATTATAGAGGATTACTCTTTTTTCCTCTTCTTTCTTCCTCTAGTCAAGTTCTGATCATCCAGCCATTGAAGCCAGGTCAAGTGGGTACTAACTGCAAGTATGGATGTTCTTGTGCATCTCCCCTCACTACATATCAGCTGGATGTTTCACACTCCACTCTGGTCCTCTGTGGTCATGTCCCTGTCCCTGGGCCCAGGAATCCCCAGGTCTCGTCATACTGCTGGCCAACCAGGTCTCAATCCAGGTTAACAGGAGTCTGTTGAATGTGGTTGGACTTAGCTCACAACTTCATCGCTGTTTCTCCCCCCCCACTTCCCCTTATCTGTGACCAACGTGGTCAGCAGAAAGCCTACATGCCTGCTCATGTATTCCCCTTGAGTTTTAGTCTTAGAAAGAAGTTTGCCCTTTCAAGTGGAAATTTCCCACCTCAGAAGATTCTGGATGGGGATCAGGATTCCACCTATGGTCTTATGCAATGCAAAGGCTCTGTACAAAGCCTCTTTCACTGTGCAAGTTCTAGCCCCAGTTTAGGTGTTCCAATCAGTTATAGGCTAAAGATGGACTTACAAGCTTTCTATGGTGATGTTTCTGGCTATTCCTTTCTCTCCCCCTCAAGTGTCTATTTTATAATAGTAGGTAAGGGAAACCAAGATTCAAAAGACAACCCCACTTTCACCCATTCAAACCATGCCTCAATTCTTATATCCTAGAGCCCTGTTGTTCCAAGGTTGTCCTTACATCGCTGTTTATCTCTGTCCTATTTAGTGCATGCAAACCTGCCTAACTGTTCTCTCATCTGCTTTTTTTTCCCTTTCTCCTCCCCCTTTGAGTGTACTGCCCCCTCCCCCAGCAACCAAACTATCCTTTGTCTAGTCCCTACCTTGTGCTCCACCTTCCCCTCCCTCCTCTCACCCCACCCCATAAAACCCAGTAACCAGCAAAGAATTTTTTACCCCCTTTTAGTGTGGGTACTTTTTCTTAATCTTTTACAATAATGGTCCTATGCAGTATTTCTCCTTTTGTGACTGACTGATTCCACTCAGCATAATGTCCTCAAGGTTCACCCATGTTATGTGGTGGCTTGAAGCTTCAAGGTAGCATAATATTCCATTGTATGTATGTACCAAAGTTTGTTTA
>NW_006408696.1:2704015-2708172 GCF_000296735.1 Chrysochloris asiatica | reverse complement strand
GGTGCTGTGGGCTAATGTGTCAGACTGCAAAGTTGTTTGAACTGCAAGGTCGGTGGTTCAAGCTCACCAGCTGCTCCTTGGAAACCCTATACAGGGTCGCCATGGGTCAGAATCGACTTGACGGCACTTCACAACAACAACAACAATGGCTAGTGATTGTGAACATTTATTCACAACATGTTTGTTGGCTACGTGGATCTCCTCTTTAGTGAAGTGTCTGTTCATGTCCTGTGCCCATTTTTAAATTGGGTTATCTATCTTTTTCTTGTACAGGTGTTGTAGACATTTCATACTTTTTGACACATGTGTTTTTATGTGACCCTCTGGATCAACTTTATAAAATAAAGTTTCCAATTTGTCAGCACAGCACAGCACAGCACAGCCAGTGAGCTGACTTCTGTCTATTTCTCCAACTGTCTACAGCTCTTTCCCCCAACACTGATGCTGTAGCAATATTTACAGTTCTCAAATACACCATGTTCTTTCTAATCTCCATGAATTTTCCATAGTAGGAAAACTTCAGTCATCCTTCCAAAGGATATTTAAGTTTGACAACACTGTACCCTATAATCCTTCCAGGTTGAGTTAGCAGCAAAAGATCATTTGTTGTTGTTTTTGTTGTTTAGTGCCATCAAGTGGTTCCAACTCATAGAGACCTCGTATAAGACATCCAAGGAGTGACTGGTGTTTTTGAACTGCTGACTTTGTAGTTAGCAGTCCAGGCATACCCCACAATGTTAACTTGCTATATTGAGTCATTTAATATCAATCGAGTGAGTTTGAAAGATTTCTATAAAAGGCAATACTTTCAAATTTTTATAATACTGATATCAAGCTATTTTTAATGTTTGCAGTATAAGTATCAGAGTTACTTATTTCATAAGATTCATAATAATACATCTTGAGCCAGGATAATAAAACCATGTTTTTGGCACATGCGCACAGACTTCTCTTCCTGTTTGCTCTGGATAAAGGGATGGACTCAGTTCATGAAGAAGCCTAAGGTCTAAATTAGAAGATTTTCCTATAATGTGCTATTGTGCGCCATTGAGTAGGTTCCAATTCACATCGGCCCTGTGTAAGGTTTCCATGGCCGTGGTGCTGTGGGTTAATGCACTGGACTGCAAGGTTGTTTGAACAGCAAGGTCGGTGGTTCAAGCTCACTAGCAGCTTCTTGGAAACCCTATGCTGGGTCACTATGGGTTAGAACCAACTCAACGGCCCTTAAGAACAACAACAAAGTTTCTACTCAATTTTGCAATTTCCCACTGAGCGGCTGTTAGATTCAAATGAGAAACCTTTTAGTTAGCAGTCCAACATGTAACCCACTATGCCTCTGGGGAGGGGGGAGGGACTCCTTTACTTTAATGGAACCTTGTTTTAAAATATAAAGATTTGATCTGCCTCCAAATTAGTATTGTTTTTGTTGTTTCATTTTTGCAGTGAAATGAAGATAGTGCTGCTGTTAAGTGCCGTCGGGTTGGTTCTGGATGCAGGCATTTAAAATGACTTAATACCTGGAGATTTATCTCAAGTTCCTATGTCTTGGATAATTCTATTCATGGAATTAAAGGCCAAAGAAAAACAAATTAATAAAAGCTGCCAACAGTCTTATTTTTCTTCTTAAACAAGGCAAAAATCAAACAATTTACAATTGTGGTTGATAGAAAAGTGCCTTAGGCATACTTGCTACTCATGTGAGGTATCAGCCTAATTTATCCAGAACTACAGACATTTGACAAGAAAGCTGGCATATAAATTAGAGGAATTATCTTGAAAATTACCAACTCTGTAGCTTTGAAGGAAGAGAAAACTGTAGATTGAGTTCATCCAAAGTGAACTGTGGCACACTGGTCGGAATGTTGCTGTTGTTAGGACCTTTGAGTCAGTTCAGACTCATAGGGAGCGACGTTATGCACAACAGAACAAAACATGCCGTCTTCACAGGCATTGCTATGTTTGAGCCTCTTTGCCAACCCATGTTGGTTTTTTTTTTTTTTTTTTCTTTTCTTTTTTTAAAATGTCACCATTATAGAGGACTTGTTATTAGAGAAAATAAAATTATTAAGATGGAATAAGAGGTCAGACTGTCCTGAATTAAACGTGTCATAGCAACACAGAAGATGTTACCGTAGTAACCTGACCTTCATGTTTCAAATGAAAATAATGTATAAGCTCTTTTTTTTTTATGAGAAAATAAATATATATTATTCCCCTTTTAGTACATGGAAAAAAAAGAGAGAAGAAAGCAATTCTCTCTCTCTCTTTTTTTTAATCCCCCTCCTTCTTCTAGTTTCCTTCCTTTTCATTTTAACTGCCTTTCCTGTCACCCAAATTATCACTCTACCCAGTGACTAATTCTCTGTCCCCTTGCGCCCCTGGTAACCAGCAAAGAAAACTTATTGGTTTTGTTCACTGTTTATTTTTTTAATTTCAACATTAATGTTGAGAGTTGTATACTTCCTCTTCTTCTTTTTAAAAATGTTTTATTGTGAATTGTGTGTTAGTTTACATAGGAGAACATTAGCTTTACATTCATCCTATCATATATCATTTCATTGCCATGGTTCCAATCCCCTCCATGCATCATCAACCAACGAAAGGGTATACTCTGCAAGCCTGACCCCTGGTCATCAGCACACAGCCCCTCCCCCTCTCTGGGTCTAGAGTCCCCAGTCACTCCATCTATCCACGTCATCATCTCTGCCTCCATCTTTGGCGTTACTGCTTCTCTGGGAAGGGTCTCATATTCCACTTTTCTCCCTTGATGATTTCAGGGACCTCGCGGCTCCTGGACTGCAAAGTCAATCACTCCCCTCCTTTTGCTACAAAACATCCACTTTTACATTTCCAACCCTTGAAGTCAGTCCTGATAACAATTATTCACCATTGTACCACAAGGGACCTATCCATATCTCCTTTCATTTGCCCCACCCAAACAGATTGGATACTACTCAGTGGAGATTTACCTTCTTCTGCGCTCTCTGGGTCTAGGCTCCCTCTTAAAAGCTTGTGAGCCAGTCACTTCTTGCCTTTGTAAGTCCCCCTCCCCCCATTTTGGGTAGCCAGTGTCCAAATTGCCCATCCCTGTCTACTATGTGTATATTGTTCACTTTTTACAATAATGGTCTCATACAGTATCTGTCCCTTTGCGATTGATTAATTTCACTCAGAATAATATCCTTCAGACTCCTCCATGTTAGGCAGTATTTTGCAGATTCATTGTTAGTCATTCAATGTTACAAAATATTTCATTGTGTGTATGTACCAAAGGTTGTTCAACCACTTCTTTGTTGATGGGCATCTAGGCTGTCTCCAAATGTTTGCTATTGTGAAAAATGCTGCAATGAACATGGGCATGCATGTATCTATTCATGTCATGGCTCTTATTCCTTAAGCATATATACCAAGTAGTGGGATTGCTGGATCATATGGTATTTCTATTTCCAACCTTCTGAGAGAGTGCCAAACCTTTTCCCACAGCGGTTGCACCATTTTACAGTTCTACCAGCAGTGTAGGAGGGTGCCATACTTTCCACGCCCTCTTTAGCATTTGTGGTTTTCTGTTTTTTTGAAGTTTGCTATTAATGATGTAGCAAGATACCTTATTGTTGTTTTGATTTGTATCTGTCTAATGGCTTGATAAGAAGAGAAGGATTACTAGTTGAAAAATATGGCCTTCATGATAGAAATGATGCACAGATCACATGATAGAATTTTGCAAGACCAATGATTTATGCATTGCAAATACCTTTTTTAAACAAGATAAAAGATGACTACACACATGGGCCTCACCAGATGGAATACACAGAAATAAAATTGACTACATCTGTGGGAAGAGAAGATGGAAGACCTCCATAGCACCAGCCAAAACAAGGCCAGGGGCAGACTGTGGAAAACACTATCAATTGCTCATATGCAAGTTGAGGCTGAAGCTGAAGAAAATTAAAACAAGTCCACAAGAGCCATAATATGTCCTTGAACATATCCCACCTGAATTTAGAGATCATCTCAAGAAGAAATTTGATGCATCAGACACTAATAGCTGAAGAATAGAAGAGTTGTGGGATCACATCAAGAACATTATGCAGGAAGAAAGCAAAAAGTCATTAAGAAGACAAGAAAGAAAGAAAAGACCAAAATATAAGAAGAGACTC
>NW_006408696.1:2701298-2702280 GCF_000296735.1 Chrysochloris asiatica | reverse complement strand
AGTGTGTTAAATTAAATTTCCTGTATTTAATTTTTCCCTTAGTCTGCCTATTGTTGATTTCTACCATTGTGATCTGAGATGATGCTTTGTAGTATTTTGATATTTTTTAATTTGTTGAGTTTTCTTATGGGCTAATTTATGGTCTATTCTGGAGAGTGTTCCACTTACACTGGAGAAGAATGCATATTTTCCTGTTGTTGGGTTGAGTTCTTTGTGAATGTATATGGGATCAAGTTGGTTGATTGTGTTGTTTAGTTCTCCTGTGTCTTTGTTGAGTTTCTTTCTAGTTGTTTTGTCCTGCATCAAAGGTGGTGTATTAAAATCTCTGGCAGTTCAAGCTCACCAGTCGCTCCTAGGAAACTCTATACAGGGTCACTATGAGTTGGAACTGACTCGATGGCACTTAGCAACGGCAACAACAACTATTATTGTAGAGTTGTCAACTTCTTTCTTCAGTTCTATTATAGTTTGATATATGTATTTTGAGACTCTTTCATGGGGAGTGTAGATATTTTTATGGGTATGTCCTCTTGTTAAATTGAGTCTTTAATCATGATCTAGTGTTCTTTGTCTCTTATGCTGGTTTTTACCTTAAAGTCTATTTTATCAAAGGAAACAAGTGTAAATTTGAGAAACTTAACCTATACTTATGAATGTAGTGACTCAACATACCAACTGAGAAGGAAGGAGTCTTCACATCAAGTATCAATCCTATACCTCTATAAACAGGGTTGATGTGAATGGGCAACTTAGACATTGTTGTTGCTGTTGATAGGTGCCATCAAGTTGGTATTGACTCATAGTGACCCTATGTACAACTGAACAAAACAATTGGCTACCTAAAATGAAGGGGCAATAAAGGCACAAAGTGACTGGCTTACAAGTTTTCAAAAGGGAGTTTAATTTCAGTGTGTGGGGCAAGGTAGAGTCCCCACTGAATCGTTTTTATCTTGTTTAGATGGGTCTGGTGAAAAGAGATGGG
>NW_006408696.1:2685533-2698598 GCF_000296735.1 Chrysochloris asiatica | reverse complement strand
AGCAAAAGGTCATTGAGAAGACAAGAAAGAAGGAAAAGACCAAAATGGATATCAGAAGAGACTCTGAAACTTGCTCTCCAGTATAGAGATGTTAAAGCAAATAGAAGGAATAAGGATGGAAAAGATTTAAAAAGAGAATTTTAAAGGGCAGCTTGAGAAGAAAAAGTCAAGTATTATAATGAAATGTGCAGAGACCTGGAATTAGAATACCACAAGGGAAGAATATGCTCAGCATTTTCTCAAACTGAAAGAACTGAGAAAAAATTTACGCTTCGACTTGTGGTTTTGAAGGATATTATGGGCAAAATATTAAATGATGTAGAAAGCATCAAAAGAAGATGGAAGGAATACATAGAGTCATTGTACCAAATAGAAAAGATTGACGTTCAGTCATTTCAAGGGGTAGCATATGATCAAGAGTCAATATTACTGAAGTAAGAAGTTCAAGGTTCACTGAAGGTATTGGCAAAGAAAAAGCCTCCAGGAATTGATAGAATACAAAGTGAAATCTTTCAACAAACTGATGCAGCACTGGAGGACCTCACTAATCAATGCCAAGAAATTTTGAAGACATTTACCTGTCTAACTGATTGGAAAAGATCCATATTTGTGTCCATTCCAAAGAGAGGTAACCCGTTGGAATGTGGAAATCATCAGACAATATCAATAATATCACATGCAAGTAATATTTTGTTAAAGATAATTCAAAAATGGCTGCAACAGTACCTTGACAGAGGAGGATGTGATGGATCTTGGTTGAAAGCAGAGAATACTAGAAAGATGTTTATCTGTGTTTTAATGGCTGTGCAAAGGCTTTTGACTATGTGGATCATGACAGGTTATGGATAACATTGTGAAAAATGGGTATTTCAGAATATTTAATTTTGCTCATGAGGAACCTGTACACAGACCAAGAGGCAGTTGTTAAAACAGAACAATGGGGCATTGAATGGTTTAAAATCAGGATGGGTGTGTGCCAGGTTTGCATTCTTTCACCACACTTATTCACTCTGTATACTGAGAAAATACTCTGAGAAGCTGGATTATATGAAGCAAAATGTGGCATCAGGATTGGAGGAAGAGTCATTAACAGTCTGAAATATACAGAGGATACAAGCTTCCTTGCTGAAAGTGAAGAGGATTTGAAATACTTTCTGATGAAGATCAAAGACCACATGCAGCCTTCAGTGTGGGTTGACTTCAATGTAAAGAAAACAAAAATCGTCACCACTGGAACAATCAGTGATAAATGGAGAAAAGATTGAAGTTGTCAAAGACTTCGTTTTGTTTGCATCTACTATCAACATTCATGGAAGCAGCAGTCAAGAAATCAAATGATATAGTGTATTAGGCAAATCTGCTGCATAAGACTTCTTTTAAAAAGTCAAGAGCAAAGATGTCAGCTTGAGGATTAAAGTGTGCCTGACCCAAGCCTTGATATTTTCAATAACCTCATATGTATATGAAAGTTGGACAATGAATCAGGAAGACCATAGAAGAATTGATGCATTTGAGCTATTGTGTTTGTTGTGAATATTTAAAGTACCATGGACCTCCAAAAGAACAAATAGATCTGTGGTGGAAGAAGTACAGCCAGAGTGCTCCTTGGAAGTCAGGATGGCCAGACTTCATCTCTCATACTTCAGTCATGTTATCAGGAAGCATCAGTCCTTGGAAGACATGATGCTTGGTAAGGTAGTGGGTCAGCGAAGAAGAAGACCCCAATGAGATGGATTGGTGCAGTGGCAACAGCAGTGGGCTTAAACATAACAATGATTGTGAGGATGGCACAGGACTTGGCAATATTTCATTCTGATGTGCATACGGTCACTATGAGTCAGAACCAAATTGATGGCACCTAACCATCACAACAATATAGATTAAATATGGTGAGAGGATACAACCCTTGTGCACACCGTCCCTGATATTAAACCATTCAATATCCCTTTGTTCTATTCAAATGACGGTCTCTTGGTCTGTGTATAGGTTCCTCAGGAACACAATAAAGTGTTCTGGAATCCCTATGCTTTGCAATATTACCCATAGTTAGTTACAATCCACATAGTCAAATATATATGTTAGCACCTTTCAAAAGAACACTGTCTGCTCCTTCCCTCTTTAGAACACCATTGAGATGTCTTATCTTGTTATGATTCTGGCCAGATTGATATAGGAACACTAAATCCACATACATGATTGTATGGATTTTTACTCTTATTCCTGGAATTCAATTTCTTCCTTTAAAAGTAATTCCTTAGAGAAGAACTTTATTAATTTTTACTTTACTGAATGACACCATTTAGTTCTATTAAAGAACTATAGTTTAGCTGGGTATTTAATTCTATGCTGACAACCTCTTTCTCTCAGGATGTTGTTCCACTGTGTACACGTTTCCATTGTTGCTGTTGCCACTCACATTTTCTTCCTAACCTTTGTCTTTTTGTCTTGTTTTGTTTGCTCTTAAGATTTCCTTTCTTGGGGAATGAGAAGAGGATGGGAATGAAGTAGTTTGAGCGTTCTTCAGTTTCACTATACATGTATAGGTATAAAGCTTAAAAAATTTTGAATTTGTATGCTTTCTGAGTTGAAGATTAATTTATGAATTTTAGAAAATCATCTCTTATTATCTCTTCAAGGATTGCTTTTCTTCCTTATCTCTATCACATTATTTTAGAGACGTATTTAGATACAATTCTAGATCAGTGCCTCTGAGTCATTCATACTTTATCTTTATCTTTGTGTAATATTCTGTGTGGTGTTTCCAGGGATATTTCTAGATCACATTTTCTCTTCAGTTGTTTCTAATATGCAGGTTTATCTGTTCACTGAATTTTTAATTTAAACAATAGTTTTTTCTCCCCGGAAGTTATATTTGGATAATTTACCAAATGACACTCATTTACTTTTTGAATATTATTTTATTTCTTTCTCCTTTTAAAATGAAATATTCTTAATCTTAATTATACAGTATGAACTTCTTTAGGGGTCTAAATCTTCCATCTGCTGTTTTTGCTCATCATCGCTGAGAGTGACTAGTTATCATGGGCTTTGCAGTTCTGGCTTGTGAGATCATGTTTAGTGAGCTTGGATTGAAAATGGGCACCTGGGTTAATGCACCAGATTGCAAAGTTGTTTGAACTGCAAGGTTGGTGGTTCAAGCTCACCAGTTGCTCCTAAGAAACCCTATACAGGGTTTCTATGGGTTGGAATCGACTCCACGGCACTTAACAACAAGAGGGAGTCTGCATTTTCTTCTTCTAGGTGCTCTGAAGTGTGAATACGTAGGCACCACTGTGTGGTCTTTTCAGTTTAGAGTTTTCCACACCATGCAGGGAGTGTGATTTAAACCCCAAATCCACAGGAGTATAACTCCCTGGTTATGAATTCTCAGATATTTTTTTTCTCCCTTCAGCACCAAGGCTGAGACAAACTTCCTCAGCCTTCTCTTTGCCGGCAATTGCATAATTTTGTAGTCAAACATTTTACCAAGAGTGTAGTTCTTTGAGGGTCTTGGCAGTATGTGTGCATTTTCCTTCCATGAGCTTTTCTAGGGCTTTGGGCGTCTATCTCATTGCACTTGTTAAACTCCAAATTTCTTAGTTACTGAGATTGGCAGACATTCCCAAGCCTGCCATAGCCTCAGTTTCAACCCGCCCTAGGAATCTCAGCTCCTGCTTCCTATTTTGGCATTTGGAGATTTCTTTAGCTTGCATGCTAGCTTATCTATCTATTGAAAAGAATTTCTACATTTTCGATCAGGAGTTTCCCCAAATATCTATTATATTGCTGTTGTCAAGTGTTGTTGAGTCGGTTCTGACTCATAGCAACCTTGTATAGGTTTTGCAAGGATGGGTTTGAACTGCTGACCTTGTATATTGTTGGAAATACAAGTTCTATGTTGTTTGCTTTATTTTTTCTATAACAGTAGGTAATGAGCACATTTGATGTCAATAAATATTCTTTTAAAATACAACTTTAATAGGTGTTTTCTGTTGTATATATTTTTTGTACATTTTTCGAAGAGGTTTTTCTTCTTTTTTAAACTTGGTGTTGTTGTTAAGTGCCTTCAAGTTGGCTTTGACTCACAGGGACCCTGTGTAGAGTTTCCAAGGAGCAGCTGGTGAGCTTGAACCGCCAACCCTGTGGTTCAAATCGACCTTACAGTCCAGCGTATTAACCCACAGCGCCACACCAAGACTCCATAGACTTAGGTAAAGTTAAACACATAGGTTGACTTCTTCATTTTGAAAGTGAAAATTAAAAATGTTTTATTATATTTTTTAGATCTGAAAAACAATTGCATCCCTTTTATTGCCGCATCTTAATGATAACTAAGATTCTCTCTAGAACGTTTGTCCCAGGCGGGTCTTTATTTTGTCCTCCTGCTGACTGTTACTCTCTCCTTGGCTAGCTGTCTCCAACATCATAATCATTGTACTTGCTTACCAATGCAATTTTAAAAGGCAAAATAAACATGCAGAACATGTGAGTGAGAGACAGAGACTCAGAGGCAGAGACAGAAGATACAGACATATCTATTTATCAGCAATCCCTCCTCCCCACAACAAACTCCTAAAGCGTCACAGAAACTTAATGGGGGCTGCGGTTCTCACTTCTGCATCTCTCAGGTCTATTGATTTCTGGGTTGCTAAGTGACTGTGTGGAAAGAGCTTTTTTTGTGTGTGTGTGGCCAGACCAAATCCAGACTTGTAATTGCATGAGTAACCATTCCCAGGACAATATTGCTGAGGTCGTCAAAGTGGGTTTTATTTTTGGTAAACTTTCTGTCTCCAGTCTCTGTGTGGCCATAGGGAGGCACAGCTAGGAGAACAGTCTTGGAAGGACTGCAGGTCCCCTATGTACCCAGCAGTTTAACAACAAAACATTTTCAATGGGCACTAGTTTCTTCCTTGATGGTGGTGAGGGTGGGGAGTGGATATAACACCCACATGAGGCACAATCTTCTCACAATGTCACCCAGACAACTGTCCACTTTGAAATATCCCCTTGGATGGCAGTCTCCTCTACCAGAGATCCTGAGGATATGTGCTGTGCGGAGCAAGATGGTCCCTAGAGACCTCTTTATGCTGGATTATGTAAAAAGTGCTTATCAAAAGTGACCACATGCCAAGTCCTAAGTCAGCAGATGCTTCACACAAATGGAAAATTCTCCTCAGTGCCCAAATCCCAGTTTTTCAAATGTCTCTCACATCCGTTCAGATGATAGAGAGACAGGGAGGCTCCGGTTTTGGTTTCCCACTGGCAGCTTACGAGGTTCATTCACCTCCTCAGGGTTTTAGGCAATGTTTCTTCAGAAGAGTAAGGAGAAGAGGTACTCTGGAATCTCCTTAGCAGGGTGGTTAGCTGAATGAATTGTCTGAAATTGACCTCCCAACTCTGGTTTGAATAGGAGTAAATGCGCCACTCTGTCATCCAATCCATCTACCCATCCATGCATCCATCCATCAAAACACACATTGAGTGCCCTCTCTGTGTCAGGCATTGTGCTGGGTCCTGGGACACAGAATAGAAAAGGCAGGCATGGTTCCTGACGTCAGAGAGTTCTAAGTCTGTCTGGTGAGCAGATGAGATGGACAAAAATCACATGATTACACACTCAATGACACCTGTAGCAAATGCTCCATGTAAGGCATGTTGTAGCCTTGTCAGCAGCAGAGTCATCTATGGATTCCCACCACTTTTAACCCTTTCTGTGGCCACTGTCCCTGTTATTATGATCTCTTCCTTCCTAAATGGACTCCTGGCTCTACCCTTGCACCTTATTGTCCTTCCGTCTTTCAGTCCATTCTCCAGAGGGGTTCCATGAAACCTGATTCAGATAGCATTGCTTGTCTGTTTAGGAGTCTTGGTGGCAGTTTGAACAGGCCAGCAACTCTGTGGGATAAACATCTGGTGATCTCCCTTAAAGATTTACACCCTAGAACACCTCACGGGGCAATTTTGATTCATTTTATCTGGTCGCTGTGAATCAGAATCAACTCGATGGCACACAGTAACAACTTTTCTGATCAGAACCTCTTGGTTGGTTATGTGCCGTCGAGTCAGTTCCGCTTCATAGAGGCCTTGTATAAGGTTTCTGAGGCTGTAAATCTTTATGGGAGCAGAAAGCTTCATCTTTCTCCCATGGAACAGTTGGCAGTTTTGAACTGCTGACCTTGAGGTTAGCAGCCCAACTTATAACCACTGTGCTAGCAGAACTCCTTCTCAGAACTCCCAGAGCCCTTATTTCTGAAGGCTACAAGAAACTTGCTTTCTAGCCCATCTAGTAGATGTTTGACCCCATCCCCTGTTGTTCTTCACCACTTACTCCCCTCAGCCACAATGACCTCCATATTGCTCTGGAAAGATTCTAGGCACACTCCCACCTTAGGGCTTTGCACTTGCTCTTTCTTCCACTTGGAAAGTCTGCTTCCAGTTACTCATGTGACTCAGTCCCTCACCACCTTTGGGTCGTTACTTAAATGTCACCTTCTCATTTCCTAGATTTCTTTCTTTCCTTAGCACTCATCCCAAGCTAACAAAACATGTTTCATTCTCATTTCTCATCCATCTCTCTGCTTTAGAATTTAAGCTCCAGGAGAACTTGGAGGTTTGCTTTGTTCTTGACTGCACCTCAAGCCCCTAGAACAGTGCCTAGCACATAGTTGGTGCTCATTTAATATTTGTTGGGAAAAGGAATTTGGAAAGGGGCAGTCTGAGGACAGTGCGCTGCCTTTCCCTGTTACCCACGAATGAACATTGTATTTAGGACCCTGGTGTCTTGGGGACAAATGTGAGGGTGGACTCTCTTTTACTCAGGCACCCTTGTCCAAAATAATAATCATGAGTAAATAATCTGAGGAACTGGATTATATGAAGAAGAAAAAATGTGGCATCAGGATTGGAGGAGGACTCATTAACAACCTGCGATATGCAGAAAACACAGCTTTGCTTGCTGAAAGCAAAGAGAAATGAAAACACTTACTGATGAAGATCAAAGATGACAGTATGGATTGTATCTCAATGTAAAGAAAACAAAATTCATCACCACTGGACTAACAAATAACATCTTGACAAATGGAGAAAATTTGAAGTTGTCAAAGATTTCACTTTGCTTGGTTCACTACCAACACTCATGAAAGTAGCACTCGAGAAATCAAATGATGCATTTATTGCATTAGACAAATCTGTTGCACAGAACCTCTTTAAAGTGTTCAAGAGCAAAGAAGCAGCTTACGCACTAAGGTTTGCCTGACTCAAGCCGTAATATGTTCAATAGCCTCATAAGCATATGAAAGTTGGACAATGGACAAGGATGACCGTAAAATTGATATATTTGAGTTGTGGTATTGGAGAAGAATATTAAAAATACCATGAACTTCCAGAAGAACAAGCAAATCTGTATGGAAGAAGTGCAGCCAGAATGCTCCTTAGAAGCTAGGACGGTGAGACTTTGTTCTCAGACTTTGGACATGTTATCAGGAGGGATCAGTCCTTGGAGATGGACATCCTACTTGGAAAGTGCAGGGTCAGCAAAAAAGGAGAAGATCCCCAATGAGATGATTGGCACAGTGGCAGCAGGAATGGATTTAAACGTAACAACAATTGTGAGGATGATACAGGATCAGTTAGTGTTGTGTTCTGTTGTGCATATGGTTGCTATGAGTCAGAGCTAATTCAATGGTACCTAACAACGAAAAATGTCCAAAACACATCCTGTGGCAGCTGGTGAGCTATCAGCAGCCCCCTCTTTTGTCCTGAGTACATGCCAACATTCTCAGTAACTGCTTAGCTAAACTGCTTAGCTATGTGGCACCTGGCCAATTCCACTTCTGTATCTGTTCCTGGCGGAGGGGAACTGGCATCCATGTCTCCTGCAGCACAGAGGTATGTGTACAGAGCATCAGGCCTGCGTTGGTTGATCTTTCTGTATTCCTTCTCTGTGGGAGTCAAGTGTTCCATCTACTGTTGGTGGAAAGCTGTATTTTTATTGGCAACCATGACACCTACAAGTCATGGGGATGACTTGACATTCTAGGTTGATTGCTCCTGGCGGCAAGCGATGGCATGCTCTTGGATACTCTCCATGAAGTGGGTCTCCCCCTTGGAGGTGGTAATGCAAGTCACTTGTTAAGAAATCCTGGATTCTCAGCCTTTGTCCCCGGGCAATTCTCTTTGTCCTCAGACCATTGTGTTGTTGTTGTTAGGTGCCATCAAGTCAGTACCAACCCATAGTGACCCTATGCACCACAGAATGAAACACTGCCCCGTCCTGGGCCAACCTCACAATCGTTGCCACACCTGAGCCCATTGGGGCAGCCACTGTGCCAGTCCATCTCATAGGGGTCTTCCTCTTTTTCTCTGACCCTCCATCAGACCATAATCCTGTCTGTCTTCATTCTTCTACCACACTTCATCACATACTCACAGTTTTTTTCAGTAACAGAGAAGAAGCTCAACCCAACATCAGTAACCGACTGTTCTTATTTCCATCTGAGTTGAGCCCATAGTAAAAGCCACTATGGGAGTTACAGGCAAAACGCTGTGATAAAAATATCCATCTGGAGTTCTTTCAGTAGGACAGTCTAGAGCCAAAGCAGTGGGATCTGACCCTCTCTTTCTCCAGCCTCTTTTAACCTCCTCTGTAGCATAGTGGTTACGAATCGGGCTGTGAACTTCAAGGTCAGCAGTTCGAAACTACCAGCTTCTCCGTGGGAGAAAGATGAGGCTTTCTGCTCCCATAAAGATTTACAACCTTGGAAACCCTGTACAGGGTCGCTATGAGTTCAAACGGACTCGACGGCACCTACCAACATTCTCTCATGCCCTGTAGAGCCTGCACTTACCCTCTTGAGCCACTAGGTGGTGACTCTGCTTCGATGAGTCCAAACTCAGGTTGCTTATCAAGGGGGTGCGGGACTCTTTGAAGGGCAAGCGCATTATTTACATGATCTCATTTAAAACAGGACAATGGTATGTGCGGAGTGCTATTATTGTCCCTATTTTACAGACTAGAAAACTGAGGTCTAACAAGTTTAAAAACTCTGTCTCAAATCACTCGGCACTCTTAATGCATTGCTTTCTGTGCAAATTTGAGATTGGTAGAAACAGAAAAGCAATGGTCATTTTGAAAAGAGGGCAGCACAGTGTTCTCAGAGGAACGTATACTTCGGAAAGTACCACAAATAATATTTGTTGCTGTTGTCAGTTGGTGTCAAGTCAGTTCTCACTCATGAGCCATTTGCATGATTGTTGGTAAGTTGTCCATTGTTGTGTTACTAATAATATTCAGTGCTCCCTTATGGAGCCCTTCCTAGGTCTGAGGTACCAGACACCGCGTTTTACAAGCAATCTAATGAGTTAGGTGCTGTTTTCAGTCTCACTTTATGGATTAGGACTTTGAGGCACAGAGAGGTTACAGAAATTGTGAAGCAGAGATTGAACTTGAGAGCGCTTTGCTCAGGTTTCTAAGTGGGATCTTGGAGTATCTAGGTCCTTGTTCTCCCAGGAAGTTGGAGATCCCAGTAAGACAATGGTTAGTCTCAAAGAACCCCTAACACCCCACAGGCAGAAATGAGTAAAGATTTAACTCAGGGACTTTGAGGACATTTATACTGGAGGATAGGATTTAGTTTTCTTATTTCTAGAAGGAGTAGGGTGAACTCTTTCTATATGAAAGTTCCAATCCCAACTGCTTAGAGGACCAGACAGGGCCTGAAAATGAGGGATGTGGGTCAGACAGGGATTTTTTTTTGTGACAAGCTGGTGAGCAGGTACCTCGTTTTATGGTGCAATCTCGGTGGATTGCTGCCATCTGGAAATGTGGGTCTATTGTTACTGAACCCCTAGTTTTCCAGAAGAGCCTGAGAATCCAGATTTTAATGTTGGCAAAAGATTTGAAGCTTTTAAAAAAGTGCAAATAAAATAAAATAAATAAATAAAACTGGAGATTAAAAAACAATTACACAGATGTGTACTGATTTGGCTAGAATTTTGACACAGGTTACTTCCAATCTGGAGGTGTTCTTGTTCCTTGAATGTTAAGAACAATGGTGCTGACCAAGCAGGATTGCTGTTGTCGTTAAATGCTGTGGAGTCGGTTTTGAGGGTGTAAAGCTTTATAGGAGCAGAAAGCCTCACCTTTCTCCATGAAGCGATTGGTAGATTTGAACTAGTGACCTTTTGGTTAGCATCCCAGTTCATAATCCACTGTGCTAGGAAGACAGGAGGATGTAGGGGAGGTTTCCATTGATGGAATCCACCTCAGAGATGACCTTAGAGACCACTGCTTTTCAGATGGTGATTTGTTTCAAAACCAGCTGGGAGGTTTGGAGTGAATGCAAAAGTCCGGGTCTGTCCTCTGATTAAACCTGGACCTATTCCGACTCCATGGTATTTAACAACAACAAATTGATGTGCAAGCCACCTCTCCAGAACCAACGGAATCAGATCCTCTGGGTATGACATTGTTGTTGTTATTGTTAAGTGCTGTCGAGTTGGTTCAGACCCATAGCAACCCTGTATAGGGTTTCTGAGGAACAGCTGGTGAGCTTGACTTGCTGACCTTGAAGTTCAAAGGGCTTTGCAGTGTGGCGCATTAACCCACAGCGCCACACCAGAACTCTTTAGTAGGGATTCATTATTACTCACTTCTTCTGGGTGGACTGGGACCTTCCTTGGTTTAAAAATTCTGGTTTCCAAAGGCAATCGGTGAAAATCCTCTCAGGTCTGGTATGGGCCTGCCAGAAGGTCATTTTTATAAGTACCTGGGAGTCATCAACAAAGTGTGTCAAGTAAGACCTAAAGGGTATTCTGGCAGGTTTTGTGTATCAAAATGCATCAAAAAAAATTCCAAGAGGAAATTTGTTTTAAGATGGTGCTGTGAGTATTGGAATTTAAACTGGTCTATGAGGAGTCCTGGTGTGGCACTGTAGGTTAATGCACCAGACTGCAAAGCCATTTGAACTGCAAGGTTTGCAGTTCAAGCTCACCAGCTGCTCCTCGGAAATCCTATACAGGGTCACTCTGGGTTGGAACTGACTCAACGGCACATCACAACAACATGAGGCTCTAGGAGTCCTGGTATGGCGCTGTGGGTTAATGCACCAGACTGCAAAGCCGTTTGAACTGCAGAGTCGGTGGTTCAAGCTCAGCAGCTGCTCCTCAGAAACCATATATAGGGTCGCTATGGGCTGGAACCGACTCAACGGCACTTAACAACAGCAACAAGGCTCTGATGGGACTGATGTAAGTGTTTGAAGGTTTTGAGTAAATAGGTTGGAAGAAAGTACATTTCAAGTAAGTCATAATAATAATAATGATGTTGTTGTTGTTAGGTGTCGTCGAATCAGGTCCTACCCATAGCGACCCACACACAACAGAAGGAAACATGGCCAGGTCCTGTGCCATCCTCACAATTGCTGCCACTGTGCCAATCCATCTTGTTGGACTTTTCCTCTTTTTTGTTGACCCTCCACTTTACCAAGCATGATATCTTTCTCCAGGGACTGGTCCCTCCTGATAATATGTCCAAAGTAGAAAGACGAAGTCTGGACTTTCTAAGGAGTCTTCTGGCTGTACTTCGTCCAACACATAATCATGACAGCTAATGCTTATTGACTATATACTATGTGCCACACACTGTTGTACACAATCTTCACAACAGTCTTATGAACTAGGCTCCCATTTCATAGATTGGGAAACTGAGGTGCAGAAAGGCAAAGTAACTTGCCTGAGCCCATATAGTTAGCAGGTACAGGAGCCAAGATATGAATCCAGGCAGTCTGATTGATTTTACACTGCAGCTGCACCAGGTGTAGTGTCTTCAACCATGCATTCCCTGAGTTATAGGAAATAGGTTGGTTTGCCTGGCCTGGTCACATTTATGTGACAATTACCTGTCAGACCAGAAAGGATTGGTTAGGGGTGATAGTCTCCTTCTGAAGGAGATGATTTCTTATCACTCTCTACTCCTCAGACAGAAGTTTGATCCACTAACCCCATCTCCCCTAGCCATCAAACACCCTTAAAACTGGCTTGGAAAGTTGTTGTTGTTGTTGTTAAGTGCCATTGAGTCGGTTCCAACCCATAGCGACCCTCTAGAGGGCTTGGAAATAAAATAAAATAAAATGATGGTAAAAACAGTCACATTATCAGTTGCTATGCCAACCTAGGCTGCCACCAAGATTCTTTTATGGGGAGTGTTTAGGTAGAAAGATTCTGGAGATGAAGGGAGAGGGTGCCCCAAATTCCCTTCAGTGGATTTGGAGCTGCAGATGGCCCACAAACTCCCTTCAGTAGCTCTGGCTTCATCTCTTTCAACGCCCTCATCACAGCCTCTACTCCTGCTGTTTTGAACTTAGTGGCTTCTCCACTTCCTTGCTCTCCTCCACTCCAGTGTCTGCACGTGCTAATCTGCCGGAGCGGTTTCCTTCCTCTGTCTTCCTAGTTTTCTCATTTCCAAGCTTGTGCTTGAATGTTACTTTCTTTGGAGACCCGTCAAGTATCAAGAACTGTGATGAAGGGTTTGAGTTTTCCCTTACTTGCCCACTAACTTAAGCTTGTCACACACAGGTTCTTGGATACTGGGAGAGGACACGAGGTTCCTTGTGTCAGACTTGATATACCACAGAGTCTTATCCCAATTTCCTTTCATCAGCCCAGTCCTGACAGAATGGAAATCATTCACTGGAGGTTCTGCCTACCCCTGCCCCATCTGGAACTAGGCTCCCCCTTGCAAGCCTGTAAGCCAGTCACTTCTTGCCTTTGTAGCCCCCGCCCCCTCGCCTTTTGGGTCTGGGTAATTTCCAGCCCCCCACTCAAGGTATTTCAGTCAGTTAGAGGCTGAAGACTGGCTTACATGTTTTCTGTTGTGATGTTTCTGGCTATTCCCCACCTCCCCCAAGCGTCTATTTCACAATGGTAGGCAAGGGAAACCAAGATTCAAAAGACAGCCAAGCATCCTAACATTGTTGTTAAGTGCCGTCAAGTCGGTTCCGACCCATAGCGACCCTGTACAGGGTTTCCGAGGGTGTAAATCTTTACGGGAGTAGAAAGCCTCATCTT
>NW_006408696.1:2682672-2683877 GCF_000296735.1 Chrysochloris asiatica | reverse complement strand
TTTGCTTATCCTGGGTCTCTTACCTTTCCATATGAAGTTAGTAATTGTCTTTCCATCTCTTTGAAGAATGTTGTTGGAATCTGGATAGGGATTGCATTGTATGTGTAAATTGCTCTGGGTAGTACTGACATTTTCACGATGTTGAGTCTTCCTATCCAGGAACATGGAATGTTCTTCCACTTCTGTAGGTCTCTTCTGGTTTCTTGTAGTAGTGTTTTAAAATTTTCTTTGTATAAGTTCTTTGTTTCTCTGGTTAGGTTTATTCCTAAATATTTCATCCTTTGGGTGGCTATTGTCAATGGTATTGCTTGCCTAATGTCCTTTTCAGTGCTACCATTGTTGCTATAGAGAAATACAACTGAATTTTTGTATGTTGATCTTATATCCTGCCACTTTGCTGAATCTTCCAATGAGGTCTAGTAGCTATTTTTACTGAGACTTTGGGGTTTTCTATGTATAGGATCATATCGTCTGCAAATAAAGAGAGTTTTACTTCCTCTTTGCCAATTTGGATGCCTTTAATTTATGTATCTTGCCATATCGCTCTGCCTAAAACTTCCAGCCCAATATTCAGTAGGAGTGGTGGCAAAGGGCATCCTTGTCTGGGTCCCGTTTGCAGAGGGAAGGCTTTCAGTTTCTCTCCGTTGAGAGTAAT
This sequence comes from Chrysochloris asiatica, assembly GCF_000296735.1. NCBI lineage: Eukaryota > Metazoa > Chordata > Mammalia > Afrosoricida > Chrysochloridae > Chrysochloris > Chrysochloris asiatica. The sequence goes on along the minus strand of NW_006408696.1, from coordinate 2,683,222 downwards.
GTAGGCTGTTGGTTTTGTACATATGCTTTTAATTATGTTGAGGAATTTCCCTTCAATTCCTACTTTGTTGAGTGTTTGTATCAGGAATGGATGTTGGTTTTTTAAATGCCTTTTCTGCATCAATCGATATGATCTTGTACTTCTTTTCCTTTTTCTTATTTATATGGTGGATTACATTGATTGTTTTTCTAATGTTGAACCATCCCTGCATCCCTTTTATGAAACTGACTTGGTCATGATGTATTATTTTTTTGATGTGCTGTTGGATTCTGTTGAGAATATTTTGCATTTATGTTCATGAGGGATATTGGTCTATAGTTTTCTTTTTCAGTGGTGTCCTTCCTTGGTTTTGGTATGAGGGTTATGCTTGCTTCATAAAAAGTATTAGGGAATTTTCCATCCTCTTCAATATTCTGGAATAATTTGAGGAGAATTGATGACAGTTCTTCCCTGAATGCAAGAGCTCACCCATGAAGGCATCTGGGCCTGGACTTCTTTTGGATGGGAGTTTTTTGATGACCAGATCAATTTCTTCTTTTGTTATGGGTTT
>NW_006408696.1:2654528-2681119 GCF_000296735.1 Chrysochloris asiatica | reverse complement strand
GTTTGTTCTTAGTTTTCATGTTTGCTTGTTCTGCTTGGAAGTTCATTTTCATGGTAAGTTGTGAAGTATTAACTTTCTTTGGGGTTACCTTATAATCTATTACTCTTTAAGATAATCCATTGTATCCTGTAATTTACCTGACATCCTCACCACTTGGATCTCAGCTGCTACATTTGTCCCTTCTTTAACTTGGCCTTTGCTCAAGTTTTCACATAGTTTGTGGGTCACCCAATCCATTCTAGAAGCAGCTGAAATGTGGGGTTTGGTGTGGCAGCTATATGATGGACCTCATCTGTTACCTGGGTGGTTTGTAATGACACATGTGTTCACATGAAAAATAAACCTTACTCTTTCTTTCTCTCTGTGGAATCATTTGCCCTCCGCACCACTATGATTACATGTTTCTATAGAATCTTAGAATGAAGAAAGCCACCTATGGCTTATTGAGCTTAGAGGAAGCTCCCTTTCCTGATTGGTTCCATGTCTAACTTCTCTACTGATTCACCCTATCTCATTTCTCCCAGGATCAGCTTCAATGCCCCAGATTGTTGTAATTGGTACAGTTGCTCCCAGTGGTGAGAGTCTTCTTCTGGGATGACTTGACCCTTATCACATATGTACTCCTACAGAGTCCTGCATTCTCCCTTCATGACATTTGTGGGGACAATAATTTGAGATACTAACGGAAGCTTCTCCCACACTTCATTATCTCTCTTGTCCAATAAGCCAGTGACTTTTAGTGCTTCCAAAGAGGAGTGACACAGATAAAAGGATTTGGATATCTGCTGTTTGAGGAGAAGGATTTAGAAATAGCGGACTGACTAGACCCTGGGTCACTTTGCTGTGGGGATGAGCAGATCTCAGCAAAGATCTGCACTGACAAGGGACCCAGGAGATGAACAGGGTGGCTGGGAGGATGGCATCTTGTGCAGCGGACAAAGATCAAGGGTCAGATTCACCCTCAGGCACGGGGTTCCTTCTGCCCCCAGAATATTGGTGCTCCCTCCCCTCCAAGGAACAAACTGGGTACTCTGTCCTGACAAGGAGGGCTGGGGAAACAACCATCAGCCACAGAACAATAATACAATTCAATTTCTTGCATCTTTCATTTGTGGTCTCAAATTCTTACTTCTGGGGTGGGGGGTGTGAAAGGGTCTATCAGGAATTTCAATCTACTGCACTTAAAGAGTAAGTTGCATGTCTGCATCTCAGACTGATCGACATTAGAAATAAAGTGACTTTACCTGAAGGAAATACTGTAGCCCTGGGGGAACTGGTGAGGTGGCTTCAGAGGTCACTGTGATTTTTTAAATGATGCTATCTAACCAAAGAATAGAGTTGGAGGAAAAGCAATGCAACTGAGAAACTGATCAAAGGAAACAAGAGGGTTGATGAAGGCTTACTTCAAACAAAAAGTCAGACTAGTTGCCACCAACCCCAACTCATGGTGACCTTGTGTGTGTCATGAGAGTAGAACTGTACTCCATAGAGTTTTCAGGCTGGTTTTTTTTGGGAGCTAGATCAGCAAGCTTTTCCCGAAGGTTCCTCTGGGTGGACTCAACCTGCCAATTTGTTAGCGGTGGAGCATGTTAACGGATTCTGCAGAAGCTGCTAAGGGAGATTTATCTTCAATGTGAGATTTTGGAGAGAACCAGACCTTTTGTTGGAGATGGTTGCACCAGGCCATCAAGTCAGAGAAGATTCTGGCATCAAACCACCAGCTTGCCTCTCGTTCTTAAGTGCCGTCGAGTTGGTTCTGACTTATAGAGACCATGTGTAGGGTTTCTGAGAGTGGCTGGTGGGATTGAACCACCAATCTTTCAGTTAGGAGTCCAGCACTTAGCTTACAAAGCAGCCATGCTTGCTTCTTGGTACCCTTAAATATGAGCTTGTGGAGAGTTCAGGGAGATGTTCCTTGTTAGGACTCTCTCAGGTCCAGGACTTCCAGGATAGGGTGGGTGGCCCTGATTCTCAGTCCCCCAGCCCCAGGGGCATGGACTGGAATCGTTTAGACAGAAATGGTGTGTGCCTGGTTGACTTGTTCCTACTGAGTCCTCACCGATTAAGGATCTGCTGGTAATTATGAGGCTCCACTTGAGTCCCTGGGGGCCGGTATTCTGCAGCAGTAATGAGCTGAGCAGCCTCTATGGCATATTAAGCAGCACCGGGCACTAGCAGAAGGGCACTGGCTTCCTCTCTCAATACGATAACTCCACTTCAAGGACGATCAAGAGACCACACTCACCGGTGAACCTTAATTGCTTTTGTAAGACTGCAGATGAGTCGCAGACACTGAGGTCCCCTCGAGTCCCGGTGGCGAAGTAAACTCGTTCTTCATATTGCTTGTTTGGAAAGTAGTGGCAGCAAACACAACAATTGCAGCAACAACAACAACCAAACCCAAAAGGAAACTTACTCCCAGCAGGTCATTCGGACTCATAGGAACTCTGTAGTCAAAAGTACAGCTGCCCCATCTGGTTCCGTTAGCAACGGAGTGCTTTAACCAAGGTGCCACCAGGGATCACTTAACAAACATAGCTATCATTTGGTGGTGGTGGTGTTACATACTACTAAAAACCATATGGGAGCCACATCTGACTTCTCCTGGCTTCACAAGAGGGAAAGAGAACCAAGGCCGATTCCTATGAAGCAGAGGTCAGACATGCTTCCACCTTACAACCTTCTTTACCCTATTCTGACACCAACCATCCCTACAGAGCACTCTCTGCTTCACATCTTCACACAGAACTCACAATAATACTCACAGTTATGGGAGATGAACAAGGTACAGTTCAGAATCAAAACTCACTCAGGATGCAGCCATTTTCCAATCAGGAAGGCCGTTGTCTGCTCTACTGCAGATAACGCTGCACTCTTGTCTTCAGCTTCTCAGCCACGTGACCTGCAGACCACAGCTACTCTGTCTCTCCATGCCACCACCTCTGCTGTTGCCGCTGCTGTCACCTCTTGCTGTCACCTGCGCTGCTCATACTCTTCCTTCTTGGTGGTCCTGGGGTCTTCTGGCTCTGCTTCTGAGATGACTCCTTTTAAACCTAGCTGGAGGGCAACACTAACCAATCCCAGCCTTAGAGTCCTGTACACCTTATTGGCATGGCCCCGCCTAATCACTACTGGTGCGGTGCTGCTGTAGAATCACCATTGGCCTGTGAACAACAAGATCAGCAATTCAAACCTAACAGCTGCTCCTCAGAAACAGGGTCACTGTGAGTCAGAACTGACTCGACAGCCCTTAACAATCACCCGGTCACTTGATGGGACTAAGAAGACATTGGGTAGAAAAGCCATCTCCAGTAAATTCAAGGTATCACAAGTAACCTCAAGTCCAGTAAAATTTCCAAAATTTTGTCTGTTAAGCAATCTTCAAAAGTCCCTGGGTGGCACAAATCGTTAGCATGCTTGGCTGCTCACCAAAAGGTTGGAAGTCTGAGTCTACCCAGAGATGTCTTTAGAGCAAGACCTAGTGAGCCACATCCAAAATGTCCACCCTATGGGATACAGTTCTCCTTTGATAGTCCTGGGGTGCCATGAGGCAGACTCAGTGGCAATCAGTTAACTGTTAAACAGCTTCCATGCTCGCTTAAGTTACCACCCGAAAAAGCTCGTACTGTGGTGGTGGTGGTGATGTGCCGTGGAGTTGGCTCCGACTCATAGCGACCCTGTACAGGGTTTCCGAGGCTGTGAATCTTTACGGGAGCGGAAAGCCTCACCACCCTAAAAAGCTCCTGGCAACCAAAACATAGTGGGAAATGCTAATGTCTAGGGAAGAAAGTGGCTTTTATGACATATAGATAATGTGGTTTTTAAAAAGAAAAGAAAGAACCAATTATATAAACATATGACTGGAGAGATTCGTGCAGAGATTAGTGGTAGAATTATGGAGGATTTTCTCCTTTTTTGTTTCTATAATGCATACATTTTTAGTTAAAAATCTCTAAACAGTTTTTTTTCTTAAAAAAAAAAAAAAATCTCTTCTAAAAGCTTGACTGCAAGGTCAATTTGAACCATAAGCAAGGTCAGCTGTTCAAGCTCACCAGCCGTTCCTCAGAAACCCTATACAGGGTCGCTATATTCCCTATACAGAGTCAGAACTGACTTGATAGCACTTAACAACAACAACAACAAACGCTTGACTGCAAATACAAACAAATTCAAAGACAATGGAAATGAAATGCAACCTCTTCTAGTTTACAGGATAAGCTAAAGCTGGTTCAGGAAAAAGAATTCTCTTCAATGATTTAGACATTAAACAAGTACAAATAAAGGAATTGAACATTGACCTCAAGAGCTCAGAAGAGAAGGACAAGAAAATAAACCCAAGGAAACAGGAGAGAGGGCTTGGAAAAACCATAAATTGAACTATAAAACAAAATTAGCAACAATCCAATGAAAATTGATAGCTAAATCCAAGACCTGGTTCTTTAAAAAGACAAGCGAACTAGAAAATGAAAAATCTATTTAAGAAAATAAGCAAAATTCAAAATTAAGAAGGAATCAGGACTATGGAATCAGTGGATATTTAAAAAGAATTATCAAAGGCTACTCTGGAGTCCTAAGGAGCTCTGGTAACATAGTGGTTATGAGTCAGACTGCTAACCTCAAGGTCAGCAGTTCGAAACTACCCATATTTCCACAGGAGAAAGATGAGGCTTTCTGCTTCTGTAAAGATTTACACCCTTGGAAACGCTATACAAGATTTCCATGAGTCAGAACTGACTTCACAGCACATAACCAGCATCGCCACCACCGCTCTGGAGTCCTGGTGTGGCATTTCGGGGTTAATGCACTGGCTGGTTTGAATGGAAAAGTCGGCAGTTAAAGTTCACCAGCTACTCTTCAGAAACCCGATACCGGGTTGTTATGGGTTGGAACCGATTCGATGGTATTTAACAGCAAACAACAACTCTAGAATATAGTGTAAATAAATTTGAAAGTCTAGATGAAATGGATTCTTTTTAGAAAAAAGTACAAGAACTGAAAGGTCAATGGTTCAAATCCAACAGCCGCTCCTTGGAAACACTGTACAAGCTTACTATGAGTTTGAACAGACTTCACAACAACAATAACAAAAGAAAGAAGTTGGAGATATAAATATACTAGTGACCTTGAAAGAAATGATAAACATTACAAACAAGCAAAAACAAAGCCATTTCTTCAGAAGATTTAGTGCTCAGAAGAATTTATGAATTAACTCTTTTAAACAGGCAAAGAACACATCATTTCCAGACTATCTGAATAACTAGAGCAAATAAAAAGAAGAAAAGTTTCCCAAATTGCTTTCTGAAGTTAGTGTAACTGAAAGCAAAATCTGACAAAAAGTTTCTTGTGAATATTGATTTTAAAATCCTAATTAAATATCATTAAATAGATTCTAATCACATTGATTTTGATGCTACATGAAAAGTACAATAAATCATGACCTGGTCATGCTATTTTGTAATTCATGGATAACTTAACATTAGGAAAGTTGTTGATACGTCTGATCATATCAATAAATCCAAGAAGGGAAGCCAAATAATCAATATATTTTTTCAAAAAAGTATTAGATAATCTCCAGTATTCATTTTTACCTAACAATGCCAGGTAAAATGGGACTACACTCATACTTTGTTAATAAAATTAAGGAGTCCTGGTGTGGCACTGTGGGTTAATGTGCCAGACTGAAAAGCTGTTTGAACTGCAAGGTCAGTGGTTCAACCTCATCAGCTGCTCCTTGGAAACCCTATACAGGGTCGTTATGGGTCAGAATCGACTCAACGGCACTTAACAACAACAATCTTAAAACAATAGCCAATTCGTATATAGGCAAAACACTAGAGCTAATCCCACAGTGGTAAATGCCCATTAAGATAACGCTATCATCAATATTCCACACTGCCAGTTTTTCAGCTAAGATTTTTCTTATTGTGAATTGAGTGAAGGTTTACAGAGCAGATCATGAGTTTTACATTCAACAAATCCTATGCTTTGTTTCATCTCAATGTAACATCACCTATCCCACTTTCTCCCCCTGATTCTTGTTTCCATTTTCCCGTCCTTCCCAACCCTACTGAATTTTTCCCCTTTGGTAAATTGCTCTTTTGGTCTCCGGGAGCTAGGTTTGCTGATCTAAGAAGTTAGAGCTGAGTGCCTTCAGGCTAAGGCTTAGAGCAGGGGCTTTGGGCATTTGTTGGCAGCTCTAAAAGAGCTTTGTACCACTGTTGAAGCAGGACAGAGGTCAGGCCAAGGTGTACAGGGCCAGAGAGAGGTCTGTCTGCGGGCCTGGATGGCTGAGGAGAGGCTGTTCTGATTGGTAGAGCTATGCCCTGGGCATTTCTAATACTGAATTGTAACTTGCTAACTTCCCTAATAGGAGCACAGTGGCTCTGTAGGATAAGCTCTGGGCTGCAAACCACAAGGTACGAGGTTTGAGCCCACAAGATGTTTCTTGGGAGAAAGATAAGCCTTTTTGCTCTCACAAAGACTGACAGCCTCAGTCTTCATAATGAGTTAGAATTCACTTAGCAGCACTTAACAACAGAACAACTTCCCTAGTAACACCGTAACTGTGAGTTTGGTGCCAGAGTTCTGGGTGGCTACCCACTGTAATGAATTCTCAAACCTAGCTGAGTCGAGAGTGCTGTGGAGATGATGGTTGGTATTGGATCTGGTAGAGACAAGGTGGAGGCTCAGCTCCATGGCAAGAGTTTGGGCTCGCTCGCCTTCCACCTTTTTACCAGAATGGTGATCAATTTTCTCTTTGAGCTCAACGAACTTGCAAGCTCTGGGACCATCCAGCACAGGGGTCTACCCAACACTGATGTAGTCTGGATGGTTCAGGATGATCATCTGCATAGTGAATCCAGCTGTTCCATTGGTGGGTCCTTTTGGCTGTTACCAGCCACATTACCATTGAGAACATGTTTGATACAGACATTCTTTTTATTTATTTATTTTTTAAAGTTTTTATTGTGAATTGAGTGATAGTTTACATGGGAAAACATCAGCTTTACACTCATCATATTGTATTTCGTTCCATTGCAATGAAGACAATCCCCTCCGTGCATCATCATTCAAATAGCATTTGCTTCTATTCCCTCTGTTTTGTTTTTTTGATGTACACCTAAGCACTCAGGAATATATAATCATTCAAACAACCAAAGGGTATACACTGCAAGCCTGCCCCCCAGCCGCCAGCACACAGCCCCTCTCCCTCCATGAGTCTAGAGTCCCAGCCACTCCATCTCTCCATGAGATAAAGACATTGTTGACATTGAAGCCTACATTATCCCCAGACAGGGCTTCACCCAAAGGCTCATGGTACATTTCAAGAGACTTTACTTCAGTGGTAATGTTGACTAGAACAAAGGTGACCACCATGTCCAGTTTGAGAAAGCAGTTTCCACTCTGCCCACAGGGACATTGCCAATAGCACCAATTTTGTCAAAATCATGGAGCATCAACCACAGGGGCTTGTTGGTTGGATGAACTGGTGGCAGGATGCAATCCAGATCTTCGAGCAGTGTAGCAGTTCCACTGGTGGTGACATTCTTGTGGGTGACCTTCCATTCACTGAATTGCTCCATAGGGTTCAAATGCTGTGACCTTTCAGAAGCACATCACCAGGGTTACCTTCTGAAGCACCTCTGGGTAGATTCGAACCACTAACTGTTGGGTTAGTAGTTGAATGCCTAACCATTTGTGCTACCTAGGGACAAGTAGTGTTTAGTTCTGACTGATGACATTATGATTGAGTTTTCTTGTCATCTTGTGATTTTTCATGTTTGACCATTTTTCTGCAATAAACATGTATTCCTTCTTTAATCAGAGAAAAGGGAAGCGGGAGGGTAGGACAATAAATGTTACATTAAGAAAAAAGTAAACGAGGTGCCCTGACAGCCTGGAGGAAGCACAGCAGAGGCCAGCGTCTCTATTTGCAGCAAGAGGCTGGAAGCAGGCGAGGAGAGGATTTCTAATGAGGCCAGGAGTCCAGGGAATGCACCGGAAGGGGGCTGTGAGTACCATCTGAACCTCACGGGCTTCATTAGAAATAACTATCTGCACAACAACCTAGGAACACTGGGAGAGATGGAAAGTGGTGAAGACCAGGGGGCATTGCCCCAGGAATGAGGACTGAGGGTTTCTATCCTTTCTCTGGCTCTGTGAAAGGAAGTGAACAGAGGCTCTGAGCTACGGAGAAGCTTAATTAATTGCTGAGCTGCAGCAAGTGAATAAAAGTTCAATTAGAATTGTGCCTGCTAATGAAATTCAGATGCAGGAGCAGGGAACTAGCAGATGCAGGCCTGCTTTCTGTAAGCACACACCAGAAGGAAGCTGGGGGCGGCAGGGGAAAAGAGAAGCTACCTGTTTGGCTGGAAGTGTTAAGAGACAAGAGCGGTTTCACTGCAGCCCCCTATAAACCAAATCCATTGCTGTTTACTCATTTCCGACCCATGGGGACCCTATTGGATGGAGTAGAACTGCCCTGTTGGGTTTTCAAGGCATGGAAGCAGATGGCCACATCTTTCTCCAGAGAAGTAGCTGGTGGTTTGAACTGCAAACCTTTTGGTTAGCAGCTGAGTACATTACCAACAGCACCACTGCAGCCCAGACAGAAACAAATTGTGTCCAAGTGCTAAAAAACTGTAAACTCTTCGGTGTTTCAATTTCCTAGTATGTTTTATGTTGTTCTTGAGTTTGAGTCAGACCTTTGGCTCATGGCAATGTCATGCACAATGGAATGAAACCCTTCTGGATCCAGCAACATCCCGGTGATTGGTTGGGGATTCGATGACGGTGATCTATAGGGTTTTCATTGGCTGATTCTTGGAAATACCGTAAATTCACCAGACCTTCTCCTTAGTCTGTCTTAGTCTGGAAGCTCCACTGAAAGCTGTTCAGTAGCATAGCAACATGCAAGTCTCCAGGGTCGGATGGGGGTGCTGGTGGTGGTATTGGAGGTGCACTGGCTAGGAATTGAATCAGGTCTCCTGCTTAGAAGGTGGGGATTTTATCATTGCACCACCACTAACCTCTCCTTGTCTGTTGTTGTTGTTAAGTACCGTGGAGTTGGTTCCAACTCATAGTAACCCTGAACAGGGTTTCCAAGGCTGTAAATCTTTATGGGAGCAGAAAGTCTCATCTTTCTCCTGCAGAATGGCTGGTAGTTTCGAACTGCTGACCTTGAGGTTCGCAGCCCAATTCGTAACCACTATGCTACCAGAGCTCCTTCTCCTTGTCTGTAGCATGAGGATAATCATTCCTTCGTCTTGTTTGATGTGGCTCATGGGTAGAGTAGAAAGCTGAGAAATGAACTTTGAGGGTGGAGGATGAGAAGCCAACTTTCAAGACCCAAAATATTGGCTTGAAAGCTCACATAGTATAAGAGGTCAGCTCCAGTTAGGAGTTGAATTGTGCCCCGCAAAATATGGATTGTAAATCTGAACCCGGTCTTCTTAGGACTTCTGGTGTGGCATAAGAACTAGACTGGTTCTGCAAGGTTGGCGATTCAAACTCACTAGCTACTCCTCAGAAACCCTTTACAGGGTTGCTATGAATCGGACCTATTCTACAGCACTTAACAACAACAACAATACTGTAGATGAGCTTTGGTTGCACAATGGTTAAGCACTTGGCTGCTAACTAAAAAGTCAAACCCACCAGTTACTCCACTGGAGAAAAGTCACAGCAGTCTACTCCAGTAAAGATTGTTGCTGCTGTAGTTTCAGTGCTGTTGAGTCATCTCCGATTCATAGCAACCCTATACAAGGTTTTGAGGAGCGCCTGATGAGCTTGAACTACTGACCTTACGGTTCAAGCTGACATTACATTAATATGCAGTGCCACACCAGGACTCCCCAGTAAAGATTATAGCTTAGGATAGCCTATGGGGCAGTTCTACTGTGTCCTCTAGGGTCACTATGAGTTGGAATAGACTCGAAGGCCACAAGAATTGCCATTTGGAATGAAAGGCATCCTCTCCTGCAGCTGGATATGGCCATGGGATTAATTGTGGCAATGAGATTTAAGAGGAAGTGTTGGGTGGGGTTTTGAGGAAGTCTTCTTAAACAGTAGGAAGAGCATCCTTATATTCTCCTCTCTGCCCTCATGTTGCCTGAAATGTGGGCCAGGAGGTGATGGAGTAAGGCGAAGGAGTATCAGGAGAAAAGGAACCTGCTTCCCTGAGGACCACGAGGCCATCAGGCCAGTTCTGATCTTCCTTTTTCATGGCTTCTTTGACATAAAGATAAAAATAGATTTCTATCTTGTTTAAGCCACTAATGTTTAGAAGATTTTTGGTTGTACGTATCTTGAGTAAGGAATGAGAAAGGGTCATTTGGTATAAGAGGGATACAGGTAATCAGTGTTTCTCAAAATGCTCCTTATACCACCAGACACAAGGATACCTGTAATGACAATGCATTTCAAGGGACCAACTGGGTTGTCTCAGTCGGACACTCTGGGCTTTGGATCCCAGAGATCTGCATTATGACTTGTGCCCCAGGAGTTTTATGCATGCTAAAGGTTGCAACTTAAGGAAGAATAGGAAGTAGGGTATCAAACATTTACTTAAATGCAATTGGCCTAAAATGAAACTGGAGGATTGTTATCAGGTTCTGTCCTTTTCTGTAGGAGGGTTATGCATCCTGCCCATTGAGCTCTGGCAAAGCCATGACATGTGAGGGAAAGTGACATATGTCACTTACTTCGAAGCAGAACCTCTAAAAGCCAGTACATGGCTCATCAGATCTCAGCAATATCCTAAGTAGAGTCTGAGCTATCTGCCTGGGTCCTAGAAGGAAGCTCACAAGGAACAGAGCTTCGGGCAACTCGTAATGGAAATGTGGATTGCCACTGAGATTTTGAGGTTGTTATTGCAGCATCTGGGCTGGCAAAAGAACCAATAGATCCATTTTGGAAGAAGTGCAGCCAGAGTGTTCCTTAGAGGCCAAGATGGCCAAACTTCGTCTCTCATACTTCAGACGTATTGTCAGAAGGGACCAGTTGCTGGAGAAGGAAATCATGTTTGGTAAGGTAGAGGGTCAGAGGCAAAGAGGAAGACCCCCAATGAGATGGATTGGCCAGTAGCAGCATCGATGAACTCAAGTGTGGCAACAGTAGTGAGGTGGGCCCAGGATTGGGCAGTGTTTCGTTCTGCTGTGCAAAAGGTCGCTATGGGTCGGTACTGACTGGATGGCACCTAACAACAACAATAGCATCAGCTAATTCATCCTGATTGATAATAACTCATTTATCTAATGCTCATTCACATGATGACCTATTTACGTAAATATAATGTGCCTAAGGGAATTTTCCTTGTTTTTTTTTTTTAAGATTTCTCCAAAATATTTTTCAAGTTTGTATTATTTCATTCATGTGGATGTCTTTGTTCTCAAATGTGTATGTTTCTTTCAATAACTGTTTTCACATCTGCAGCATATTGTATGGGTTTTGCCAAATTCATCCCTTTTAATTATTTTGTGTCACCTCTTTGATTTTTTTGTTCTGTATTATACCAGTGTGTACTTCATGAGCTAAACCAAATTAATATGTAGCCATCATCCTTTTGTTTAAGAAGGCATTGGCATTTTGATGGCAAAGATGAAGGCATGAGATAGATGGGTTCAGAACTGTATTGAATTCCACTCTACTTTATTTTTCAGGATACTTAATTCATAAAGTAATTCTGAGATCATGCCACACAATGATACATACAGCATTCCTACCATACAGCACAAACACTAAATGTATGTCTTATTAGAATTATAAAAAGGTTTGCAGAAAAGCTCTCCAGGTAGGCTGGCAAAAGCCATTAAAATGTTGGAACATTCATTAATTCACCAAATAATTGTTGAGTGTCTCCAGTATATTAGGGAACAGAAAGAATAAACCAGGTGTCCTCCTTCAGGTTTCATCAGGACAAGATGACAGGCAGTGGAGCAGAGGAGTTAGAGGCAGGCTTGGGGGGGGGGGGTGCAGTGGTATGCCATCCTCGCTCACTGAGCTCCAGTCTCCCCACTGTAATATGGGGTGATCAGAATTGACATGGTTGTATAAGAGATGAACAAGATCATATGTGTTATGTGACACAGGCAGCCAATGCTTAAGAAGTGGTAGTCTTCAACATAATTGATGCCACTAAACTGCACACATGAGAAGCATTAGATTGTCAAATATTGTGTTTTATATATGTATATTTGTAACAGCAACTCAAGCCATGGTATTTTCAATAACCTCATATGCATGTGAAAGCTGGACAGTGAATAGGAAGACCACAGAAGAATTGATGCTTTTGAGTTATGGTGTTGCAGGAGAATATTGAAAGTGCCATGGGCTGCCAAAAGAACCAATAGATCCATTTTGGAAGAAGTGTAGCCAGAGTGCTCCTCGGAGGCCAGGATGGCCAGACTTCATCTCTCATACTTAGGACATATTGTCAGGAGGGACCAGTCTCTGGAGAAGGATATCATGTTTGGTTAGGTGGAGGGTCAGAGAAAAAGAGGAAGACCCCCAGGGAGATAGATTGGCAAAATGGCAGCATCCATGGGCTCAAGTGTGGCAATAATTGTGAGGTTGGCCCAGGTCCAGGAAGAATTTCATTTTGTTGTGCATAGGTACCTACTCCATGGCACCTAACAACAACAACAAACAAAAGAAGTGGTGGCCTTGTTGGAGTTCAATCAATTGTCCTCGAATGAGAAGTAGGACTGTGAATGTTGTTGGTAAGTGTCATTGAGTCGGTTCTGACCCATAGCAACCCTGTGTAGGGTTTCCAAGGAGCGGCTGGTGAGCTTGAACCTCCAAACTTGCGATTCAAACCGACTTTTCAGTCCAGTGCATTAACCCACAGTGCCACACCAGGACTTCAGGATTGTGAGTAGAGGTTGGTTTTTGGAGAAAGTCCAAACAGAGGAGGAAAGGAGTAAGAGAAAGGTGGTTGCATGGCTGAAGCAAACAGTTCTTTGCTTGGCTCAGGGGGACTGAAGTACGCCTGCTGGAAGGGAGAGAACTGAGGAAACTGGAATCCTCGCGAGACGTGAGATTGTAGGTGGAGCTGTTATGCTAGTTGCCATTGAGCCAATTTGGACTCACAACAAACCTTGTACAGCTTCTTCATGGGGTTTTCTTGGCTGTAATTGTAACAGAAGCAGATCTCCAGCTGTTTATTCCTCCTCAGTACTGCTGGGTAGGTTCAAACCACCAAATTTTTTAGGCAGATCATGCAACCAACCTATGAAAAAGCAAGGGGCAATGACACAGCCTGGTACGTACTGGAATGGGAGAGTCCTTAAGGTTTACTTTAGTCCAGCGTAGCCATGAGTCAAGATGGACTCAACTGGTTTGCAAATGATTCAAGTGCTCTGCTGCTAAAAGAAAGGTTGGCAGTTTGAGTCTTCCCAGAGGTGTCTCAGAAGGTAGGCCTAGTAATCTATGTCTGGAAAGTCATCTCTGTGGAGTACAGTTCTGCTCTGACACACATGGGGCTCACCCTGATGAAAATTAACTGGATGCCAACGGCTTTCTTTTTCTGTTTCAAATAAGTAAAGAACTCTTCACGTGTTGCTGTTCCCTTCAAGCTGCGCAACCTCAGGCAAGTCACTTAACTTCCCAGAGTCTCAGGTTTCTCCCTCTGAGAAGTAGGTCTGATTAATAATAGTACCTACTCTCCTCATATTCATGCCCCATCAAAAGAAAGGTGACCCAACAGAATACAGAAATTATTGAACACTATCATTAATGGCTAACTGATTGGAGAGATCCATATTTGTGTCCATTCCAAAGAGAGGTGACTCAGTGGAATGCAGAAATCATTAAACAATTGCATTAGTATCACATGAAAGTAAAATTTTGCCGAAGATAATTAAAAAGCGGCTACAACAGCTCATCAGTAGGAAATTGTCAGAGGTTCAAGCCATAGTCAGATGAAGACATGGAATGAGGGATATCATTGCTGAGGTCAGATGGATCTTGGATGAAAGCAGAGAATACCAGAAGATGTTTACTTGTGTTTTATCAGCTGTGTGGATCATGACAAGCTATGGATAACATTGTGAAGAATGGGTATTCCAGAACATTCAATTGTGCTCGTGAGGAACCTGTACATAGACTAAGAGGCAGTCATTAGAACAGAGCAAAGGGATATTGAATGGTTTATAATCAGGAAAGATGTGCACCAGAGTTGTAGCCTTTCACCATACTAATTCAATCTGTATGCTGAGCAAATAATAGAAGAAGCTGGATTCTATGAAGAAGAATGTGGCATCAGGATTGGAGGACGACTCATTAACATCCTGCAATATGCAGATGATACAACCTTGCTTGCTGAATGTGAATAGGACTTAAAATATTTGCTGATGAAGATCAAAGACCACAGCCTTCAGTATGGGTGATAGTTCAATATTAAGTAAGCAAAAATCCTCACCACTGGACAAATAAATAACATCATGGTAAATGGAGGAAAGGTTAAAGTTGTCAAAGACTTCATTTTGCTTAGATCCACTATCAACATTCATGAAAATCAAACAACGTATTACATTAGGCAAGTCTGCTGCACAAGACCTCTTTAAACTGTTGAAGAACAAACATGTTTGAGGACTAAGATACGCCTGGACCAAGCCATGGTATTTTCAATAGCTTCATATGCATATGAAAGTTGACAGTAAATAAGGAAGACAGTAGAAGAATTGATATATTTGAGTTATGGTGTTGGAAAAGAATATTCAAAGTGCCTCACACTGGTAGAAGATCAAACAAATCTGTGTTGGAAGAAGTACGGCCAGAATGTTCCTTAGAAGCCAGGATGGTGAGATTTTGTTTCTCATACTTCAGACATGTTATCAGGAGTTCCAATCTCTGGAAAAGGACATCATGCTTGGTAAAGTAGAAAGTCAGTAATAAAAAGGAAGGCCTCCAATGAGATGGATTGGCACAGTGGTAGCAGCAATGAACTCAAGTGTAACAAGAAGTGTGAGGATGCCCCAGAACCAGGCAGCATTTCGTTCTGCTATGCATTGAGTCGCTATGAATAGGAACTGACTCAACTGCACCTAAGACCAACAACCACAGTCATTAATATGGTGTGGCACTGTAGGATAAGCACTGGACTGCTAACCACAAGGTTGGCCATTCAAACCCACCTGCTGATCCTCAGATCCCCTATACTGAGTTGCTATGAGCCGAAACTGATTCAACAGCACTTAATGACATCATCAATATCACATGCAAATAAAATTTTGCTGAAAATGATTTAAAGATGTTTGCAACAGTATGTTGACAAGGAACTGCCAGAAATTCAAGCTGGATTCAGAAGAGGATATAGAATGAGGGATATCATTGCTGATAGCAATGAGTCTTGAGTGAAAGCAGAGAGATGTTTACCTGTATTTAATAGACTGTGTAAAGACATTCAATTATTTGGATTGTAACAAATTATAGATATCATTTAGAAGAATGGAAATTCCAGAACATTTAATTGTACTCATGAGTAACCTGTACATAGACTGTCATTTGAATAGGACAAGGGTATAGAGTGTGTGATTTAAAATCAATAAAGGTGTGCGTCAGGATTGTATTTTTCACCATAGTTATTCTATCTGTATGCTGAGCAAATGATCCAAGAAGCAGGACTATATGAAGATGAATGTGCCAACAGGATTGCAGGAAGGCTCATTAACCTGTGATGTACAGGTGATACACCTTTGTTTACTGAAAGCAAAGAGGACTTGAAACACTTACTGATGAAGATCAAAGACTATAGCCTTCAATATAGATTACCTCTCATTATAAAGAAAACGAAGCCTCTCACAACTGGACCAATAGACAACATGATAAATGGAGCAAAAATTGAAATTGTCAAGGGTTTCCTTTTTCTGGATCCACACTCAGTGCCCATGGAAGCAACAGTCAAGAAATCAAATCATGCATTGCACTGGACAGATCTCTTTAAAGCACTAAATAGCAAAGATGTCACTCTGAGGACTAAGGTTCACCTGATCCAAGCATCTTCAATTGCTTCAAATGCATGCTTACAGTGAACAATGAATAAGGAAGATGGAGGAAGGGTTGATGCTTTCGAATCATTGTGTCAATAAACAATATTGACTATACCATGGACTGCCAAAAGAACTAACACATTTGTCTTGGAAGAAGCACAGCTTAATGTTCTTTAGAAGCAAGGAGGGCGAGACGTTTTCTCTCATGCTTTGGACATGCCATTAGGAGGGACCAGTCCCAAGAGAAGGACTTCATGTTTGGTAATATGGAGGGTCAACAAAAAAGAAGACCCTCAATGAGATGGATTGACACCGTGGCTACAACAGTGAGCTCAAACAGGGGGACAGTTGTGAGGACGGTGCAGGACCCGACAGGCAGGGTTCCCTTTTGTTGTACTTAGGATGACTATGAGTTGGAGTCGACTTTATAGCACCTACCAACAGCAGCGTCCTGTGTGGCTACAAAGCTGAAAGGAGACATGCCTGCATGCAGAAAGCACCGGGCCAGCAGTTTAGTGATCAGGTTATGTCCCTGTTCAATGAGGCAGATGTTGGGGTTGCCTTCTGTTCCCCATCCTCAGTTCCTCTGCATCGCCTTCCTTGCCTGCAGCTTTTCCTGCATGTGGGGATGGGTAGCAGCTGAAATTTCTGGCAGGAGGGAGATTGAGCCTAATTGGGAGAGCCGAAGGAGATTCTAGGGCTTTTGGGCCCCTGCCTTCCGCTGCTTCCCTCCTCCCCTGATAAAAGCAGCTTTGCGGCTCACAAAGTGGCCCTTTAAATGGTTTTTATAGTGGCATAAAAGTACTGGCGGGTGGTTGGGCTCCTCTGCTGTGACCTCCAAGCTGGTGGTAAATTGCATCTCTTGGCAAAGGCAACTGCGGGGAGTAGAAAGATCAATAGCTGAGCCCTAGCCTGCGGCACTCTGGGAGCAGGAGCTGGGCTCTGGCTTGCGGACTGTGGCAGTAGAGGGCAGGAGGGGACCAGCCTCCAAAACCCTATCTGGGGTTGCTAGGAGTCAGTGCTGACTCTGTGGCACTTAACAACAGTTTAGTTAATAATAAGATTAGCATTAGTGACTGCAGTCTGTGGGATTGTGTACTTGCATCGATGAGTTAGAATTAAGCTCTGTTGCATTAACAAAAACTTCTCTATCTGATGTTTTTTTACCCTTACTTAACTGCTTCCTTTCCTAGCCCCCACAACCCCTCTCCTCCCCGCGGGGACATGGTTAATAAATTACTTTTATCTGAATCCTTATTTCAAATCCTGCTTCTGGAGAACCCAATCTATGACAGTAATCCACATTCAGATTCTGAAATAGTTCGATTCTTATAATTCCCACTTCCAGAGGCAGAAATTGATAACCAAGAGATTACAAGTAATCTGTCCCTTGTCTTAACCCGAGACTCTCCAGTCACTGTAAGGCACCCCATAAAATGCAGTAACTGAATGGCAGGAGTCATCAGAGTAAGCAACAGAGATTAATTGGGAAGTTATTAACCCATGGCTAATAAATCATTTGGAGTCCTGATGTGACACTGTGAGTTAATGCACTGGACTGCAAAGTCAGTTTGAATGGCAAGGTTGGTGGTTCAAGTTTACCAGCCATTCCTCAGAAAACTTATACAGGGTTGCTATGGGTTAGAACTGACTCGACGACCTGTAACAACAACATCAAATAAATAACTTAGTTGGAAATGCAACCAAAATGTGTATAAGAAAACATTTTGAATAAGGCTAGCTAGGTTAAATAAAAATTTCAGTGTGAGTGATTTTGAACAACGACAAAAAGCAGTGTACTTTGTATGTATGTTTTTGTGTGCTGTTAAGTTGATTCTGCTCTGAATGGTTTCCTAGGTTGCAGTTTTTGTGGGACCTTTCAGTTAACAGCTGAGTACCTAAAAACTGGGCCAACAGAGGGGACTTGTTGTTGTTGTTAGGTGCCATAGAGTTGGCACCGACTCATAGCGACCCTATGCACAGCAGAACAAAACAGTGTCCGATCCTGGGCCAACCTCACTATTGTTGCCACGTTTGAGTCCATCAATGGTGCTACTTGATCAATCCATCTTGTTGGGGGGTCTTCCTCTTTTTCTCGGACACTCCACCTTACCAAACATGATATCCTTCTCCAGTGTCAGGTCCCTCCTGACAATATGTCCAAAGTATGAGAGACAAAGTTTGGCCATCCTGGCCTCCAAGGAGCACTCTGGCTGCACTTCTTCCAACACAGATCTGTTTGTTCTTTTGGCAGCCTATGGCACTTTCAA
Source organism: Chrysochloris asiatica (assembly GCF_000296735.1). Lineage (NCBI taxonomy): Eukaryota > Metazoa > Chordata > Mammalia > Afrosoricida > Chrysochloridae > Chrysochloris > Chrysochloris asiatica. Next base: position 2,662,860 of record NW_006408696.1, on the reverse strand, counting down.
TATTCTCCTCCAACACCATAGCTCAAAAGATCAATTCTTCTACGGTCTTCCTTATTTACTGTCCAGCTTTCGCATACATATGAGGTTATTGAAAATACCATGGCTAGGCACACTTTAGTCACCTTAGCTGACATCTTTACTCTGCAACACTTTAAAAAGGTCTTGTGCCACAGATTTGCCTAATACAATATGTCATTTGATTTCTTGACTGCTGCTTCCATGAGTATTGATAGTTGATCCAAGAAGAATGAAATCCTTGACAACTTCAATCTTTTTTCCATTGATAAGAATGTTGTTTATTGGTCCAGTGGTGAGGATTTTTGTTTCTTCTTTACATTGAGATGTAATCCATACCCGAAGGCTGTCCTCTTTGATCTTCATCAGTAAAGGTTTTAAGTCCTCTTCACTTTCAGCAAGCAAGGTTGTATCATCTACGTATCATAGGTTGTTAATGAGTGTTCCTCCAATCCTGATGCCATGTTTTTCTTCATAGAACCTAGCTTCTCAGATTATTTGCTCAGCATACAGGTTGAACAAGTATGGTGAAAGAACACAACCCTGTCGCACACCTTTCTTAATTTTAAATCATTCAGTATTCCCATGTTCTGTTCGAACAACTAACTGCCTCTTGGTCCAGGTACAGATTCCTCATGAACACAATTCCGGAATGCTCATACTTTGCAATGTTGTCCATAGTTTGTCATGATCTACACAATTGGAAGCCTTTGTGTAGTCAATAAAGCACAGGTAAACATCTTTCTGATATTCTCTGCTTTCAGCCAAGATCCATGGGACATCAGAATGTTATCCGTTGTTCCATGGCCTCTTCTGAATCCAGCTTGAACCTCTAGAAGTTCTCTGTCAATGTATGCTTGCAGCCGTTTCTGTATTACATTTAGTAAAACTTTACTGGCATGGGATATCAAAGAGATTGTCCAATGATTTCCACATTCCATTGGGTCTCCTCTCTTCGGAATGGATCGCTTCCAATCAGTTGGCCAGATAGTCGCCTTCAAATTTCTTGGCATAGATGAGTGAATGCCTCTTGTGCTGCCTCACTTTCTTGAAAGGCGTCAATTTTTATTTCATCAGTTCCTGGTGCCTTGTTCTTTGGCAATTCCTTCAGAGGGGCCTTCCTGGCCCTTAATTGAAGTTACTCTGATATCTAGACATCCTGGATATGTGGTCCTGCAACCCACATCAGATCTAGGGGACAGGAAAACAGGTAAGGATGTGCACATGCGCTCTCTCTCAGATACACACAGTATCATCCTGGGAAAAAACCCAAAGATGCCCTAGGAGTTTCCCTGAGGATTCTGTTCTATAGACTTTTCCTTATCTGGGGCTGGCCTATTCAGCTGATGGCTGAGGGGCCTGATGCTGGAAGTCCTTGGAGGTTTGCTGTAAAGTGAGAGAGGCAGTTTCTATTAAGGATATGCAGAAAGTATTCATTTAGGCCTGGAGTTTCCAAATCCTGAACATTCCCAAAGTAGGTTTGACTTTTACCTGGATTCTGGCAGATAACCTCTAAGCCCTTGGAATATCTAATAGCCTAATAAGAATATCTTTGTTTACCTGGGGCTTTGGACCAGATTATCAATGCTAACAAAAGGATTTGTGGTGGGGGTCTTGAACCACACCAAATAAATTTGAGTCAGAAGGAACAGGAGACTGCATAGCTCCTTAAGGAACAGAAGACTGCATAGCTAAGGTCAGCCAACTCAGGTGAGGTATGTGATGGCTTGGACATTGGTACAAACACATGGAGCTGAAGTGAATGGGCCCTCTCAGGGTTTGAGTATTAGAGGTAGAGATGGCAGGTCTTGCTGAAGCACTGGGTGTTGAGGATGAGGGAAAGAGAGCAACCAAACATGACTAAGACATTGTCCCAATCCTACCGAAATTCCCAGAAGATAGCAAGAGACTTCCTCAAAACCCCAAAAGCTGAAAACCAAGGTCCTATCTACTTTATACTCACACATCACAAGATGCCTTGGCTATCTTGTCCACCGCTGTATTCTTTTGTTTTTTAAAATTTTTTTATTGTGAATTGAGTGATAGTTTACATGGGAGAACATCAATTTTACATTCAGCATTTCATTGCAATGATTACAATCTCCTCCATTCAACATTCAACTCATTCAGTAGTATTTACTTCTATTCTCTCTGTTTTGCTTTCCACTGCTGTATACTTATTCTGGAGTCCTGGTGTGGGGCTGTGGGTTAATGCGCCAGACTGCAAAGCCATTTGAACTGCAAGGTTAGTGGTTCAAGCTCACCAGCTGCTTCTCAGAAACCCTCAGGGTTGCTATGGGTCGGAACCGACTCGATGGCACTTAACAACAACAACGTTCTTATTCTATATTCAGAATCCACGCAGTACCTGACAGAGAGTAAGCATTCATTAAAGAAATAACAACAGCAAAATGAAGGAACGAATCTCTGGACCTCCCCCAGCTTCTAGCAGAGCCTGACACAAAGTGGGCAACCCCTACCTTTGTTGAGTGACTGAATAGGTGCCAGTATTGTCAATGGCTTGATGTAGCCACTCATGCTATGATCATACATTTCAGTAAAGAACATGGTGACTTTATTCATCACGAAGATCCCACTGTAATCCCAGAGGGCATGGTAACGGGAAACCAACTGCAGGAAGGGTCAACCCAGGAGAAATCCTTCTTAACTCTGTACTGAGCTTCCAAAGACTGTTCCAAATACTTCCTTCCTGAACCACCTCTCACACTCAAGCATCAAGTGGGCAAGTGAATATCTTCCAAGCTTGGTTAAAACAGATCATCAGCATTCTGAATGCAGAGCCCAGGGTGTCCTCCTGAAAGGACAGACTGTCTGGGTAGATTTAACATGTAGCCAGAATTTCTTAAATGCTAGTGCCTGGGTAATAGTGTGAGACATTAATTTGTATTTTCTCCCTTTTCCTTCCTCCCATGCAAGCAGGTGGCAGGCTTGGTGTTTGAGAGCCTTGAGGGAGGAATGTGTCAAGGCTGAAGAGAGAAGTATCTCCTGAGAGTTCTGCTTTTGTTGTTGAAAGTCTAAACATGTTGGGGATAGGTTGTAGGCGGAGAACGAGTGGCTTACAGAATTCAGGAAAAGAGAGAAAGGCTTGCTGCCCTCAGACTAAGAAAGAAAAAGAGATTCCATCAGGTTTGGGATAGAGGAGAGAGCAGCAGGCAGGCAAAGAGGCCCCTGGGAGAAATCAGTATATGGTATGTCCCTGGGACATATGGTTCCCATGTCCTGCAGCTGGGGTAGAACAATAGAACATCAGGAGTGATGCATTTAGAAGGCCCGTGCTCTTCCGGCCTCAGCACTGCAGGAAATTGAGCTGAGGGAAGACTTAAGAAACTGAGGTGGAAACTCTGGTAACTCTGTGGGGCTCAGATGAAGAAATGAAGCTGGTTGTTGAAAATGAGGAAATGTAACCATTCTTGCACCCCAGACTTTTAGGATAGAGATTCGCATCCTCTCTATGTTTATTGGTGGACTGAGAATACCTGGAGAGAGGAAATAGTTGGTGGGCTTGATGACGGAATTTCTGGCTCACTAAGGAGAAGGCTGAGTCTCTATTTGGTTTCCAAAGTGTCCTTGAGGACTTTCCAAAGAGTCCACCTCTCCTGGGCTTCTGTACTCACAGTTAAAGAAGTAATCCATACCTAATGATGCCATAAGCACCATCATACCTTCTTTTGTGTAAATAATGTCTGATAAAATGAGGTGTGAGCCTGCTGTTGCAAAGAACACTTAGCTGTTAAACGCTCTCCTTTCCACCCCATTGACTTTCCCTATTTATAGCTGTTCCAGCAGAGCATTTATGTCACATTTGTTTCCTGCTAGCTGCTGGTTACCCCTTCAGAGTTCTGAAGGGAAATCCATAGCCACCTCCCCAAGGCCACCCATTCTCCATGGCGCTGGTCTCTCTGCTTGGGTCAGAAGTCAATAGAGAAAGCTCAGGGCGCAATTACCAGGAGGTTCTTGGCCACCTAAGACAGCAACAGTTCCTTGACCTAGGTTCACCAGCTGGAATAACCCCGGCAGAGGTGAGGGGCGGATGCTGAGAGGGGACGAATAAGGATAAGAGGCTGTAGGGTGTGGAAGTAACAACGAATGAATGAAAAGATTCTAATGGATACCAAGGAGGATGGGAACAGACTCATACTAAGACTGATAATAAATCTCCATTGTCTTGCTTACTGTGTACTGAGCACCATGTTCAGAACTCAGATGCATTATACACTTAACCTCATTCCAACCCCATGAGACAGATCTTGAGTGGACAGTATTGACCAGATGGAGAGTTTGCTTGTAGGAGGAGATAAAGTATGTGATGGGTGAAACTGTGAAAATGAATTTGGGAGAAACCATAGAGGTCACCTTAGTCTTGTTTGTTGTTGTTGTTGTTGTTGTTATGTGCTGTGGAGTTGGTTCCGACTCATAGTGACCCTGTACAGGGTTTCCGAGGCTGAAAGTGTTTACGGGAGCAGAAAGCCTCATCTTTCTACTGAGGAACGGCTGGTAGTTTCAAACTGCTAACCGTGAGATTTGCAGCCCGATTCATAACCACTACGCTCACTACCAGAGCTCCTTGTTTGAAAAAGGACAAAATAAACAGGGCGGGCAAAGAGGGCTGTGGACTGCATTCTGTTACTGACCCTAGGAGTGGAAAGCTGGTGGTACAGTAGTTCCATCCTGAAAGGTTGTTGGTTCAAACCCACGAACCACTCCTAGGAGAAAGATATGGCAGTCTACTCCATAAAGATTACAGTTTAGGAAACCATATGGGGTAGTTCTTCTCTGGTCTATGAGGTAGCTATGAGTAGGAATCAATTGGACACACAACAATGAAAACTGAACCTCAGTAATCAGACTGAATCAGGCACCACTTGTGGTTACCATAGTAATCGGACCCTTTCTTTATGATTATAGTATTACAATGAGAAAAGGCAACTGAGGTAAGCAGTTATTAGAGGAAGGGCTCCGAGTGGCCTAGTTAGCACTACCTTGGGGGAAAGTCTGGAGAGTACTTCAGGAAGCTGATTTCGCTGACAGAGGAGGAGGACAGGGAGGAAAACACGAGTTGTGTGGAATAGTTGCCTCAGGAGAACTTGTAGGCATGGCACCGACCTTTGGTTTCTTCCACAAACTTTGGTAAAAAATAAAACAGATAATATATCATGTAGTTACATATCCACATCAAATAGCTGCCTGGAGAAATGTTTTCCTGGGAAATGATGGAAGAGCATTCTTGTGATCTGTGTACATTGTGGGGTGGTTTTGGCAGTTTTCTGCTTAGATTTTGCTTCCTGCCCTTACCAACACGAGAGGGTTAGACATGCCCCAAAGGGAGTCAGTAGTTCTTACTATTGGACTCCTGTTATGGATGAAGAAATGAAGATTCAGAGGTGCTAAGGAGCTCTGGTAGCATAGTGGTTACGAATCGGGCTGCGAACCTTAAGGTCAGCGGTTCGAAACTACCAGCCGCTTTCTACTCCTGTAAAGATTTACACCCTTGGAAACCCTGTACAGGGTCGCTATGGGTCGGAACCGTCTTGAAGGCTCTTAACAACAACAACAAAGTCATACAAGTGGTAGAACTGAGTTAGAACCCAAATCTTTCTGACTTCAGTCCAAGCCTCTCCAGCCTCTTATCTATCTTCCCAAACCAAAGAGACTAAAGGACAACAAAGAAGGAATGTTAAATTGATTCCTGAAAATGGTCAGAATTCATCAGTTTTCTGAATCTGCATGACTTTTCCATTTCTCCCATCAAGAGGCAGAGGTCACTCCTACTTCCTTGAAACCGGGCTAGCCTAGTCACTTGCTATGGAAATGGCAGTGTGTCAGTTCTGAGCTCAAACCTCAGATAGTCTTACAGGCTTCTACTCTCTTGGAACACTGCTGTGCCATGTGAATCACATGGGCTACTTTGCTGGAGGATGAGAGACCCATGAAACCCATCTGAAGACCCTAGCTGTCTGTGGATCCATGAGATAGCTGAACCTACTCCCGAAAAGCAGTACTGCTAAGCCAACCCCAGGAGTAATAATAAATGCTTAATGTGGTAAGCCACCAAGATTTTGTGAGTGTTTGTTACATAGCACTATAGACAACTAACACAGAAGGCTATGGAGACACTACCTCGGGAAGATACCCAATGGGATGCTGGGCCAGCAGGATGGCAAAGTAGATTTGGCAGGTCAGAAGGACTCTAGGAATCTGAAACCCTCTGAAGATTCTGCACTCTAATGGATAGAAAAAATAGATGGCATCTAATACCATCATTTGAAGCACTGCCCTTGGAAGAAGAGAAAGGAAATGAGCATTTATAGTCATGGTTTCATTTCCTCCTTACAGCTATCCTACCATTTCACAGCTGAGGGGGTGAAAGATCTCAAGGTTATACACAAGAAGTGGGATCGTAGTAGTTTCCTCCTCCTTCTTTTTAATCTTCTCCTTGTTTTCCAACTAGCCATTCAGTAAGCCTTTAGTATTACAGACCTTGTGCTAGCCTTGGGCATTGGAACTGGACGTCCATGTGAATTAAGGTGTTTTTGTATTATTAGACAAATCTTTTCAAAGTATGGTTCTGACAGAGAGATGCTGGGTCAGAGAGTTCTGGAATCAAGTCTAATGATTTATGGACAATGAGTCTCACTAACTTAATGCCTTTGACTCTTCATAGTATTCTTCATCCCGAATGGGCTTGGGATTTGGGCCTTGGGTAGGGGTTTGAGGCTAAACTTAATTAGGAACTCCTATTCCATTGGGTTCTGGGCTTTGCAGTGTTCTAGAATGGGTTAGGAATCCTGCTTTGGTGCTGTTGGATAAATACTTGTTGGATAAAAACCATAAGGCTGGTGGTTCAAACCCACTAGCTACTCCTCAGGAACCCTAAACAAGGTCACTATGTGTTGGAGGAGAATACTAAAAGTGCCATGGACTGCCAAAAGAACCAATAGATCTGTTTTGGAAGAAGTGCAGCCAGAGTGTTCCTTGGAGGCCAAGATGGCTAAGCTTCGTCTCTCATACTTTGGACATATTGTCAGGAGGGAACAGTCGCTGGAAAAGGATGTCATGCTGGGTAAGATGGAGGGTCAGAGAAAAAGAGGAAGACCCCCAACGAGATGGATCGGCCAGGTGGCATCATTGACGGCATCGAGTGTGGCGGCGGTAGTGAGGTTGGTCCAGAATCGGACATTGTTTCGTTCTGCTGTGCATGGGGTCGCTATGAGTTGGTTCTGACTCGATGGCACCTGACAACAACAACAACAACAAATGAGTCAGAACTTAACAACAACAACAGGGTGGGTATGGTGAGGATCTCTGGGATTACACTTGAATTTTAATTTAATTCAAGACTTAGTAGCTGTCTTGGGAAATGTTGGGCCCTTGCCTATCTTTGGTTTGTGCTAGGTATGGGGTTGAGTTCTATACTTCATTAAGCTCTGGTCTTGGCCATAGACACCAAGTTCCTGGCAAGCTGAGATAGGAGATGGACTGCATAGAACTTGACCCTTGCTTGTATAGGCAGATGAACACAGAGTCAAGTGAACTTTTGGCCAATTCCTCTTTGAGTGTTATTTTCTTCCATTATTCAATCTAGCATCTCATCTCTTGGGAAGTCTTCTTCACCTTAAGGCCATACTCTCTACTTCACTTAGGAGTGAAACTGTAATGCTTTGCTGAGTTTCTTAATCCATTTGCTATTTCCCCATACTTTTCTATTGCTTGCAGCTGGTGAATCCTGTGTTAATCATATGTTCTAGAATCAATGGCAAGAGAGCTCTAAAGAAATCCTAATCGAAAAATGCCAGGGCAGATCTTTTTTAAAAAGTTTTTATTGTGAATTGAGTGATAGTTTACATGGGGGAACATCAGTTTTACACTCACCATTTCATTGCAATGATTATAATCTCCTCCGTACATCATCATTCAACAGAATTTGCTTCTATTCCTTCTGTTTTGTTGTTGTTGTCGTTTTGTGGGATGTACACAAAAACACTCAGGAATATATAATCATTTCAACAACCAAAGGACACAGTCTGCAAGCCTGCCTCCTGGCCACCAGAACGTGGCCACCAGCACACAGCCTTTATCTTTCCATGAGTCTAGAGTCCTCGGCTGCTCTATTTCCCCATGTTCTCATCTCTGCCTCCATCTCCGGTGTCACCACTTCTCTGGATAGGGTCCCACATTCTGTTCATGCTCTTCTCCCTTGATGGTCCCAGGGTCCTCTGTTTTTAGACTGTAAGATTAACTACTCCCCGCTTCATATTATAAAACTTCTACTTCTACCATTGTGACAGTTGCAATTAGC
>NW_006408696.1:2652337-2654327 GCF_000296735.1 Chrysochloris asiatica | reverse complement strand
TGCCCATTTTAGGTAGCCAAAGTCTAAATTGCAGGGCAGACCTTTTCAGGAGGATGTGGTTTAGGGGTTGAAAAAGCCAGGTACTCCCTTTGGTCACCTTCTGATGGGCTGAGGCCTATGTTGTGTTTGTGTGCATTCATGTGTGCATGTGAGCACACTGAGAAAGTCTGCTTTTGGGATTAGGTTTTTCAGGTGCCCAGACAGAAAAGTTGGTAGCTTCCCTATGTCTGCATGACTCAGGCCAGTGGGTAATTCTCCACCATGTCTATTAAAAGCTCAATAGAGCCAGAAACAAGTATAAAAGAAGTAAATTTCAAAAATCTGGGCTGGAGAAAACAACTTTGACATAGTGTGGGGTCACTGCTGGAATGCCATGTTGTGAGAAGACACAGGAGCAAGGAGATGGGAAATTGAATAATCACTTAAAGAAATGAAACACCAGGCCTCAGTGGTTGTTGCTTTCTATCCACTGAGATTCACAACACTTGACTTCCAATTATAATTGTGGGTTGCTATAAAACAGCCCATTAGTTGTAACTATAAATTATTATTGCTTGTGTGAAGTAGGCTGCTGGCTTAGTAGCTGATATTGAGGATTATGGAAATTATTAACAAGAACAAGTCCTCTTGTTCTGGGACAGATGTATGAGCCCTGGAGGGCTGAAGATGGATACCTAGGAGTTTTGACACATGATTTGTCAGGAATTCTAGCTTCCTTTCTACTTGATGGAGGAGGAACATATTCGCTTCTTTCTCTACCGCTCCTCAAATTTCCCATCTAGTTGCCTTCCATGGCCAGGTGGTTGCACAACTGTGTAAATACATGCATGTGTGCACACACTTGCACACACACATCACAGATGTTATTAACTGCTCACATTTGCTGAGCACTTGCTATGTACCTTGCAAAAGCTAAGTGACTTCCTTGTATTTTCATTTCATCTTCATAATACCCTGTGGGGTGGAGGAGAGCAATCATCAGTCCCATTTTACAAATGAGGAAACCAGAGAGTTATAAATCATTTGTCTGAGGTAACAGAGCTAAGTAAACAGCAGAGTTGTGATCTAAACTCAGACGTGTCTCTCTGATGTGAGCTCTTTGCCACATTACCCACTGCCTGCCAACAGGTGTTCTTTCAGTAAGAGCATTAGACACATCTGGGCAGTAAAGGACACTCAGTAATATACTCAAAACACAGGTCTCCAAAGACTACTCTTAGCCATTCACTGATTCATACATAGACACCCCAAGATACCCACACATCTCTAACTCCTGGCTACTGCTCCTACTTTCAAAGAAAATATCAACCTACACCATGAATCCAAGGAAATACCTTTAAAACAATTTTAGAGAGCTTCTTCCATTCTTTATTAACCATGGAGTTGGCAAATTTTCTTCTTCTCGTTTCCTCTTTTCAGGCTACTTCCTGGGAGGGAAGGCTCAGTCAAGGAACCTTGGAAGACTGCAGTCTGGCCTCACCAAGGGTTTTATGCAGCCCCAGCAGGGCAACAGATCAGAGAGAGTTGAGCCAGGAACGTCACAGTGACAACCAGGGTGGACAGATGTTGGTGGTCTCATTTATGCTCTGGCACAGCTTAAGAACTCTGAATTTGAATCTTGGCACAAATGATTTAGATTGAGTTTCTCTCCAGCTTGGTGAGATAGAGACTTGAAGTCAGCATTCATTTGATTTATAGAAAGTGAAGTAAAGCAACGTTCTTGCCCATTTGTGTCTTTGGACTAAGATTCCTACCTCATGCTTACATCTGAGCCTCTAATGATGTTACGTGGGTTCCCTTAGTCCTTTTAAAGTGTGGGCTGTGGACCAGATGAATGGGCATCACCTGGGAGCTTGTTAGAAAAGGAGACTTTCTGATCTAAGCTTGGAAGCCCTGGGCTGGAACTGTTAAAGCAACATCCCCATGTGATTCTTCTGCACATTCAATCTTTGTTTCTCAAAGTCTCGCATTGAGAAGTATGACTATTCCG
>NW_006408696.1:2650149-2651284 GCF_000296735.1 Chrysochloris asiatica | reverse complement strand
ACTCATTCCCATGAGTCTCGGCTGTGTTTGTTTCAGCATAGGGCTTTTGCTGACTCTGCTGGGGAAACTTGTTCACTGATTCTCTTGGGGTGGAGTGAGGGACGAGCGGGGATGGGGAGGTGGATACTCCCTCCATGACCAGCATGCCGTGTCTAGCACTGATTCAGTTTTCCATCAGTTTTCCTCATGTCTTCCAAGCATCACCCAGAAATTCTTGCTTACGTTAGTGTCTTTCTCTAATTTACAGGGTTACTGTGGTTTTGCTTTTGACCATTTCAGTGACATTTTTGGAAGACAAAGAGGTAAACATGCAGGCTGAGTCCACCCTTTAAGAACCATAAATTGTGCAGTGCATTAAAAAATTTAAGTCATATATATATACATTTTAACTGCTAAAAAACATATGTAATGTTTAGTGTCCTCATTGCCAAACACTTATCCCTGCAGAGAATTGTGTCTGGTTATGATTCCATGGCACTTAACAACAACAACAGTAATACTATCCTTATCCGCCCTTTTAAAGATAAAGAGACTGAGAAGTTTCCTTGTGCACACTCAGACAGGTAAATAATTGGCAGAACCAAAATTTGAACCCACGTTATCTGAATCCAAAACCTAGACTTTTTTTTTTTTTTTAAATGTTTTATTGTGAATTATTTGATAGTTTACATGGGAGAACATTAGTCTTATATTCATTCTATCACATATCGTCTCATTGCCATGGTTATAATCCCTTCCATGCAATCCTTCCCCCGTACCCTCCAGGTCTTCAGCACACAGTCGCTCTCCCTCTCTGGATCTAAAGTCTCCAGCTGCCCCATCGCTCCACGTCATCATCTCTGCCTCCATTTCAGGCATCACTGCTTCTTTGGGTAGGGTCCTGCTCTCTGCTCTTCTCCCTTGATGGTCCTAGGGACCCCTGCTCCTAGACTGAAAAGTTAATCACTCCCCTCCTTCCTATAAGACATCCACTTTTACATTTCTGACCCTCACAATCAGTCCTGATAACAATTATTCACTATTGTATCACAAGACACCCATCTGCATTTCATTGCATCAGCTCTGCCTAGTCAGATTGAATACTACTCACTGGAGATTCTCCTTCCTCCAGGCCCTCTGGATCTAGGTTCCCTCT
>NW_006408696.1:2623051-2649519 GCF_000296735.1 Chrysochloris asiatica | reverse complement strand
TTGTCTTGATGTTTCTTGGGCAAGCATGTTGCTTGTTCTTGTAGTAACAGTCGGTCTGCCTATGTTGTTTTGTATTTTTCCTGTAGGTCTTTCTCAAAACCTAGACTTTTAACCTACCAAGGTTTTTTGTTTTGTTTTGTTTGTTCCTTATGGAAACAATATTTTATTTCTTCCTTATTGTCTTTCCATTAATGTAGTATCTTTTTAAATCTCAAGAAAGCGTGAACTATAAACCATTTAAAAATCCTTCTCATTTTTCTTGGCTTAGTTTCTAACAAGATCCCTCTGGCACAATCTGTCCTTAAACTCCTGAATCTTTTCTTTGTTTTTCTTTCCCCTTTTTAATTTCTTTCTTCTTGGACATCTGTGTTTTTACAAATTACAGGGAATGACAAAGCCATCTTGTTCATTGTTGGGTTCTGCCAGAGAGTGTGTGAGCCCTTGCTGGACATTTTTGTCTTAGGCAAAGTGAAGATGGGGAAGCTTGTATTTTTGTAGTTTCATTTTGCCGGATTGGGGTTTTGGTCGTCCATGCTGAGTGGAAAGGGAGCTTCCGGGGATTCAGCATTGCTGAAGAGAAGTTTCCTGCTGGGCCAAGCAGGATTTTTCCGAGTTTATTTTGGCAGCAGGTGTTAGTTACGGCACTGCCCTCTTCTCTAAGCACACTCATTAGGTGCTTACTGAGGAAGTGTCTTTGCTTAGCCGGACACACTGATGTGGGGTAGGGGGAAATCGCACTGCGGATGCTGCCTCAGCTCCCATTCTGTTTCCTATCGTTTCCCCCTCTTTGGGAGTCCTGGTGTGGTGCTGCGGGTTAATGCGCTGGACTGGCAGGTCGGTTGGAAACGCAAGTTGGGTGGTTCAAGCTCACCAGCCGCTCCTCAAAAACCTTCTACTGTTGTTATTAAGTGCCAGTTCCCACCCATAGCGACCCTGTACAGGGTTTCCAAGGCTGTAAATCTTTACCAGAGCTGAAAGCCTCATCTTTGTCCTGCGGAGCGACTGGTAGTTTTGGACTGCTGACCTTAAGGTTCACAGCCTGATTTGTAACCTCTACGCTACCAGAGCTAAGAGTCAGAACTGACTCGAGGGCATTTAACAATAACAACCCTGCCTTTGTGGAAATCTCTCTAAGGTCTGGCTGCAGCAGGCAAACCTGCCCATTTTTATTTATATTCTGTGGCCAATGAGGATTTTTGAGGTGAAGGAATTAAAAGCATGGGTTGAAATCATCATACTAGAAATGAAAACTTTAAAATTTCCTTTGTAATAAGAAAAAAGACACCTGTGTCCTGGACCTAGACACGATTTTGTTTTTCATCTCTTTGCAATCCTTCTTCTTCTTCTAATGTCATTGACATCCATTACTTTTTGTTTGGCTAGTTTGGGTCTTTATTGTGGAAAACATATATGTAGCAAAGCATTCACCATTCTAGCATTTTTTTCTTGTACAATTAGTGACATTAACTAATTTCTTCATGTTGCTCAAATCTTTCCATCACCCTTAAAAGAAGCAACTTTTTACTTATAGTTTTGTTATCCTTTAATTTCAAAAACATGGAATGTAATATAACAAATATTCACATGTCCCCCACAGAGCCACAGAGGTTTAACAAATGGTCACATTTGCTACAAGTGTTTGTTGCAGGCTTTTGTTGGTTTGTTTGGACTTTTTTAGGGCATTTCCTCCTTTTTTAACCCAAAGTCTCAATAATCCTTAGGGCAAGTTATTCAAGAACCCTTTAAATCCAGTCCTTCTGGAAATAGCTTGCTTTTTACCAGTGGACCAGGCAGCCAACACTGTACCGGGGACCCCAAAACCTAGCTGTCAGGGGCACTAAATCAGATTCTGGAACAGTGCTGCTCTTGCCACTGCCACTGGGAAGGATTTTGGGGGGTACACACCCCACTCTGATGCCTGGGAGGCATTTGTCCACACTTCACTCCACAGCGACCTCTGTGACCCATGCTGTTCAAAGTGGGACCCGCAGACTAGTGTCAACCAGATGTTTGATGTTGTTTTTGTTGTTGTTAAGTGCTGTCAAGTTGGTTCCAACCTATAGTGCTTCTGTATAGGGTTTCTGAGGAGGGGCTGGTGAGTTTGAATCATTAGAAAAGCAGAAATGCGCCGTGCTCTTCATGCTTTAATGTGTACACGAATCACCCCGGAAGCTTGTTAAAATGCTGATTTCGGAGTGGGGTCTGAGATTGTGCTTTTCTAAGATAAACGCCCAGTACTGCTGATGCTGGTTTACTGCAGAACTCGCTTTGGTTATGGCTGTCATTGCATTGCCCCAAGCTGAAGGAGACCATCGTAGTTGTATATGGCTGAAATATCTTTGAATTGGTCAGAAGCAATCCTGATGTGGTGCTGTGGGTTAATGCGCCAGACTGCAAAGACATTTGAACTGCAAGGTCAGTGGTTCAAGCTCACCAGCTGCTCCTTTGCAAATCCTATACAGGGTCGCTATGGGTTGGAATCGACTCTACAGCACTTAACAACAACAACTTACTATGAATTAATATAATTTATTCTTTGGATAGAGTCCATTAGGGTGGATTAAAATGACAATCTGAGTTAGAAAAAGAACAAATTTCTATAAACTCCCAAACCATTATCCATATTCAGTATCAGTCAAAGTGGGTAAAGTCTCATTATAGGTACACAAGAAGATTTTAGGTACTGATGTGGCACTGTGGGTTAATGCGTTGGACTGCGAAGTCGGTTTGAACCTCCAGGTCAGTGGTTCAAGCTCACCAGCTGCTCCTTGGAAACCCTATACAGGGTCACTATGGGTCAGAATCGATCCAACAGCACTTAGCAACAACAAACAGCATCAGTCAAAAAAGACAGATATTTGCTGGGAGATCCTGAATGGTATAAATAGATACCACACTCAGCTGCTCACCAAAAGGCCGAAGGTTCATATTTATTCGAAGCAGTTCAGAAGAAAAGTCTGATTATCTACTTCTGAAAATCAAGCACGGAAAACCCCGTGGAGCACAATTCTACTCTAATACACATGAGGTTGCCAAGAGTCAGAATCTACTTTTCAGCAGCTGGACTGGTTGGAGATTGAGGGATTATAAAAATGATGCCTTTATTTTGTTCTTCAGAATCTTGAACCAACTGAGAAAAGAAGACAAAAACACAAAAGGAAAAGGCAGATGGGAAATTACAACCATATCCTCATTACAGTAAGGCTTAGAATTGGCTTCCTTGGGGTCAGTGGGTCCACTAATGCCCCTCTCCACCAGGTCCCCCAGTGGAGAGCTTGGGCAGCCCACCTGAGGGACATATTGACTCGTGCAGATCCTACCTGACTTTGGAAGGATAAACAGACAAAACCCTGACTTTGATAAGTTGTTGTTGTTGTTAAGTGCCATCAAGTCGGTTTCCACCCATAGCGACCCTGCATGGGGTTTCTGAGGAGTGACTGGTGAGCTTGAACCACTGACATCGTGGTTCAAACGACCTTGCAGTCCAGCCCATTAACCCACGGCACCACACCAGGACTCCTTTGATAAAAATTAGCTCCACCCAATCAAGAAACGTGAATCCGTGACTGCCAACCACGTAAATTCTCAGCTCATCTGTGAACAAGAGAACGACTCCAGGAGTGTTTTGTGAACTAGAGGATGGGCAGGAGCTGTTTCTTCATAGTAATCATTATGCTTTTGTGTCTTAACTCCTCGTAGTTGTTGTTATTGTTAAGTGCTTTCTGAGTGGGTTTTGACTCAATAGCGACCTTATGTATAGGGTTTCAGAGGAGCGGCTGGTAAGCTTGAACCACTGACCCTACAGTTCAAACCGATCTTGTGGTCCAGTGCATTATCCTGCAGCGTCGCACCAGGACTCATAGTTACTAGAACCAGTTTTCTATCTACAATAGAAACGTAAGTGTGCTTTAAAAATACATTTAATTAATTAAGAGGGAGATAATTTAAAGAAGAGGGAAGGAATACACAGAGTCACTGTACCAAAATATATCATATAATCAAGAACCACATTGAAAGAAATTAAAGTAGCACTAAAGGCACTGGTGAAAAAGAAGACTCCAGGAATTGATGGACTACAAATTGAAAAATTTCAACCAATCGATGGAGCCCTGGAGGTGCTTACTCACCTATGCTAAGAAATGTGGACGACAACTGCCTGGCCAGCCTATTGGAAGAAATCCGTATTTGTGCTCATTCCCAAGAAAGGTGACCCAGTCGAATGCAGAAATCATTGAGCAATAGCATTATGAGTACATTAAGTAAAATTTTACTGAAGATAATTAAACATGATTGCAGCAATACATTGACAGGGAGCTGCCAGGAATTCAAGTCAGATTCAGAAGAGGATGTGCATCGAGGGATATCACTGCTGACATCAAATGGAACTTGACTGAAAGCAGAGAATACCAGAAGGCTGCTTACTTGTGTTTTATTGACTCTTTAAAGGTAGTCAACTCTGTGGAGCAGGGGTGTATCCGTTCTCCATACTTATTCAATCTGTGTGTTTAGCAAATAATCCAATAAACTGGATTATATGAAGAAGAATGTGTTCATGAGGAACCTGTACATAGATCAAGAGGCAATGTTCGAACAGAACAAAGGGTCACTGAATGGTTTAAAATCAGGAAAGGTGTGCACCAGGGTTGTATTGTTTTACCATACTTATTCAATTTGTACGCTGAGCAAATAATCCAGGAAGATGGATTATATGAAGAAGAACATGGCATCAGGATTGGAGGAAGAGTCATTAATAACCTGAATATTGCTTGAAATACTTACTGATGAAGATAGAAGACTACAGTCTTCGGTATGATTGCACCTCCATGTAAAGAAAACAAAAATGTTCGCCACTGGACCAATAACATCATGATAAACAGAAGTTTGTCAAAGACTTCATTTTGCTTGGATCCACGATCAATGCTCCTGTTGGCAACAATCAAGTAATCAAGAGAAGTATCGCATTATCTGCTGCAAAAGACCTCTTTAAAGTAATTAAAAAGCAAAGATGTCAATTTGAAGAGTAAGGTGTGCCTGACCCAATTCATGGTATTTTCAATCCCCTCATATGAATCTGGTAGCGTAGTGGTTACGAATCGGGCTGCGGACCTTAAGGCCAACAGTTCGAAACTACCAGCCGCTCTGCGGGAGAAAGATGAGGCGTTCTGCTCCCTGTACAGGGTCGCTATGGGTCGGAACCAACTCGACGGCACTTAACAACAACAACAACAACATATGAATCTGAAAGTTGATCAATGAAGAAGGAAGACCATAGAAGAATAGATGCGTTTGAATTTTAGTGCTAGAGAAGAATATTGAAGGTACCATGAACTACCAGAAGAACAGCAAAAAAACAAAATAAAAAAACCCAACTTGTTAGAAGAGGTACTTAGGTTAGAAGCCTAAGGATGGCTAGATTTGTCTCTTGCACTTTGGGCATATTATCAGGAGAGACCAGTCCCTGGAGAAGGACATCATGCTTAGGAAAGTGGAGGGTCAGTGAAAAACAGGAAGATCCCCAACAAGATGGATTGGCACAGTGGCAGCAACAATGGGCTCAAACATAGCAACAATGGTGAAGATGGTGCTGAACTGGGCAGTGTTTCATTCTGTTGTGCAGAGATACGGTCACTCTGAGTTGGAACCAAGTTGATTGCGCTTAACAACAACAACAACAATTTAAAGAAAAATTATTAAAGTAATAATAGTACAGATAGTATGCAGATATGGCAAAAACTGTAAAGGTGATTCTTACATGTCTAGCCCGGTTAATATTTCCTCAAATCTCTAGGCCACATTTCTTCTTCACAAATTCCAGATTAGGATCTCTCTTCCTAAAGTTCTCCGTGACAGACAGGTAGGTTTCAGTTCAGCTATTTGACCATTGACCATGGTTGATTGTATCTCACTCAATAGAGAGTGGTTAGAACAAATAAATGAAGACCCTTGATATACTATTGACTTTGATTCCATAGATATAAATAATTTAAGGGTCAAGTCGTATGATCTTAATAATATCAATTCAAGGCTTTTAATTCTCTCTTTCTTCATTTTTTAAAACTCACTGTGATGAGCAAAGTTGGTAAAATAGCAAACTCCATTTTGTAAAGTGGCATAAAATGAGACTGTGCCCTCCATAAGGTAATGCATGTCCCCATGTTATAGCAGATAAGGAGACCAGTATCCTTTTATTTATTAGATGTCAAGGTTATAGTAGCGGGTTCTAGGGAACAGTATGAAAGAGCCAAATGTACAGCTAAATGGTGCTGGGTAGGAGTAACTTAACATGAATTATGCCAAAAAGAAAATCTGTGTTTGGCAGAAAGTTCTTGGCACCCAACTAGGAAACATTAACTTATTCTATCCAAAAAGGTTCTTTTACTCAGTTACCTGGGGCCATCTTGCTACCAGATTTTCCTGAGAAGTTAATTGCTATGCACATGTACTCAAAATTTAAAGTAGTTTTCAAATGCTTATGTAAGGAATAAGAGCCCTCCATTTCCCCTGCCCCCCACCAAAAAGGAACCCTTAGAAAACACAGAGTCATCTTCAGCCTAAGTCCTTGTAAAGGATCTTAAAGGATATTGTTGAAATCACTTTATTTTGACCCCCAGCATACTATTTGTATAACTTGAAGTGATCTCCCTGTTAATTTGAGATGTTCATATGAGACATCATATGAACTTGGTAACAGACAAGGCAAAGAAATTTAACACAGATTTAGTTTTCTTCCTGGTAATATTGTAAGTATTAGATGAGGTTGTAAACAAGTTGTTGTAAGGTCCTCGTAATTGCAAGATATTAAATGATCATGTGCAACTTCATACCTTCCTGACCAACAACCAGAGAGGTAACATGTCCTTGCGTCCTGGGAATGGGTACAAGGGGACCGAAAGAAAATTCCACTAGCTCTAGAAAGTGGGACTTCCCAGACCATTGCAATAGATAACTCAGAATGCCAAAGATTAATGAGAAACTAGGAGTCCTGGCGTGGCGCTGTGGGTTAATGCATCAGACTGCAAAGCCATTTGAACTGCAAGGATGGCAGTTCAAGCTCACCAGCTGCACCTCGACCCTATACAGGGTTGCTGTGGGTCAGAACTGACTCGATGGCACTTCACAACAACAACAACAACAACAACAATCTTACTTATAAAATATCAGAAGGGTGGAAAACAATGCATTAAATTCATATATTTGACTAGATTGTTGTTGTTGCTATGTGCTGTGGAGTTGGTTCTGACTCATAGTGACCCTGCACAGGGTTTCCGAGGCTGTAAATCTTTACAGGAGCAGAACGCCTCATCTTTCTCCTGAGATTACATGGTTTTAAATGCACATAAGTAACTAACATAAATTAGACATTGCAAGTAGATAAACAATGATTTCATCTAAATTCTTTAAAGTTTCATATTAGATTGTTGTTGTTGTTGTTAAGTGCTGTCAAGTTGGTTCTGACTCATAGAGACCCGGTATAGGGTCTCCAAGGAGCAGTTGGTCAGTTTAAACTGCGGACATTGTGGTTCAAACTGACTTTGCAGTCCAGTGCATTAACCCACAGTGCCACACCCAACATGTATTAGATTAAACCATGTGAAATTTTAGTAGGTCAGGTCATACAGTTCGTGTGATTCAACTTCATAAACCCAAACTGGCAACACATTGAACACAACAGGAAATGTGTGTCACCTTAGATGTGAGGTCACCTTGTTGTTTGTTGTTAAATGCCATTGAGTCGGTTCTGACTCATAGAGACTCAGTATAGGGGTTTCCAAGGATTGACTGGTGAGTTTCAACCACCGACTTTGTAATTCAAACTGACCTTACGTTTGAGTCCTTATCCTACAGTGCCACACCTCTTTATGAGGTCACCTTATGTACAGGCATATGTGCTACAAGATAAAAGTGGGACCTAGGAACTCTCTAACCTCAAAATCTTCAAGGCTGCAAAAGACCCAAGCCTCTCTTCTCATGGCTACCAAACAGGAAAATCCATGAAATATTTGTTGACTGTTTAAATGAAATGAGACCATTTAGAAGGCAAACTTTTTGTTCTGTTAGCAGCTTCTCTAGTGACCCTCCTCTTTTTAGATGAATCAAGCTTTTAGTTATTTTCATTACAAATTATAATTGTTATTGACTATTTGTCCAATTTCTTTTATTAGCTAGGTCTTTTTTCACACCAAGCCATAGAAAACTTTTCATTCAGTGATGAATCATTTGCCAGTGGTTAATGTCAATATCAGATGACTGATGTTCCATAGAGGTAAAGATAATCATCATAAATCCACTTCTCAGAATTTTCCAGCCTTTATCCCTCTATCAAAGGATCTCTGATGGTTCAGTGGGTAAGCACTCAGCTGCTAACCATAAACAGCGGTGGTTTGAACTCACCAGCAGCTCCCAGGGAGAAGGAAAGCTGTGACAGTTTTCTTCTGGAAAGATTACAACCTCCGAACCCTGATGGACTGCTTTACTCTGAACTACAGCGTTGCAATGAGTAGAAATCGACTTGATGGGCAACAGGGTTTTTATAACGAGCTGGGCTGCTACCCACACTCAAATCTACCAGTCACTCCTCAGGAGAAAGATGGGGCTTTCTGCTCCTGTAAAAGATTTGTTGTTGTTGCTGTTTGTAGATGTTGTTAAGTGCCGTTGAGTTGGTTCTGACTCACAGAGACCCTGTATAGGGTTTCTGAGGAGTGGCTGGTGAGTTTGAACCACCAACCTTGTGGTTCAAATGGACGTGGAGGTCCAGTGAGTACCCTGCAGTGCCACACCAGGCCTCAAGCTCGGAAGCCTTGTACAGGGTCACTATGAATTGGAACCAACTCGTTGGCACACGATCACCACCGATCATCAATCCATAGTTTGCGGTTCTGCCATTGTTACTGCTGTTGCTAAGTGCTAGCCACTTGGATCTGACTCATAGTCACCCCGCATAGGGTTTCCAAGGGTTTAAATCTTTGCAGAAAGCTCATCTTTCTCCCATGGAGTGAGTGGTGGGCTCAAACTGCCAACCTTGTGGTTCTAAGTCCAGTACTTTTCGTGTGGGTTATGCAGTTGTTGTTGTTGAGTGCCGTCGAGTCAGTTCTGATTCATA
This sequence comes from Chrysochloris asiatica, assembly GCF_000296735.1. Classification (NCBI taxonomy): domain Eukaryota; kingdom Metazoa; phylum Chordata; class Mammalia; order Afrosoricida; family Chrysochloridae; genus Chrysochloris; species Chrysochloris asiatica. Next base: position 2,640,419 of record NW_006408696.1, on the reverse strand, counting down.
GCGACCCTGTATACGGTTTCAGAGGAGCGACTAGTGAGCTTGAACCGCTGACCTTGTGACTCAAACTGACTTGGCAGTCACTGTTGTTTTTTACCATCGAGTCAGTTCCAACTCACAGTGACCCTTTATAGGGTTTCCGAGGAGCAGGTGGGTTTGAACCCCCGACCTTTCAGTTAGCAGTTCAGTGTCTAGCCCACAGCACCACCCCAGAAATCCAAACCCCATATGTTGTTGTTAAGTGCTGTCACATTGGTTCCAACTCAGCGACCCTGCGTAGGGTTTCCGAGGAGTGGCTGATGAGTTTGAACCTTACAATTCAAGCTGACTTTGTTGTCCAGTGCTGATCCGACAGCATCACACCAGAAATCCTTAATATTATCTCACTTTGTTAATATTTCATATTTATCTTTATTTTATATAAGAAATACTAGTACATGGATTATCCCAGAATTTCCTGTAAAAATAGTTAATAAGGATGCATTATGCTAAACATCATCTCTTGTACAGAGATCTCTTTCAGGAAATGGATTCCCTCTCCTTTGAGCTCACCTAATCAGTTAATATGAGGCACATTGCTAACTGATTTCCCTCCTTGCCTTGACTGTTAGGAAACGCACAGCTAAATGTGAGCTCAACTATCACCGTAGGTGTTTATCGCCACACAGTACTTGATTATGATTTTATCATTCTCTTCATTATTTAGCTCTTTAAAAAAATTATTAATTTTTATTCCAAGTCAGCATATCTTACTAGTATTGTGAAACATTGCCTCTCCATCACCGAACTTCACACGTGTCTACCCTGTAACCAGTGAATTACTTAACTCATTATCAGGAATTATTTAATTCTTTAGCAGGAGTTTTGTGTTGACCACTTTCACTCCTCTAATGTTAGTGGGATAAAGCACCAAACCGCAAAGTCGGTTTGAACCACAAGGTTGGCAGTTCAAACTCACCAGCCATTCCTTGGAGACCCTATACAGGGCTGCTATGAGTTGGAATTGATCTAATGGCACTTAACAACAACAACAACAACGTTAGTTTAGTTTTTGAGGGAGGCTTTTGTCACATTCCCCTCTCTGCTTGTCCTGTGTTGTAATAAACAGAGCCCCAAGATCCATGCTCAATGTAGTCTTCTTATCTGCCAGCAAAGAGATTTTCTGATTCTGTTCTCCATTTCCAGGTCTAACGACTTCTATTGATAGCAAGTTTTTATAGCACAATTTGGAGTTCTGGTATGGTGCTGTAGGGTAAGCACTGGACTGCTAACTGCAAGGTTGATGGTTCAAACCTACCAGCCGCTCCTTAGAAATCTTTTACAGGGTCACTATGGGTTGGAACAGACTTGACGGCACTTAATAACAGCAACATAGCACAATTTAAATATCCATGCTGCGAGGGGACAAGTCTGTTCCTCATAAAGACATGAGGTTTGCAGTTAGGAGTTATAGGTTTGATCGCTGGCTGCGTGACCATAAACAAGACTGTTGTTGTTAAATGCCGTTGAGTCAGTTCCGACCCACCGTGACCCTGTATAGGGTTTCTGAGGAAACGGCTTGGTAAGCTTGAACCGCTGACCTTGTGGTTCAAACTGACTTTTCGGTCCAGCTCATTAACCCACAGCACCACATCAGGACTCCAGTCAACATTAGTGTGACTAATAAATTCTATTAGTAGTTCTGTGTCTTATCAAGAATAGAAGACTGTCCAAGGGCTCTGGACTGTGGCCGTCTCTGGAGGGAGGAGATATCTTAAAACTACCAGGAGGGGTCTAGAACTAGACTCCTTCAGTATTGGGCTCTTCCGGGTCCATGCTGGCCTCTAATTAGTCCTAGAGACCAGCATGGAAGGAAAGTCAGGCTGAGAGGCGATTAGATCCAAGTTATAAATACAGCCTTCCTTTCAAGCATAAAGGAGAAGCAACCTCTTTCCAGAGCCTGAGGGCATCAGCAGGTGGCAAGATGCCAGCCCTGTTGTAAGACTGAGCATGCGCCAATCCAATTCATAGTTCTCAGCCTAGCTCCAGACTCAGGTGTGTTGGGCTGCCTTGTCCGTCAGCCACGATCCAATTAGTCACACAAAGCCTGTCATGTTCCGGTCAGACGTGGATTAGCTGGGCATGTGTCAGCCACACAGACTTGTCCCAAGTCCTTAGAGGCACACAGAAGTGCAAATAAATGTCAGTCACACGCCTGTCTATTGGGTGCATTTTCATCAAGCACATTCTGAGCGAGGAAGGAGAGCGGGAACGTGAGTCACCAGCAGCAACCAGGAGAAAGGCTGATGGAAGAATTAAGAATCTGTTGGAAGTCCTTTTCCGCTGATTTTCATCTTGGCACCTTTCAGTCATGACTTGATCTCTTCTTCAGTCTGAATGTGTGTTTTGTGTGCGTGCCCATGTGCTCACACAGAGGCGAGATGTCAAGGGGTGGGGAAGGGAGGAAGTCGGCTAAAGTGGAGTTGTATCTTACTTGGAGATTAGATTTGAAAGTCGACAGGGCCTATGACAAAATCACCTTCGAAAAATTCCCTCAATCCAACTCTGCTACAGATGTCTGTTTTTCTATTTGGGTGTTGAATTAAGTAATTGACTTTATCTTAAGGGCCATGGTGGATAAAAATAATAATCAGCCTCAGAATCATAATTAGTGAGACACAATGTTTCCATTAGGAAGAGCACTCAGGGACTGAGTGGACCCTTCCCGTGGTCACTCTGTGGTATATGTCCAACCATAGAGCACAGCCTTGTAAGTCATCTCTCATTCTCTGATGGAACACAACTGAACTTCAAAGAATGGTTGAGGGATGGCCGGCCACCATTCATGATTGTGTCGCTTTTGCCCTTCACTAGATGTTGGCTTTGAGACACGTGAGGCTGACATTCAACCTGCACTCCATCTGTCAAACTCTGTACCCAAAAGGCTATGTATGCCCAGACCAAAGGTGCACCCTTTTTTCTCATTTATCTGCCAAAGGGGTGCCTTTTTCTACTTCTCACAAAGGTTCTATATAGGTTAATGATGGCAGTAAGATTCCAAGAAATCTGAGAGATCCAGGATAGAAGACCGATCCTATTCTTGTGGTCAAACAATGTAAAAAGGGTTGTCATTCCGATTAGGGCCCCAGTGATTCATTTGTTTACTGAAGTAATTATAATGCACTTATAGTACCTAGGCCAGGTATTATGCGGAAGCAGATGAACATGGTCCCTGTTCTTATGCGTGAGAGATACAGATTTTAAACAAAGTAATCATAAGGAGCTCTGGTAGCATAGTGGTTACGAATCGGGCTGCGAACCGCAAGGTCAGCAGTTCGAAACTACCAGCTGTTCCGTGGGAACAAGATGAGGCTTTCTGCTCCCGTAAATATTTACAGCCTCGGAAACCCTGTACAGGGTTGCTATGAGTCGGAACCGACTCCACGGCACACAGCCACCACCACTAATGTAAGATATAGTGTCAGGGAGTGATAAACCCTACTATGGAAGTAAAACAGAATGACAGGGTTGGGAATGATGGGGAGATTGAGAGCAACTTTAGGTAGATGCTTGAACTGAGAATTAGATGAGGAGAAAAAGCAGACCATGATATCTTGAGGGTTTGCCCTTTTAGAGAAATAAGCTAGTGTTGCTGTGGTGGATAAATGCAGAGTAATATATAAGAAACTACAACCTGCGCGAACACTAGACCTCAGGTCTAGGCCATCGTGAAGCAGACTGCACTACAGGGACATTGCTGACATGGAGCAACAAGGACACTCAGATTTATCATCCAAAGCGGTCACTGTTGAGAGTGGAAGGGACAATGGTAATAATCCCTCTGGGATAACAGGCATACACTGGGTCTGTCTAAGGATAATCTCCCTGCTGTGGGGGCAGTGGGGATGGAGTTTATCTTGCAGGATGTCTGTGACCCAACAGTTGAGAGACTGGCTTATAAGAGTGACTTTAATCCAATGCACATCAGCACACATCATCAGTTGTCATTGAGCCAACTATGTCTCATGACGACCCCATGTGTGTCAGACTATGACTTTGCTCCGGAAAATGCTCAGTGGTTGCTTTTTCGGACCTTTTTTCCCAGGTGCCTCTGCACCATTTGTTCCGAATAGCCACAGCTTGGTCTATGATTACAAATTTCCCTAATGTTTGTCTTTGTTTCCATTTCAGGACCAATCAGAGAAAGTTAAATACAGCATCCTAACCAATTATGTAAGCAGCTCCTTTCTAGAAAGTCTGCCTCCAGCATCCTCATACTAACAATAAGAACACACCTTGAAGTCGGCCTTTTTGTTCACTAGGAAGCTTTTCCACTCTTCCGCCTGCTTTTGCGTCTCTGCCAAAAGCAAGTGAAGCAAGTGATGGTGGCTGACTGCTTTGTTCCGACTGCTTTGTTCGAGCAAGCTCTGGATATATAACCTCTGTCCTCAGGGTCTTCCCTGATGAGTATAATGAAGGTCTGGGGTCCTAGGGACTAGGATGAAGGGAGCTTCTCTGGAGAATGGAACCACTGTTGTTGTTGTTATGTGCCGTGGAGTCGGTTCCGACTCATAGCGACCCTGTACAGGGTTTCCGAGGCTGTGAACCTTTACGGGAGCAGAAAGCCTCATCTGTCTCCTGTGGAACAGCTGGTAGTTTCAAACTGCTAATCCTGAGGATAGCAGCCCGATTCGTAACCACTATGCTACCAGAGCTCCTGGAACCACTGTACTGTTAGAGAAAAAGAAACATCCAACTTTTAAGGCACTGCCATTTTAGGTCTTTATTTTAGCAACCTAATCAAATCCTAACAACACACACACACACACACACACACACACACACACCCCACCCCCCCTGAGGAACCATTTTAGTATTAGAGATTGAATAGTCAAAATTCATCTATTTAAACCATACTAATTTGGACCTTGTGCAGATTTGCCCTGGGGCGGCCTGGGCTAAGGGAACCATTTGCACTAGATTAAAAATTTGCTGAGTATATTTCTTTCAGTACACCAGATTTTACTTCTTCAAACTAGGATTTTTTTTTTTTAAGGTACTTCAGCATCCTTCATTTGCATCCAATGATCGATATACTAATTACAGTGGAGTTTTACCTGTTTATTAAGGGAGCTAATACTTGGAGGCTACTTAGTGGAGGTCTGAGGATGCTCATAATGTAGAGAAGTAAAGCTGCATTTGAAAGGGAAAAAACAACCCTGCGCTGCTCATCAACCACACCGCACACCAGATGGCCCGTCTAGAGACTTTTATTCAGGGTGAGAAAGAGGAAGGTGACCTCTGCTGGAAAGAGAAGGCAGGAGGCAGAAGAAAAGAGAGAGGAGAAGAGGGCAGAAAGAAGAGAGGTCAATGGGAAGGGAGTGGTCTTATATAGGTTCAACAGGAAGGGCGTGGTCATTGCTAAGGTGATTCAGCTGTGGCCTATCAAAAGCCAGGTATCCCTTTAGACTACGTGCCTTGTAGTTTAGGGTGGGGAAACAGAAACCTAAGATTACAAAGTGGGGTTGAATGGAGAGGAGAGGGAAAAACCCGGAAGGTACAGCCTAAAATGGTGGACCTGATATTGTAACAGCATTTATGCACACAAAAGTCTGAATTGTCATAAATTCTTACTGGACTTTTGCCAATCAGGATTAAAGCAAATTTCAGCTCCTTGACTATTTAGTGAGACCTGGTGTCTCAGTGGGTTAAGTTCAACCTCACCAGCTGCCCAGGAGAAAGATGTGTTCCTCTGCTCCCATAAAGGTGACAGCCTTGGAAACACTATGGGCAGTTCTCTTCTGTCCTATAGGGTCACTATGAATAAGAATTGGCTCAATGGAAGGGACTCTCCTTGGCTAAATTTACTTTATATTCCAATACAATTCAGTCTCCCTTTGAATTTAACATAGCCCCGGGCATAAATGACACTGGGATGGGAAATGTATAATAGTTTATTCATGGCCACATCCGATCCATCCTTCTGGTCACCAGTGGTTCAAGGCCCTGGTTTCTGGGTGGTAATGGCTCCCAATGCCCTCCCTGGCACTTTTATGACCACAGGAAACGCACAGAAAGGACAAACTCCCGGAACCGATGCTTCATGGTACCACAGTCCCAGGCACCTGATCTATAAGATGCTTAGGTCAAGAAGCTAGGCCATGGTGAAGAACAAGATGTCTTAAGACTTTTGTGTTTTCCATCCCTGTAAGTCAGGTTCTGATTTCCAGAGGCCATCTCCCAGATGGGGTTGAGCAATGCTTTCCTACGCCACCTAAGGTACTGTAGCGATCTGGAATGCAAGTCCCAGAAAGGCAGTTCCTTCAGATACACCATCCATGCCCTCAGGTCTCCATCATCTATGTATTCATCCACTCCTGCTTTTATCCCTCAGATGTGTCTTGGGCACCTACTAAATGCTATTGCTCTGGTCAGTTGCTGTTAATTCATCCCCTGACTCACTGCCAGTCCATGTGCCCCAGGATTGGATCATTGTAATTCCATAGGATTTTTATCGATTTTTCAGAAATTGATTTCCTGGTCTGTCTTAGTCTAGAAACGCTGAGAAACATTCATCCTGTTGTTGTTGTTGTTGTTGTTGTTGTTGTGAAGTGCTGTGGAGTTGGTCGTGATTTATAGCAACTCTTTATGGGCTTTCCAAGGACTGACAGGTGGGCTTGAACTTTGTGGTTCAAACTGACCTTGCGGTCCAGTGCATTATCCTACAAGTGCCACACCAGGACTCCTGGGTTCTTCATCTGAGCAATACATAAGCCTCCAGGGACTGACAGGTGGCTGCCCATATTTAAGTTAACCCTCAGGAAAGGCAAGATTTCTACTCCTGACCCATCCTACACAACCTCTGCTCTCTTCCTGTAAAATCCAGTTTTGACCCTTGAGGTCTATGGTGGAAACAGTTACACAAGTAGTTGAAATCCAGCATGGTAAAAGCTGTAATTGAAATGCAAAAAAAAAAAAAAAAACTACTTCAAGAACACAAAAGGATTCAACTTGGCTTGTTGTTAACTGCTGTTAAGCCTAATCTTTCTCTTTCTCTTGTGAGCAACTGAACTGGTAGATTCAAACTACTGACTTTGCAGTTACTAACCCAGCTCATAATTCAATATGCTACCAGGCTTCCTTGGACTTTCCTACTGTTGTTTTGTTGTTAAGTGCTGGTGACTCGGGCGACTCGGTTCCAACTCACAGTGACCCAGTATACGCTTTCCAAAAAGTGGCTGTGAGCTTGACCTTGCAGCCCAGCACATTAACCCATGGCGCCACACCAGGGCTCCTGGCTAGGCAAATGAATTTGGGTGATGAAATCTTACTGGGAAGAATGTTTGTTTGCTTTTTCACATTACGAAGTAATGCCCTTTTATTATGATGAAGCTGTGATACACACCTCAAAATTTTAATATACTAGGCTTTACAAGGGTTAAGACTATGGTAGTCTTTACGAGGGACAAGACGATAATTATTGATAAATTGTTATCAATAATTGGTTGCCATGGAGTTCATTCCAATTCAGTATAACTCCATGTGTGCAAAGTAGAACTGCTCCACAAGTTTTTATGAAGAAGATGCCTGGTCTTTCTTTCGAGGTGCCTCTGGGTGGGTTCGAACTGCCCATTTCTTGACCAATAGTCAAGCCCAACCATTTGCGTCATCCAAGGACTTCAAATTTTAAATGTTGGCAGTTATCTGAAAACATCACGCTGACCAAGTAAAAATATATCTGATGTGTCATCAACCGTTTGACATTAATGCTGCTAAACACCGCCAGACATACATTCCAGAAAAAGAATGTCCCCAGAGACGTCTATGTGATCTTTCTCTGCCAGCCTTTGCCAGCAAGAACCTCATTTACCCACGATGACCATGCAGTCTTTGCAGCCCTCCTAGCTTGCCCAGGTCCTCCCCCCACACCTTGCACAAAGAGGAGTGAATGAAAGAATCATAGCCCAGACTTGGCTTACGGAGAAAAAGCCCATGTGAAGGACACAAGGAGCCATATTTATTTCACATGGGCAAGCATGATTCCGTCGCATGCTGAGCAAGAATGCTCATGTGAGGAAGTACCCGTAACAGCAGAATATGTGCTTTTTGTCCACAGGGAGCAGGAGAGTCACAAAGTGTTTTTTGAAAACAGTTTCCTTCAAGTCCAGTTTAGACCAAGGGCTTTGAAATCACTACTTTGTTTCATCACTAAAGGGTCTGTTTCCTAGGAGTGGCCGGGGAGGCAAGGAGGGATATCCTCCTTTATGTGGGATGCTGAGTTCTGAGGGCTGAGAATGGTGTGTCACCCCATCACCCAGGGCTGCTCAGAGAGGACCATGTGCAGAGTGGACAGTGACATGGGCAGTCTGCTGTGTTTATAACAGCAGAACCATCATCACTTCAAATACGTCATCATGGGAAGAACTACTCTTTTGAAAGCAATTTCCTAAAACCGCTTCTGGGCTGACAGGAGCCGTGGAGGCTCAGTGGGTTAGCGCTCAGTTGTTAAGTAAAAGACTGGTGATTCAATCCCACCAACCAGCCAGCCACTCCACGGGAGAAAGATGTGGCAGTCTGCTTCTGAAAGATTAAAGCCATTAAAAACTATCGGGTCACTATGAGTTAGAATCAACTCCAGAGCAATGGTGGGTTTGGTTTTTTTTTTTTTGGGGGGTGGTGGTGGTGCAGTTCTTATGGGCTGAAGGAAGAATGATTCTGAAATTGATTCAACATGCTAGAAACAGAGCAAATTTGTCTTGAAAAACTGGGGAGAGCTAGTGACAGAGATGCCCTGGTCCCTTGGCCTTTGCTGGGCTTCCCTATTCCAAGATGACGGGGCCCAAGATGGGAAAGAGGAGACCCAGGATGGCAGGGGACAGAAGGTCAGAGGTGCTGAGCACAAATCTCATTCCCACCTGAAGTCCTGTCCAACCGTTTCATAAAATTTAATATTATAAGGTCTATAAAATTCCCGGAGCTGGTCTATCACCTCAGGGTCTATCTGTACATGAGTTCTCCCCTTTGATTTGCCCAGGCATCGAGGCAGGAGGCTGGATTCTGGTTTCTTCAAGCAAGGGAAGCCTTTGGTCTTATTGAAATAGAAGTGCTTGTCTGTGATGAATCTCTTGATGCCCAGGAAGTCCTGCACCCGTCCCATCTCACCAGCTGGGTCGGTGATGAGCCGCTCGCCACTGACGAAGTGGATCTGGGCCAGCGGGAAATACCGTAACCAGCTCTCCAGATGCAACACGTACATGCCGATGCGGATGGCATTCCAAGACACATCCACCACACCCAGCGAGCGGTTGCGGAAGGAAAGGCCCTCAAAGGTAGGGATGTCTGGCTTTTTAGAAAGTGTCTGGGTATAGTCGGAGATGGCCCGGGTCACGGGATTTCGTACCACCACAATCAGTTTGGTGTCTCGAGACATGTTGAAGATCCGCCGAGGGGCCTCTTGAGTGACAAAATAGCTGGGTGTCTTCTCCAGTGTTATCTGACTCTCAAGAGTCCTGGGCATGAGGCTCCTATGGGGATAGAAGGACAATATATCAGATGGGGTCCCAGCAGGGATATCGCAATCCCACGTCCCCAGTGGGCCCCCTTCCACCTGCTCTTACTTGGTGAGGACCCCAAGTTAACTCTTATAGATGTTTGACTTTCTTTAAAAAGATTGATTTAAGACTGGAAATAATATAAACATTCATCAATGTGGGTTAAATCAATTATAAAATACTCAATTCACAGAGTTAGTTAGATCAATATGTACAAAAATGGAATGTTCTCCAAGATAGAATGTTACATGAAAAAAAGGCAAGACACAGAGTGTATCTTGGGAAGGAAACATACACAAAACCATAAATGCAGATGCTTCTAGGGAGAGGATCTGAGCTAGGAGGTCAGGAGCTAGTGAAAATGACCTTTTTTCAAGTAGCTGAAAATTTTAAGACACTTATTATATATTCAAAAACATATTGATTGATTTACACAGTCAATATCAAACAAGCAAGCCACGGGTTGTCATTCTTACAAAATGTATTTCTCCAGATAACTTAAGAAAAACTTTTTTGGGCAAAAGCTTTATTTTTCAGGAATAGCAGCAGTTTTAGAGATGAATTCTGACATCATCTTCTGAAAAGCACTTGAAATTCACCCTTTGTATGACCGTGAAAAACTCAGCACTCCAGGCTCAGTCAGGACATCAGTCTGAGGTCCGCAGTGCAAGCCCGCTCTCATATCGTGGCTCTGTTCAAGACTTGGGGGATGTTGGTGGGAGGCTCAGGCAGGGGCATCTCCTTCCGTTGGTGAAGGAGGGGAACATACTTGGTCCTCAAGAGCTCTTTCTTTCTACAAGTCACAGTTACCCATAAACGACATTTTTCTTTATTCTGGCTGCACTTGAGAACTACCAGAGGCATTTTAAAAAATGCAGATGTCTCTGCCTCATCCTATACTAACTGATTAAAAATATTTGGGGGTAGACAATTTGGAAAACGATTCAGAGAATTCTAATGGAAGGCAGAGCTGAGATCCATGAACAGATCCACACATCCTGAATCCTGCCACTGTGCTTTCTCAAGCCCCAAGGCATTTATCCCCACAGTCCTTTGTAATATCGACTCCTGGTGCCTGGCTCATGTCTTCATCTCTGTCCCATAACTTGGTTTCATAGTTCTCTGACATTCTTACTGCAAATAGCTCCATTTTCACTTGTCTTCATGAACTCTTTCTTATGTCATATCTTGACTGGTGTGGCGCTGTGGGATAAAGCACTAGACAAAAAAGGTCATTTTGAATCACAAGGTCGGTGGTTCAAACTCACCAGCCACTCCTTGGAAACCCTATACAGGGTTGCTGTGTGTTGGAGCCAAATTAATGGCACTTAACAACAATAACAATTCTGAAATGGTTGACTCCAAAACTCTGCTCTGAATGCATAACCTTATTTCTTTCCACATTACCTATAATCTCCATCTCCTTGTACCTGAGCTTCAAATTTAGCTAGGGTTCTCTTGATTTCACATTCTTCCCTGGACCCATTTTTAATATTGTTGTTAAGTGCTGTCGAGTTGGTTCCAACTCATAGTGACCCTGTCTGTATAGGATTTCCGAGGAGCAACTATGGGTTTGAACTGCCGACCTTGTGGTACACAGTACAGTGCTGATCCTACATTGCCACACGTTCACCATAATCATCATCAAAATTAATTACCTTGTACAGTAAAACCAGGAGTCCTGGTGTGGCGCTGTGGGATAAAGCACTGGACCCCCAAGGTCGGTTTGAACCACAAGGTTGGTGGTTCAAACTCACCAGCCACTCCTTGGAAACCCTATACAGAGGTGCTATGGGTCGAAATTGACTCAGCAGTACTTAACAACAACAACCGAGTACATATTCACCTCAACAACTGAACTTCCTTCTCTTTTTTGTCCAGTTTTGTAAATAATGCCACCATAACCTTCACAAGGGGCAAAAAAAACTCAGAATAATTCTTGTTTCCTTCTTACATGTAATGTCTTCCATTCCTGTAAATAGCATCTCCCAGACGTCTCAAAATCCAAGTACTCGTTTGCCAGTTTGAGGGTCTCTGGAAACGTTGTTTGCTGCACTGCATTGACCACCCAGTTCAGGGCCTGCTCCATTGTGTCCCACCATTCACACAAGGAACATTCTGTCTGAGCAGGTCATCGCTGGGAACTTCGTAAAAGGCACACCTCTGATTAGCACCCCTTTCCTGCTACATTTGTATATGCCTCGTATATGTGCTTTGGCATCCTGGGGGACCTTGGTGACTTATTAGCTCCTAACTGGGCAACCAGGTTCCTTGAAAATCAGTGCAGTCTCCAGAGGGATAATTAGGAGTGGAAGAGGAGGAAAAGCCTCATTGCAAGACACTTGTTCTTAAAACGAAATCCACTAACACCCATGTGCTGAGCTGAGAGTCGTGGTCCCAGAACTTCCGGCTCCGAACACTCACCTTGTTGAGTGCAGAAATGCATCTCCTTTCCCGTTATGGGACCACTGCCTTCCAAGCCCACATCCCCAAATCTTTACACTGTGTGACCCCAGAGCAAGCTACTAAGTCCCAGCTTAAACATCAATCATTCTTCACTGCTTACTGGGTAAAGTCCTTAAGGGGATGTATGTGGCTCTTTTTGATCCTACCCATGACCACCCATGGCTCTGGATAGGCTGGGCTAGTCAAACTTCTCCCCAAAGACTGTCTTTGTTCTATTGCCAGGGGACCTTCACATCTGCTGTTCCCTTTCCCTGAAGTCATGCTTAGCCAAACCTTCATCTCTAAGCTCAAATCACTTTCAGCACAAAGGCTTCTCTGGGCCCCTAGTATTTCCCCCTTGAGTCCTGGTGTGGCACTGGGGGTTAATACGCTAGGCTGCAAAATTGGTTTGAATCTCAAGGTTGGTGGTTCAAGTTTACCAGCTGCTTTTCAGGAACCTACATAGGGTTGCTATGGTCAGAACTGACTCAATGGCACTTCACGACAACAACAAAAGACTTAGGCATTTCCCCTGTGGTATTCCTTGGTACCAAGTGTCTACACGTTTTCTCCCATGTACCACTGGGGTTCGAACCACCAACCTATCAGTTAGTAGCTGAATATGTTAACCATTTACACCTCCTAGGAAGTCCCAACAGCTCCAGGTGGTAGTTAAATATTGGGCAAGGAATTATGCTATCCCCGAAGAACATGTAGAGTATGAAAAGCCGGAGAGGGACCCGTGGGCAACTTCAGAATATTTGGAGAGAATGGGGAATTTGAAAAGAGGATAAGATCTTAAAGGTGCATTAAGCAGGTGGTTGACTTCATTTGCTCCTCAAAGATATTGATTGAGAAGATCTTACTTGTGTCATGGACTGTAGTTGACTCTGGAGATATAGCTGCAGATATAATACAACCTGCTCTGCCCTTGCGGAATTTATAATCTAGTGGGACAAGCTGAGCTTCCACAGAGAGGAAGGTGAAGGAAACTAGGTTACAGAAGAGGAAACCAGATTATAAAATTCCATGATACAAAGTATCTACACATCCCGTTCTTTACACATTATCTGTGCCGATTACCCATCTTGAGTGTAAGACCCCGGAAGGCAGGGATCATGATTATCATGTCTCTATATGGACAATATCTAGTCCTGGTATCTCTGTCAGGTATCCACTCACTGAACAAGCTTTCACTGAGCCCATATTATATGCCAGCGACACAAAGATGACAAGGTAGAGTCTCTCTATTCCCAACGAGGTAACAGTCTTGTGAGACAGTTAGGATGGTTCCTTTTCCCAGTGGGAGGGATTGAACTAGCACTCAATTTCCCAGGAGGGTTAGTGGCTTCTGCCCTCTGGCAGGAGGTGCTACACCTGAACCCAGTTTCCCATAGTCCCAGGTCTCCAGGGCAAGCTGGCCTTCCCAGATAACTCCTACAAATAGCTGGTACCTAAGCCAAACCTGGTGTGGTGCTGTGGGTTAATGCGCCAGACTGCAAAGCCGTTTGAACTGCAAGATCAGCAGTTCAAGCTCACCAGCTGCTCCTAGGAAACCCTATAGAGGGTCGCTATGGGTTGGAACCGACTCGACAGAACTTCAAAACAAGCCAAACTTGACTGGTATCCTGTTGTTGTTGTTAGGTGCCATCGAATCAGTTTTGACTCATAGTGACCCTGTGAACAACAGAATGAAAAATTACCCAGCCCTGCACCAGCTAGACAATAGTTAATGTTTAAGCCCATTATATCAATCCATTTCTTTGAGGGTCTTCCTGTTTTTTGCTGACACTCCGCTTTACTAAGCATGATGTACTTCAGGGGTTGGTCTTTCCTGACATCGTGTCCAAAGTATAAAGTTTCACCATTGGTCACTAACAAGAAGTACTTCTTCCCAAACAGATTGGTTTATTCTTCTGACATTTCATGTTATAGTCAGTATTCTTCTTCACTAACACTTTAATTCAAATGCACCAACTTTTCTAAGGTCTTCCTTATTCTTTGTCCGGCTTTCACACGCATATAAGGCTATTGAAAATACCATGGCTGATGTCAGGCATACCTTAGTCCTCAAACTGATGTCTTTGCTCTTAAACACTTTAAAGAGGTCTTTTGCACTAAATATGCCTTATGCAATACATCTGATGTCTTGACTGCTGCTTCCATGAGTGTTGATTCTGGATCCAAGCAAAATGAAATCTCTGACAACATCAATCTTTTCTCCATTTATCATGATGCTATTTGTTGGTCCAGTGCTGAGGATTTTTGTTTTCTTTTCATTGAGGTGCAACCCATACTGATCTTCATCAGTCAGTATTTTAAGTCCTCTTCGCTTCCAGCAAGCAAGATTGTATCATCTACATATCCCAGGTTGTTAATGAGTCATCCTCCAATCCTGATGCTCCATTCTTCTTCAAATAATCCAGCTTCTTGAATTATTTGTTCAGCATACAGATTGAATAAGTACAGTGAAAGGGCGTGGTGTGCTACTGTTTGCTTATCCACAAATAACAAGGTGCTGTCACGTCTGCCATACAAGAAGGAATCTCAATAGAAGTTTGTGTGTGGGTGTTAGGTAGGGTGGGGAGCCTTTCCCAGGAGTGTAAACCGGCAGTTCATCCAGACCAGTGTGAAGGTGAGACTACAGGGTAACCCTGATCCTGTTTCTTCTATGGTGACCAGGGGTGTAAGTTTCCCCATTAAAGCCCATTCTCTTACCTGCACCTTGTACACTGTGGGGTGGTCCCGAGCCCTACTGTATGGCAAGTGGAGGTCACAAATGGACCCTGTGTGCCTGGTATACCCACACAGGGATGTTCAGAGGACAGTGGCCACTTGGGGGTGTGGTTATGAGTATGGAATTTGGAATCCAGGAGATCTGTGTCTGAGTCTGGTCACTTGCTAACCATAAGACATGGGCCTGTAGCATCCCTGGTGGTCACTGACGTGCTGGACACTAAGCAGGACAGACACTGTTCTAAGTTCTGTGTATGAGTCATCTTACTCAGTCTTGTTTAACAATTCTTGCTGAGAATACACATGGCAAAACACACACCGATTCAACCATTTCTATGTGTCTAATTCAGCTCCATGGATTCTATCCGTCACCTTGTACAACTAATTCTTACCCTCCCCTCCTGAGTTGTTCTTCCCCCACTAACATAAACTCACTGCCTCCTAAGTTTCCCATCCAATCTTTCGAGTTGCTTTTGTAAATTTCATACCATATAGATAGATCTTTAAATGAGCATCATGCTCAAGGAAAACATCGTTTTAAGAATACATCAGGGGATATTTTTGGTTTAAGTTTTAAAGATTATCTTCGGGCAATAGTTACAAGGGTTCATCCAGGCTCCAAGGGTTTGGGGATTTTTTAGAATTTTGAAATTCGGTTCTGCATTTCCCCCCTCTTGATCAAGATTCTGCTATAGAATCGCTGATCAAAATGTTCACCAATGGTACCATCCAATTCTTCTGGTCTCATGGCAAAAAACGGCAGTTATTAATCTCACTCGATCTTCATATTAATGCAATTATTATTATTACTATAAGACAGGAGTCATATTATTATTCCTGTATTAGGGCTGGAAAGAAAAAAAAACACCAAACAAACTTGGGGACAGAGAGCTAACATAAATAGCCAAAGCAACATAGTGAGTTGCAGACCCCAGGTTCAAGTGGGAACCCAGCTTTAAGAGAAAATGTGAGAATATAAAAAAAATAATCTTGGCACAAGATGAGCTTTTCTAAGCATTAGATGAAATTTAAAAATCACAAAGGAAAAGATTTAAAGTTAGACTACATAAAAAAATGTAAATATCTGGTATGGAAAATAGCATAAATAAAATAAATGGAATTTACAGCCTGTAAGACAGAGAAACAAAGGATGGTTTCATATAGATACTTTTTTTTTTAACATTACTACAAATCAACAAAAAAGGAGAGAACCTGCAGGATAGAAGAAAAGAACATATGCCACAAGGAAAGAGTTAATAGAAAAATAATTACAAATGGAAAACAAGCAGATTAAAAGATAACTCCATTTCTCTCCAATTAAAGAAATGCCAATTAAAACCATTATGAGATATTATTCATTTATTGTTGTCAAGTGTTGAGTCATTTCCAAAACATAGTGACCATGTATAGGGTCTCCAAGGAGTGGTTGATGGGTTTGAACCACCAATCTTGTAGTTAACAGTCCAGTGCTTATCCTACAGTGCCACACCAAGATTGCAAAAATATTTATTTAAAATTATAATTGCTGTTTCTGGTAAGAATAACCAAGTAGGAATGTAAATTGACATGGTCTTTAGGAAGGCAATCTGATATTATCAAAATGTAGAATTCAGATTCCTTTAAGACAGCAATTCTGCTTCTGGAAGTTTCTTTGCACACGTGCACGCAAGCCTGTGTGTAAGAATGTTCACTGTAGCATCTGTGGCAGAGACAGGGAACTGCCCACCAAAGTTTTGTATACATTGTTCAGTGCCGTCGAATTGGTTCTCATAGCGACCCTGTATAGGGTTTCTGAGGAGCGGTAGTGAGCTTGAAGGACTGATTTTGTGGTCCAGCGCATGCTTCTTTCTATGATCATCAGTTGCCTCCAAGTCCACTTGACTCATGGTGAGCCATGTGTGCCAGAGTAGATCTGTGCTCCCTAGGATCTTCAATGACTGATTTTAAAAATAGATCCCAGGCCTTTCTTCAGAGCTACTTTGTGACCCACCAAGCTTTTAGTTAGCAGCTGAGTGTGTTATATCACTCAGGGGTCCCAACTTCTTTTTATGACCTACTGCTAATTTCTAGAGGGTAGCTTCCCAGACAAGTTGCTCTGTGTCTGAATTCTTGCCATGGAAGGTGAGTAGAAGTGTTACCTTCAGTCCGAGGTGGTTACAAAACAGATTTGTCTTCTTCATGGTCTCTTTTTCCACCTGCCGACAGAACACAAAGATTCCGACAGGAGGTAGGTACAGAAGGTAGAAGAGATAGGGAAGGCCACTATCAGACAGGAAAGAACCCGCTGGATTATTTGGATCAAGGAATCAACTTTAATCTTAGGATCTGTCTGCTATTGTTGTTGTTATTAAGTGCTGTTGAGTCTGTTCCAACCCATGCCAACCCTGTATAGGGGTTCCGAGCAGTAGCCGTTGATCTTGAACTGCTGAACTTGCAGTCCAGCCCATTAACCCACAGTGCCACACCAGGACTCCATAGGAGTTAGCATTAACCTAAATACTAAAATTTTGTTTATTATAGAAAAAAAATTAAAATCTATATAACCTTTAGCAGGAAACTGGTAAAATAAACTACACGTATAGGAGTCCTGGTGTGGCTCTGTGGGCTAATGTGCTGGACTGCAAGGTCAGTTTGAACTGCAAGGTCAACAGTTCAAGCTC
>NW_006408696.1:2609668-2622591 GCF_000296735.1 Chrysochloris asiatica | reverse complement strand
TATATATATACATGCCTAAACCATTTCTAAAAGGATACACAATAAATTGTAAACGGTGATTAAAAGTAAACTTGCTGCCATCAATGGATTTTGACACATGGTGACCCCCTCTTGTGTTACAGAGTAGAATTTTCCACAATGTGGATTTTGTTTTGTTTATTATAATCTTTATGGAATTTGATCACCAGCTCTTTCTTCTGGGGTGCTGCAGTGTGGTTTAGAATTGCCCACCTTGAGGTTAGTAGTTGAACACTAACCTTTTTCACCACCTAGGAGTCCTGGTGTGGCACTGTGGGTTAGTGCACCAAACTACAAAGTCGTTTGAACTGCAAGGTTGGCAGTTCAAGCTCACCAGCTGCTCCTTGGAAACCCTATACAGGGTCGTATGGGTCGGCATCGACTCAACAGCACTTAACAACAACAACAACAGGAACCTTTAGCAGTGATTACGAATAATCTTGGCGGATTTGGGATGGGTTGTAGAATGGGACATTATTTTCACATTTTATTTTTCAGCACTCATTGATTATTTTTTTCTCTGTGAACATGTATTCTTTTCAGTTAAAACAACTAGTGAATTAAAACCTATTTTGAAAACTCTCCATTGACATTATTTAGGAAACAGAGAACCCTGACGAGGATAGTTTTACAGCTTTTGAGGGTGAAGCTCATTCCTAGGGTGGGAAGCAAGGTCACGGGAGGTCCTCTTTTCAAGAAACTTGGCTTAGAAGGAGAAAGAAGAGCAATTGTGAGTGTGGAATGAATGTTTTTCCTGCTGCATGTATAGCTCTGTGGCCAGCCTGAC
Organism: Chrysochloris asiatica; assembly: GCF_000296735.1. Taxonomy (NCBI): domain Eukaryota; kingdom Metazoa; phylum Chordata; class Mammalia; order Afrosoricida; family Chrysochloridae; genus Chrysochloris; species Chrysochloris asiatica. The sequence goes on along the minus strand of NW_006408696.1, from coordinate 2,621,786 downwards.
CTGGTCTTGGGGCACCCTCTGGGGTGACACACCTCTGTCTTCCATCTCAGACTGAGTTTAGCCTACCCTGGGAGTGGACCCCTCGAGGCAACGTCTCTCATATTCATGCTGTTGAAACGCAGATCCAGATCCTGCAGTTACAACAAGCTCCCAGGTGAAACTTACTCAACCAATGCATGAACCACACGTGGAGTAGCAAGATCTGTAGGCAGACCTGGGATATTGATCCAAATGAGGTCATTATGAATGGTTTTTCCATTTATTGGAATGGCTAATTGATGATGAGTGTAGAATCATGGATGATTCGAATTCAGCAGACCTAGAGCTGGTCTTAGTTTCCCATTCTTGCCTTTGTAACTTTGGTATTAGTGACTTTCTGAATGCTTCCCAGGCATTGATTTTTGCTTCTCTGTAAACTCCCCAGCCAGTAATTAGGTGAGCCAGGAGTTTGTTTTATATTTTAGCACCAAGCTTTCCAACCTCACACTGCAGAGTCCCCAGGGGTTACTAACAAATTTTCCCGGAGGAGGGTCACAAACCTACCCCACTTCCTGCAGCATAACAGTGTCCCCTAGTGGTAGGTGATCAAATTGCAGCTGTAGGAGTGAACACTCTTTCCAGGGCCTTCACAATTCCCTGTAGCCTCACTGAGTAGATGAAACTAGCGATAAGTAATCCTTTTCATGTTGTCTCCTGCAAAATACATTAAACCCCATAGTTTCAAAGGATTACCATGGGTTTGTTGGCTTTCGGATCATGCAGGGAGGGAGCAAGGAGAGAAGTAGCCAATATTGCCGGACAATGTGCTTGGCAGTCTACTGCTCACACCTCATCTAGACCTCCAATGTGCCCAAAGTTGCAAGTTCAGTTGTTGGATCACCAATACGTCTGCAGGGTCCAGCAGAGAGCAGATGCCAAGGTCTTCCTAACTGCAGATCTCTGGGTTCTTACCCAGGTTATGGTGTAGAAAAGCCCCGCTCTACATTTCAGTTCTGGAAGGCATTCAGAATACCCAGAAAGATGAACCAGAAGGCATTCTTGAATCGCTTGGTCCTACGCTTTTCTCTCTTCAGACTTTTGCTGGTCTTCCTTTCTGGACTCCTTCCTATGGCTCTTCCCATGGTTTAATCCTTCTCATCCTCAAGTCTCAATTCCAATGTCACTCTGTAAACCTTGGTTTATTTCCCTTGTAGCTCTAACCACAACCTGGAATTATAATGCGTATCTATTTATTTACTGTCTTCCCCCAAACTAGCAAAAAGAGAGATGGCATCTGCCTTTTTGACTGTGGTATCGTCAGTCCTTGTCACTGTGCCATCCCATCATGTTGTTGTTGTTAAGTGTTGTCAAGTCGGTTCCAACTCACTGTATAGGGTTTCCGAGGAGTGGCTGATGTGTGTGAACCTGCTACCTTGCGGTTCAAACCGACCTTGCATTCCAGCGCATTATCCCACAGTGCCACACCAGAAACAACAGTCCATTCTCACCATGTATCTTATTTGTTTAATGAATTCAGTGATAAGGAATCAAAAGTCAAAATCAAGATGACTTAGGTTCCTGGAGGAAACACAGTTGCCTGAACTCTTTAGAAAGGAATTTCCCCAAATGGGGTCACTAATCTTCTGTAATGTACAAATGGTTCATGCATGAAATGCACTTTTTTTCTTTTACAGTTAATGTGTTTATTTTAATGTATTTTAGAAAATCAGAACTAGGACATCAGTTATTTAACAGATTTTATTGATTAGGATGAATCTTCAATAGTCAGTGAATTGCTATAAAGGCAAATGTTAAGTAAATAATATGGCATATGATGGTGGTTGTGTGCCATTGAGTTGGTTCAGACTCATAGAGTCTGAATTCATAGAGTATAAGGCTTCTGAGGCTGTAAACCTTTACAGGAGTAGAAAGCCTCATCTGATAGATTTGAACTGCTAAGCTTGTGGTTAGAAGTTTGACATGTACCCCACTAGCTACCCAAGCTCCTTGTAATTTGCTGATGTTACTGAAGAAGAAACCTGAAACCAACTGGACAAAAGCTATAGGCAAATATTTCATGAAAGAGACATTTCTAGAGATAGAAGATGACAATCTGGGCAGATTGAAAAGACTCGCTGAGTCCTAACAAAATAAATCCCACTGCATGCATATGTCTATTTCTCTATTTATCCATCCACCCTTCCATCCACTCATCCATCTATCCAACCATCCATCTAACCATCCATCCAACCATCCATTCACTCATCCATCCATCCATCCATCCATCCATCCATCCATCCATCCATGTAACCATCCATCCAATCATCCATCCATCCATCCATCTAACCATCCATCCAATCATCCATCCACCCATCCATCTAACCATCCATCTAACTGTCCATCCAACCATCCATCTAACCATCCATCCATCCAACCAGCTAGTCATCATCTACTTATACATCTATCCATCAGGGAAAACACTTTAAATTGTATGTAAAATACAAAAGTTATGTAAACATAGGTACTCAGGACTGATAAAACAAAGCAACAAAACTGTTTTTTTTTGTTTTATCTTTCTTCAGAATCAGGCCAGACAAGGCCTTTTTAGTAGTAGCATTAAATGCAAGGGAAACATAGATCATCATCTACGGAGTTTTGGAGAATCGTGACTCCCAATATTTAATATTTAGCCAATTTGCAAGGCAAACTATGAGCGCTGTAAGATATACAACACCTTGGAAAACATTCCAATTTGCTCTCAAAAATTGCCTTGAAAATCAGTTGCCTTTCGTACTATTGTATGAAAGAACTCGAGAATGTGCATGGAAGGGCAGTGGCTGGGATTAAACAAAGAGCTGAGTCCAACTACTGAATGGATTTAGCTTCTAATTTCAGTAAATATTATTTTTAAAGGGGTAAATAATTCATAGGTGCCCTGATGGAGCAATGGTTATAGTGCTTGACTGCTCACCCAGAGGTGGGTAAGTGGAACCCATCAACGGCTCCAGGGGAGACAAGTCCAGGTGGTCTGCTTCTGTCAGTATTCCAGACTAGGAAACCCTCTGGGCAGTTCTACTTTTTCACATTGGGTCCTTATGAGTCTTAGTAGACTCAACTGTATGCAACAACAACGTCATAATAATTCATAACTCGATGAATCAAATCCAAAATCTCATATTAAATGAACAAAGGCTCTAAAAATGGCAACAGAGGAAGAAGTGAGGGTAAAGGGCACAGGTACACGATTCTTTATTAAAAGGTGCTGCCTACTGATTTACTCTAATAGAGAAATTAATAGAGAATTGATTTGTTGTTGTTGTTGTTAAGTGCCGTCGAGTCGGTTCCGACCCATAGCGACCCTGTACAGGGTTTCCGAGGGTGTAAATCTTTACGGGAGTAGAAAGCCTCATCTTTCTCCCGCGGAGCGGCTGGTAGTTTCGAACCGCTGACCTTAAGGCTCGCAGCCCGATTCGTAACCACTACGCTACCAGAGAATTGATTAGAGAACTATAAATTAAATCACTCAAAATGAAACATATATATTCCAAAATGCTAGAAAGTACAAAAGCAAAGGAAATGCAGCTCACATAACGAAAATGAAAGGAAAGCAAGAAAACATCCAAATATTATAGAGCAAAGTGACATAAGTAGGGATGATTATGCTAACATTAAAAATGATTGGAATTAGGCAAAGCATGACAAATATTTAAATGACAACATGGGATTGTGTATTCTGAAATAGAAACCAACCGTACTGGCAACCACAAGACCACGGTGCAACAGAAAGAAGCACTGTATCGGAAACCGGGGAGGCTAAGAGACAGCGTGCATGTGAGAGCTGGACAGGAATAAGGAAGACCGTAGAAGAACTGATGCATTTCAGTTCTGGTGTTGGAGGAGAATAGTGAACATGCCATGGGCTGCCAAAAGAACCAACAGATCTGTGTTGGAAGAAGTGCAGCCAGAGTGCTCCCTGGAGGCCAGGATGGCCAACTTTGTCTCTCATACTTCAGACATATATATATTGTCAGGAGGGACCAGCCGCTGGAGAAGGATATCATGTTTGGTAAGGTGGAGGGTCAGAGATAAAGAGGAAGACCCCCAGCGAGATGCAATGGCGAAGCAGCAGCATCAATGGGCTCAAGCGTGGCCACAGTTGTGAGGTTGGCTCAGGACTGGGCAGTGTTTTGTTCTGTTGTGCATAAGGTCTCTCTGAGTCTGTACTGACTCGATGGCACCTAACAACAACAAGAGACATTAGGAAAGAGTCCATATATTAATACCAGAGAAGTACAATCCAAGACCAAAGACATTAAACGAGAGACGTGAATACTATTGATAAAGGGCTCAATTCACAATACAGGCAGGCTAGTCCAAGGTTCTATATGTGGTGGATGAACTAGAGAGCATATTACTACTCCCCTCAGATCGCCACTGAATTGATACTGTAAGGTGTAAGCTCCAAAGACCAAAAATAAAGCGCAAGGAGATGGTGGCAGACAATAAACATAGGACTATTTTCAGAAGAAGGGAGGCTGACTTATGAGGGGTAATGGACATAGAAGAATGAAGAAAGCTTACACTGGTGGATGGTGATGAGGTGCAGGGGGAGCGTGTTTCTGGGGATGGTGGTGTAAGGGGCCAACCCAGAGAAAGTGGGAACATGGCCTCTTGTCACAGATTCTTCCCAAAGTTCAGGAATTGGAGGCATCAGGGACTCTGGTGGGATGAAAGATGCAGGCGCAGCTGGCCTCTGTCTTGCTCCCATGCTCCTACTAGTGCAGAGTAGAGGGGTTTATCCTTGGGAGGTACTGAATGCCAGGCACAGTGAAGAGTGGAGTGGAACACCATTCTAGAATGCTGGCAGGTGGGCTTGTCTAGTCCGGCCCAACCATGAGAGGGCCTCCCTTAAGAGAAGTTGACCAGTCAAGACTGTGAGGACTATCTTCCAAGGTATTGTTGACTAGCTGTCTTAAGTCAGCCCTGCCTCATGGCAATCCCATGCACAAGGGAGCAAGATGCTGCCCTGTCCTGCCCTTCCTCACGCTTGGTTATGGATCTGATGCTGTGATACATAGGGTCTTGCTGATTTTCAGAGGAAGATCACCAGGCCTTTTTTCCTAGTCCATTTTAGTCTGGAAGCTCCACTGAAATGTGAACAGCATCAGAGCCTGTACGAGCCTTCACTGACAGGAGGGTGGGGTCTGTGCTTGAGGTGTGTTGGCCAGGAATCAACACAGTTCTGCAGGGAAGGAGACAATTCAAGCACGGAATCATCAATGTTTTAGTCTATGAAGGTACAATGTAGTAAAGGAAAAGCTGCCAAGTCCCACTGAGATCACTATCATTGTATCTAATCCAGTCCTGGGGTAGCGCTGTGGAATAAAGCAAAATTGGTGAGAATCACAAGGTCGGTGGGTCAAACTCAGTAGCTGCTCCTTGGAAACCCTTACCGAGGTCACTGTGAGTCCAAACCGACTCTATGGCACTTAACAATAATAAATACAGAATTATAATTCAGTGCAAAAATAGGTCAAAAGAAAAAAATGATCATCTCAATAGCTTCTAAAAAGGCTCTTAGTAAATCCAACATGCATTACTAATTTAAGAAAACAAAATAACCTAGGGAACCAGGAAGCTTGCATCCTTAACGTGACAAAGAATAGCTCAAATTTACCAGACCAAGAACAAAAAATCTAAAACAAACACCAATTCAGTTGCTAACAAGTCAATTCTAACTTCTGAGTCACAGCGACCCCACGTGTTCCAGAGTAGAACTGTGCTCCATAGGGTTTTCATGGTTCTGTCCTTTTAGGAACAGATGACCAAGACTTTATTCATTGCCAACAATCTTAGTGTGGGTTTGAGCCACAAAACTTTGGTTGCTGGTTGAGCACTTAACCATTTTGTGCCATTCAGGGGAGACTCTCTAACCTAGAGGCACTATGGTATTAACCCCCACCCCCACCCCCAGGGCTGTTGTGTCAATTCTGACTCATTGTAACTCCATCGGGTAGAATGGAGCCTAGGCAGGTTTTGAGGTTGTCCATGTTTATGGAAGCAGACTGCTTCATCTTTCTCCTGTGGAGCAGCTGGTGAGTTTGAACTGTTGGCCTTTCAGTTAGCAGTAGAACTTCTTACCATACTGAAGAATGAGATCCCATCAATACTTAAAATGTACTGAGCGCCAGGAGGTAGGCAGAACTCTAAATGCCTTCACATGTACTATTTCATTTAAATTTCAACACAGTACCACCAAGTATTATTCACATAAGCAAAATTAGGCACTGAGAAGTCAATTCACGGCCCCACAGGTATTGAGTGGCAAAGCCAAGATATAAATCCAAGTGTCTGTTCTAATAATATTTGTAGTCTTGGTGAAGGTTTACACAACAGTATAGGTTACCATTCAATCATTTCTACACAAGTTGCTCCATGGTTTTGATTACGTTCTTCACAATGCATAAACGTTCTCATCATTTCCATTCTGGTTGTTCCGTTACCACTAATCTAGGTTCCCGACCCCTTACATTCGCATCTTTGTTTGGTCTGATATAAGTGATTTTTTTCAAAGGAGAACAGTAGTTTGGGATGATAGTCATGATTTTTTAAAAAAATACAATTTGGGTTTTAGTTACAAGGTGACCTTGGGGGCTCGTTTTGGTTCGAGATTTGAAGAGGATCTCAGAGAGCCTTCCAGTCTCAACCAGTAAACTTAGGTCTAGTAAGCCTAATGTTTTCACTCTATGCTTGTGTTCATTACCTCCACGGTGTAAGCCTCGTGAAGCTTCAGCCTAGACAAAAATGCCCGCAAAACAATATCTAATATGTTCTTAAATTTATAGATAGCTCAATTAAATCTTCAATAAGTGGAGAAATGGAAAATATTAATATGAAAAAGACATTAATTCTTCTAAATTAATCTACAAATCAGTGTAATTCCAATACAAATCCCAAGGGGCTTTAAAATCAAACTTGACATCATAATTATGAAATTTATTTTGTATGAATACATTAATGAGAAGAACCAATATATTTGGTTAGAAGGAAAAGTCAGTGGGAGAAAATTGAAATCTCACATTTCTAAAGTTACAATAACTAAAATGGTGTGGTTGGGATTTTTTGTTGTTGTTAAGTGCTGTCAAGTCGATTCCAACCCATAGCGACCCTGTACAGGGTTTCCAAAGCTGTAAATCTTTACAGGAGCAGAAAGCCTCATCTTTCTTCCACGGAACAGCTGGTAGTTTCGAACTGCTGACCTTAAGGTTCGCAGCCTGATTTGTAACCACCACGCTACCAGAGCATGGTTGGGATAGGAAGTGGCAAATGGATTAAAAGACCAGAACACAAAATATAGAAACAAGAACAACTATGTGAAAAATGCATGATAAAGGTGACATTTCAAATCTACTGGAAAATTATTGATATGTTGTTGGGATGATGAGCTAACTATCAGCAAAAGTCCACCACTCACCTGTCAGTGTGACATGCTGCAGTGGCTTGTGTGTTGCTGTGATTCTGGAAGCTATGCCACCTGTATTTTAAAGGCCAGCAGGGTCACCATGGTGGACAGGTTTCAGCAGTGCCTCCAGATTAAGACAGACTAGGAGAAGGAGAGGCGGACTACTTCTGAATGGTTAGCCACTGGAAACCCGATGAATGACAGTGGAACATTGTTATATATGTAGGGCTAGAAGATGAAACATTATGAATAACACCAAAATCGTGCTGGAAGCTGAAGCCCTAAGGTCGGAAGACACTCAAAATGTGACTGGGGAAGAGCTGCCCCCTCAAAGTAGAGTTGACTGTGATGACGTGAATAGAGCAATGCTATCATCTGGGACCTCCATTTGCTGATGGGACACAACTCAAAATGAGGAGAAACAGCTGAAAACATTCATTAACCATCTTAACATGGAATGTATGAAGTATGGATCTAGGAAAATTGGAAGCTATTAAAAATGAAATGGAACGCATCAAGATGAATATACTCTGCATTGTTATTGTTGTTGTGTGCCATCAAGTCGGTTCCGACTCATAGCGACCCTGTATAGAATTTCCGAGGAGCGACTGGTGAAGTTGAATCATCGACCTTGCAGTTCAAACCAACCTTGAGATCCAGTACTTATCCTATGGTGCCACATCATGACTCCAATACTAGGCATTAGTGAGCTCAATTGGACTGGAATTGGCAATTTTGAATCTGACAGTCATATGGCTTAGTATGCTGGGAATGACAAGTGGGGAGAAATGGCATAGCATTCATCATCAAAAAGAACATTTCAAGATCTGTCTTGAAGTAAAATGCTATGATAGGATAATATCCATGTGCATACAAGGAAGACTAGTTAATAGCAATTTTATTCAAATTTACACAACTACCACTAAAGTCAGTGATGATGAAATTGAATTCTACCAGCATCTTCGGTCTAAAATTAGTCAAACATGCAATCAAGAAGTATTGTTAATTACTGGTGATTGGAATGTGAAGGTTGAAAACAAAGAGGAACAACCCATAGTTAGAAAATATGACCTAAGTGATAGAAATTTTGCTGGAGATTGAATGATAGAATTTTGCAATGACTTATTCATTGCAAATAGATTTTTAAAAAAAATATATAATTGACAACTATAAATGTAGTCTTCATTATATGGAATACACAGGAATCAAAAATTGACTCCATCTGTGGAAAGTGACCATGGAAAAGCTCAATAGCATCAGCCAAAACTAGGCCAGGGGCAGACTATGGAACAATCAATTGCTCATATGCAAGTTCAGGTTGAAGCTGAAGAAACTTGAAACAAGTCCATGAGAGCCAAAACATGACCTTGAATAAATCTCACCTGAATTTAGAGACCATCTCAAGAACAGAGTTGATGCATTAGACACTAAAGACCAAAGACCAGAAGAGTTGTGGGATGACATCAAGAACATCGTACAGGAAGAAAGCAAAAGATAATATAAAAGGCAGGAAAGAAACAAAAGACCTAAATGGATGTTAGAAGAGACTCTGAAATTTGGTCTCTAGCACAGAGATGGTTAAAGCGAATGAAATAAATGAGGAAGTAAAAGAGCTGAACAGAAAATTTCAAAGGGCAGCTTGAGAAGACAAAGTCAAGTATTATAGTGAAATGTGCAAAAACCTGGAGTTAGAAAACCAAAAGAGATAAAGAACTTAAGAAAAAGTTCAAGATTTGACTCGAAATATTGAAGGATTCCATGGGCAAAATTTTGAATGATGCAGAAAGCATCAAAAGAAGATGAAAAGTATACATAAAATCACTGTACCAAAAATAAATGGTCAATGTCCAACCATTTCCAAAGGTAGTGTATGATCAAGACCCAATTGTACTGAAGGAAGACGTCCAAGCTGCACTGAAGGCATTGGCAAAAAACAAGACTCCAGAAATTGATGGACTATAAATTAAAATCTTTCATCAAACTGATGCAGCACTAGAGGCACTCACTCATGTATGCCAAGAAATTTGGAAGTCAGCTACCTAAGCCAACTGATTGGAAGAGATTTATTTTTGTGCCCATTCCAAAGAGAGTGACCCAATGGAATGTGGAAGTCATCAAACAGCATCATTACTATCACATACAAGTAAAGTTTTGCTGAAGATAATTTAAAAATGGCTGCAACAGTGCATCAACAGGGAACTGGCAGAAACTCAAACCTGATTCAGACGGGGATGTGGAACAAGGGATATCACTGCTGACTGAGTGAAAGCAGAGAATGCCAGAATGATGTTTATCTGTGCTTCACTGATTATGCAAAGGCTGTCAACTACGTTGATCATGACAAGCTGTGGATAACATTATGAAGAATGAATATTCTAGAACACAATTGTGCTCATGAGGAACCTGCGCATAGACCAAGAGGCAGCTATTCGAACAGAACAAGGGGATACTGAATGCTTTAGAATCAGGAAAGGTGTGCGCCAGGGTTGTATCCTTTCCCATACTTAAGCAATCTGTATGCTGAGCAAATGATGTCAGAAGCTGGATTATACAAAGAAGAACGTGGCATCAGGACTGGAGGAAGACTCATTAACAAGTTGCCATATGCTTGTTATGTTGATTCAACCTGGCTTGCTGGAAGTGAAGAGGACTTAAAATACTTACTGATAAAGATCTAAAGACCACAATATGGGTTTGCACCTCAATGTGAAGAAAACAACAATCCTCACCACTGGACCAATAAATAGCATCATGATAAACGGAGAAAAGATTAAAGTTATCAAAGACTTCATTTTGCTTTGTTCCACAATCTATGTTCACGGCAGCAGCAGTCAAGAATCAAATGACGTATTGCATTATGCAAATTTGCGGCACAAGAACTCTTTAAAGTGTTCAAGAGCACAGATGTCAGTTTAAGGACTAAAGTGTGCTTGATCCAAACCATGGTATTTTCAATGGATAAGGAAGATGATAAAGAATTGATGTATTTGAGTTATAGTGTCGGAAAGTACCATGGATTGCTAGAAGAACAAACAAATCTGTGTTGCCGTTAGTACAGCCTTCAGAATGTTCCTTTAGAATCCAGGATGGCCAGACTGTCTTTCATACTTTGGACACATTAATAGGAGGGACAATCCCTGGAGAAGGAAGGCCATCATGCTTCCTAAAGTGGAGGGTTAGCTCAAAAGAGGAAGACACTCAAGGAGATTTATTGGCACAGTGGCAGCAACAGTGGGCTCATGGGTAACAACAATTCTGAGAGTGGCTCCGGACTGGGCAGTGTTTTGTTCTGTTGTGCATAGGGTCACTAGGACCTGAAACTGACTCAACAGCACCTAACAACAACATCTGCGAAAATATGCAGTTAGGTTTCCTCATTCATACTTTACACCGGTGTGAATACAGGACAGATTTAAAAGTTCAATATTGGAAAAAATGAACAGATTAAAATATAGTTATGAAAGGTCGGTTTGAACTGCAAGGTCGACAGTTCAAACTCACCAGCCGCTCCTTGGAAACCTTATACAGGGTAGCTATGAGTCGGAACTGACTCAACGGCACTAAACAACAACAACATGGCATATACTGGTGGTGGTGGGTGTGTAATATCGAGTTGGTTCCAACTCATTTTATTGGGTTTCCAATTTCCCTGTTGGTTCCAACCCTGTACAGGGCTTCCAAGGTTGTAAATCTTTATGGGAGCAGAGCGCCTCCTCTTTCTTCCATAGAGAGACTGGTAGATTTGAACTACTGACCTTGCAGTTAGGAGCCCAGCTTGTAACCCACTGCGCTACCAGTGCTTCTTTCATATATAGTTGTTGTTAAGTGCCATCAAGTTGGTTCCGACTGTATAGGGTTTCTGAGGAGCAGCTGGTGAGTTTGAACCGTCGGACCACTGACCTTGTGGTTTGCAGTCCAGTGCTTACCCTACAGTGCCACACCAGGTGTCCTGGTGGATGAGTAAAGTGGTGGTGGTGGGGTGTGCCGTGGAGCCAGTTCCAACTCATAGGGAGCCCGCATAGGGTTTCTGAGGCTGTGAACCTTTACAGGAGCAGAAAGCCTCATCTTTCGCCCATGGAACAGCTGGTAGTTTCAACCTGCTGAACTTCAGGTAACACTATGCTAGCAGAGCTCCTTTAAAGAGGTCATGTGCAGCAGATTTGAAAATATTTCTAGAAAATATCTAAGACATGGGGAAAATGCTAGTGTTGTGATGGTAGGTAAGAACAGAAGTTAGAAAAGTCTATGGACAGAGACTAACATGTGTGTGGGTACTTGGCTTGCAAAGGAAAGGTGTAATTTACCTATGATGTTCTGATATGGTCTACTTCTCTCAATTATATATAGCAATATACCATTTGCTGTTCTTGATAATGTTCCCTGAAATATGTGCAGAGCAATCTGTTCTCTGATATTCATACAAAACCCTTTACACTTTGCTCCCAATGCACTGTTAAATGATAAATTATAGTCCATTTCAACCAAACAACTTATAATAGTAACGTCAGAAAGGAAAGAAGGAGCATATGTATCATTATTTGAATAATACTTAAGAACAAGAATTGGGCGGTCGTCTGGTAAGGGGAACTGCTGGTCTCAGGTCTTGAAGGAAACTGGTTTCTCAGTGGGTTTCCTTTTGGTATCTTCAATTTTTTTGTCAAGTGCATTTTTTTTTTT
>NW_006408696.1:2599934-2608964 GCF_000296735.1 Chrysochloris asiatica | reverse complement strand
CCTCAGTTTTCCCATTAAAAAGAATGAAATAACTTACCCTGTAGGAGTGTGGTAAGAATTGGAGATGATGCATAAATTTTTTCTAGAATGTTGGCTGGTGCATAGTAGATGCTTGTTAATTGTCGTTACTGTTATTAATCGTGTACCTGCCTGAGACTGTAGGGAAAATTGAAGCAGTATGTAATTATTCAAGTTGGAAAAAGTCCGGATAGCTGAGTCTTGCAAAACATGCTGCAGAATGTTCAATCAACATATGGAAGTGTACATACCCACAGAACGTACCAATGCTCCCCCAGGGCTCAGGAAGTAAAATGCATCTTTACCATGGCACACCTGCACATGTACAACTAATTAACCAGAATCCTCACCAGCAATCTCCATGCCGATTAACTAAACATGTCAGCAAACTCGGGCCCTTCTCTGTTAAACACAGGTGATATCTTCTACCTACTAGTGCCTCCAGCTAAATGCTGAATACCTGAGGAATTAAACAACCAACAACAGCTAAAAGGAAAATGTGATTCTACTGTGGTCTACACGTCAGTGGTTTCAAAGAATGAAAACACAAAGTGGGGCTCTTTTAAGATGAAAATCCTATTAGAAAATTTCAAAATCCAATCATTATTGTGCTTATGAAATAGGATCTCATGTGACTATTTTGCAAGGAGTGAACTATCTCACAAATATAAGCAGTTAATATTTCATTAAGCATTAGGTGAAAAGTAATTTTTTTACTATCAAGGAGGTGAGAGGAGAGATCTCAGAAGTGTTTTTGCTCTGGTAGCGTAGTGGTTACGAATCGGGCTGCGAACCTTAAGGTCAGCGGTTCGAAACTACCAGCCGCTCCGCGGGAGAAAGATGAGGCTTTCTACTCCCGTAAAGATTTACACCCTCGGAAATCCTGTACAGGGTCGCTATGGGTCGGACCCGACTCGATGGCACTTAACAACAACAACAACAATTATCATGGAAGATACTTGGGTTTTCCCTTATAATACTAAGAATCTTGAGATGGAAGAAGGTATTCACTATTTAATTATTGTATTTGGAGATCAAACCTATAATTAGTTATTTTTACAAAGGCAGATTTTTATTCTATTTTCATTTTACTGTATTTTGAAGGATTTTTTTTCCCCCCAAAGTATATTATTTCTCAGAAAAAGTTACAGGCAATTCTAAAATTTCAGCCTCATCCCATCTCCCAGTTGTGGTACAAACCTGTTGAATTTGTAAAGCACAACCCACAGGAAACTAATTGAGTGTAGTGAATTGTAAGCCAGCCACTTAGCAATTTTTAAGTCTCAGTTTCCACATAGATAAGTCAATTGCCATGGATTGACGTATTTGTTGTTGTTAGGTGTCATTGAGTAGATACCCACTCATAGTGATCCTACGCACAACAGAACAAAACACTGCCTGGTCCTGGGCCAACCTCACAGTTGGTGCTACATTTGAACCCTTTGCTGCTGCCACTATGCCAGTCCATCTTGTTGGGGGTCTTCCCCTTTTTCTTTGGCCCTCCATTTTACCAAACAAGATATCCTGCTCCAGGGACTGGTCTCTCCTGATAATATGTCCAAAATATGAGAGACGAGGTCTGGTCATGCTGGCTTCCAAGGCTGCACTTCTTCCAACACAGATTTATTTGATCTTTTGGCAGCCCATGGTATTCGCCTACAGCACCACAAGTCAATTCTTCTACGATCTTCCTTATTCATGGTCCAACTTTCACATGCATATGAGAATATTGAAAATACTGTAGGACCAAGAAAAAGACTCCATTCTGTACATTAGCCTGAACACGTCCTCCTGTTCCAGGAACATGCTAAATCAGCTCATGCTGCCTTAGAATATCCTTTCACCCCTAGCAACAGCGAGAACTAGATAAGCAGTAGACAGGACAACCCAAGGCCAGATGCCAGATGTTTTCCTTTGCCCTAGCCTAAGAACAAAGACCACCAGTCCTGACCAACTAAACTGTAACATCTCATACTTTGCCAAATGTCAACCAATCCAAATATTGTAAAGCTGAGAAACCGGAGCTTGTTTGAAAACTCTATAAAACCCCCGCAGACAAAGGGTTGGGGGGGGGCGGAAGTCCATCCATCATCCGCTGCGTCGGTTGCTGGGGGAGTCCGAGCTTGGGCTTGAATAACTGGGAGTTTGAGGCTCCATCCCTCATCCATTGTGTCAGATGCAGGTGGGGTCCGAGCTGGAGCTTGAATAAATAACCCTTATGTATTTGCATTGGTGTTGGCTTCTTGGTGGTCTTTGGGGACCCCGAATTCTGGGCATAACAATACCATGGCTTGGGTCAGGTGCACCTTAGTCCTCACACTGACATCTTTGCTCTTCAACTTTTTAGAGGTCTTATGCAGCAGATTTGCCTAATGCAATCAATACATCATTTGATTTTTTGACTGTTGCTTCCATGAGTGTTGATGGTTCATCCGAGAAAAATAGTCTTTGACAACTTCAATATTTTTTCTATTTATATTGTTGTTGTAATTGTAATTAAGTGCTGTCGAGTTGGTTCTGATCCATAGCAACCCTGTATAGGGTTTCTGCAGAGTGGCTGGTGGGTTTGAACCATTGATCATGCAGTTCAAACTGACCTTACAGTCCAGCGCATTATACTGCGGCACCATTCGAGGACTCCATTTATATGGCTGCTATTTACTGGTTCAGTGGTAAGGATTTTTTCCTTTACATTGTGGTGCAACTGAAGGTTGTCTTTGATCTTCATCAGTAAGCATTTTAATAAGTTCTTTTTGCTTTCAGCAAGCAATTTTATATCATCTGTATATTGCAGGTTGTTAATGAGTCTCTGCCCAATCCTGATGCCATGTGTTTCTTCATATAGTCCAGCTTCATGGATTATTTGCTCATCATACAGATTGAATAAGTATGGTGAAAGAATACAACCTTGACACATGCCTTTCCTAATTTTAAACCATTCAGTGTTCCCTTGATTTGTTTGAACAATTGCCTCTTGGTTTACGTACAGGTTTCTCATGAGTACAATTAAGTGTTCTGGAATACTTATTCTCCACAAGTGGTCCATAGTTTGTCATGATCCACACAATCAAAAACCTTTGTGTAGTCAATAAAGCACAGGTAAAGATTTTTTTTATATTCTGTGCTTTCAGCCAAGATCCATCTGATGTCAGCAATGATATCCCTTATTCCATGTCCTCTTCTGAATCCGTCTTGAATATCTGTAAGTTCTCTTTCACTGTATGGTTGCAGCCATTTAAAAATTATCTTTAGCAAAATTTTACATTGGACTGCTAACTACAAAGTTGGTGGTTCAAATCTACCAGTTGCTCCTTGGAAACCTGATACAGAATCTCTATGAGTTGGAACTGACTCAATGGTATTTAACAACAACAAAAACATGGCCATGTTTAAAGCAATCAGATGTAAGTGGATGCAATTTCCATAGGTACCTTAACCCCACTCTGCTCCTCCACAGTGCTTCCCATGATTCATCTTGGACAATACAGATAAGAACAATACCCCAGAGGGGGTGGAGCAATAGAATAGAGGCTGTTGAGTACCTGATCACTGTTGTTGAACAAATTTATCAGGTTAGTTCTGGACTCTCGTCCCACAGTTAAGCCGTTGTTGCTGTTAAGAGCCGCAGACTGGTTCTGACTCATAGTGACCCTGTATAGGGTTTCCAAGGAGCAGCTGGTAAGCTTGAAACACGGACCTTACAGTTCAAACGACTCTGCAGTCTGACGTGTTAACCCCCAGCACTACACAGAGACACACAGACTTGTGTCTTTATTAAGCCAGTGTTACTTTTGCTGGAGTCCTGGTGTGGCACTGCGGATTAATGTGCCAGACTGCAAAGCCATTTGGATGGCAAGGTGGGTGGTTCAATCTCACCAGCTGCTCCTTGGAAACCCTATACAGGGTCTCTATGGGTTGGAACCACTAGACAGAACTTCACAACAACTTTGGCTGGATTTACAGCCTTATGAATACACAGGTGTGATGTTGCAGGTTAATGAGCTGGACAGCAAGGTCAGTTTGAATCGCAAGGCACTTAACAACAACAATACACTGTTGGAGTCCTGATGTGGCTCTGCAGAATAAGCACAGGACTTCCAACCACAAGGTTGGCAGTTCAACCCCATCAGTTGCTCCTCGGAAACCCTACACAGGGTCCCTATGAGTCAGAATTGACTTAATGGTACTTAACAACAACATGCTGTTATAAAGTAGGAACTAAGGGGTAAGAGTTTCCAGAAGGAGAAAGTGGTCAGTGGGGTCTGATATAGTAGACAAGCCCAATAAGTTCTTGAAACTAGCCCTGTATTATAAGATCATAGGTGGGTCTAAGAGGTCAGGCTGATTACCAGCCTTACACAGAGGAAGACTAGGGAAGACTTTAGGTATTCTTTCCCTCAGAAGCAGAGATCAAGACAAGGATTGGAATGTAAGAAACGTATTTGGGAGTTGATCTTAAGAAAGCCAGAAAGTGGGGAAGAGAGGTTTGGACAGACAGAAAGCTAATAGAGGTATGTTATCAATGTATTTGATGCTTCTGGGGAACTCTGGAAGACAGGGAAGACTATGTACTGCAGGTGTCCCAAGTAAAGAATAAGAAAAGTCGAGTTTTTATTGACCATGTTTCTGGCTGTCACAGGTTGAGGGCTGTATCTAGGGTTATTGACACTCCAAGCATTTTGACTTGCTCTGCTTGGGCCCAACATGCTTGTGTGGAGTCACAGCCTTCAATGTGCAGGTGGACCGGGCAGAACATGGGCAGTGTCTGTTACGGGAGCATGCAGATTTGTAAATGGGTGAATGAGAAATGAAAGAGCTAGAGGGACTAAGGCTATCTACTGACGGGCAAGGTAAGGGAGGAGCAGGTAAGTTGTTCAATGGAAGAGTTGAAGGCACACACACACACACACACACACACACACACAACTGCTGAGAAATCTAGTGATTGTAATTAATGATGACCCACAATTCAGATCTGGAGTTAGTGCCTTGGGAACACCTCTGGACTGTGGGCTATAAACTAGCAAAGGAAAGTGGAGCAAATGTGTCTCCCTCCTTAGGTTCTTGAGCTTGTTTTAAAATCTCTGAAACAGAGTCACTTTCTGAGCAGTGTAAAAACATTTGCAACCAAGCCCACTACTTGGAATTGTACAAGTTGTTTCCTGTCCAAAGGAACAATGAGGGAGAAATTCAAATTCCATTTGCCAAGTTCTCTCCCAGGCAGCTGGGCTTACCTGGAGGGGCCACCTTCATCTGGTACAAGACTGGTAGTGTCCCTGACTTCATACAAAGAATCTCATTCATTCAGGTTTAGGTCAAGTGTGGATCTCCAAAAACGAGCCATCCAGGTCCCCATGTCCAATGGAGTGAGATGCACACAATGTTATATTATAGCACCCCTCCATAAATTATACTTCCCCAAAAGGTGTTCTGCCTATTAGCATGAGACAGAGAGAAAAGAAAAGCTATATTTCAATTTGTTTATTGATCCAAAGCAGCTGGTACTTTGCTACGCGTTGCAGGGAAACTTAGTGTCTCATATTCATAAATGTGCTACGTTGGGTTTAATTGTACAGCTAACTTGAGCTATAAAGCGGAATCTGCGGCTGCCTAGAGAGGTTTTTGAAAGTGAAGCAAATGAGCCTCCGGGGCTACTCTGCTCAGAAGATCATCCACATGTCACCTGCACTCCGCATGAGTGATCGCATTTAGCTTTCTATCTTGGGGTGTGTGGAGCCTGAGTTCCTGGGAATGAGAGGGATGGAGGGCTGATCTGGATGGCCTGACCCTTGGAGCAAAGCTAAGAGAGCCAGGCTAGGTCGGAGACGGTCCATAGAAGTCACTGACTCTGATATGACCCTTTTGTTCATCTATGACCAGAGAGTTTAGCCTAGTTTAACCTTCATGTGCCTGGTCTTCTAGTCAGTGTTTTAACCCAAGACCTCATTTCTCCCAGTCACACCACTAAGATGTAAGTGCTGTCCTTCTGGAAAACTGACCTTGTGGTTCAAACCAACGTTGCAGTCCAGTGCATTGACCCACAGAGCCATAGTCCATTTGTCTCATTAGGGTGCCTTAACAGCAAAAAAGTTCAGTCCAAATAGTGGCTTCCAAGAGGACCAACTTGAGTTTGGTTTTATGCCACTTGTAACTGAATAAGCCCTGACTAATACATTTAATACGGAGTCCTGGTGTGGCGCTGTAGGCTAATGTGCCAGACTGCAAAGCCGTTTAAACTGCAAGATTGGTGGTTCAAGCTCACCAGCTGCTCCTCGGAAACCCTACATAGGGTTGCTATGGGTCGGAAACGACTTGATAGCACTTAACAATAACAACAATACATTTAACTATGCAGTTCTGTTGTGGCATTATGGGTTGATGCACTGGACTGCAAGGTTTGAACTGCAAGATCGACAGTTCAAACTCACCAGCCGCTCCTCAGAAACTCTATACAGGGTCGCTATGAGTGGGAACTGACTCAATGGCACTTAATAACAACAACTTAACAACAAAGCCTTTATAATGGTGTATATTCCAGATTAAACTGTACTCTCCACAAATACATGTTGAAATTCTAACCCCTATTCCTGTGGGTGTACTTCCAGGGGAATAAGGTTTTCTTTGTTATGTGAAGGAAACCATGTCGGTGTAGGGTGTGTTTAAACCCAGTGAATTTTGAGATATGAAAAGAGCAGATTAGACAGAGAAAATATTGAGTACAAGTAGCGAAGACAGATGTCCCATGGAAATCCCCAAGGAACTGAGAAATGCTTAGAAGAAAACTGAAGAAGCTGAACAGGGACTCCCCTGCGCCCCCCCCCCCCCATTCCTCTCCACCAATGCCCACCTCCACCTCCTTAGGAGAGCCAGCAGAGATACAGCCTTCCTTTAATATGAAAATAAAATCTCTGTTTATTAAAACCACCCTCTTGTGATATCTCTATTTCAGTGGAAGTAAGAAATGGAGACAGAATACACATTCTTAAGGAACTGTTAGGCATACAGCTAACATCTGTAGGGTGAAATCTGGATAAACCGGCCTAGGTTCTTTCTTGTTCCTGGGTTTCTCTTTCTCTCTTGACTAGAAATGGAGGCCTTTTCCTACCCTGGAGCAAGGCCCACCTACCCTCATTTCTAGGGTGAGTTTGTAAGTCATTCTGACTCCTAGATCCTCTCCGTGGCTGCCTGGATGCTGTGTTGTTGTTGTTGTTGTTGTTAAGTGCTGTTGAGTCAGTTCCAACTCATAGTGAGCCTGTATAAGGTTTCCAAGGAGCAGCTGGTGAACTTGAACCACCAACCTTGTGGTTCAAATCAACTTTGCAGTCCAGCGCATTAAGCCACACACAGTGCCACGCCAGGACTGGATGCTGTAGGCTGCTCCTAAAGTCTTATGTAAGGAATATGGTTGACTCTAGAATGTTTGATTTTGGCCTCAGATTCAAGCTGCATCTTTCAGCGTCGTTTAACTAAGAATATAGGTAGAAATTACATTTGAATTTTCACCTACATTTACAAGGATAAGTAAAAAAAAAACACATTGCTACAAAATCATAGAAACCTTATATATCAAAACAAAAATATCAAAATGTGAAGCTATTGTTTCTCAACATATCTTCAAACTAGGTCTACACACTTATGAAGGTAGTGTTTCTATTGCTCAATGGTGCTGTAGGATAAGCACTGAACTGCCAGCAACAAGGTAAATGGTTGAAACCCACAAGCTGCTCCTTGGAAACTCTATGTAGGGTTGCTATGAGTTGGAACCAATCAATGGCATTTAATAAGAACTCTTTCCCGAAGAATTCTGTGCATTTTGATTTACACCACGTCAAAACAACAGATTTGACACCATTAAGGGTCTCAAATCACTTTCCTTTAAATGTTCTTTGAGTTTGGGGAATAGAAAGAAGTCTGAAGGGGCAAGCTCAGGACTGTAGTGTAGATGGAGTGAGGTACACCAACAAACTTCTCAGAGGACAACCCTTGCTACCCTTGAAGAATGAACAGGTGCCTTGTTGTAATGGGAAACAATTCTTTGGTGAAATTTTCCTGGATTTTTCTCACTAGTACAGTTTTCATTTAAAAAATTCTTCCTAATAAGACCCATGATGGTCCTGTGTCATTCAAAAAAAATGTATCAAGATGACCCCTTTGGAGTCCCCCAAAACTGCCACAACCTTCTAAGCTGACCTCTCTGCCTTGAATTTAACTGGTCCAGCAGATCCCCTTGGAAGCCACTTTTTGCACTGACTTTTTGTCTTTTAAGGAACCCTAAGACATCCTGGAGAGTCTTGGTGTGGCGCTATGGGCTAATGCACCAGACTGTGAAGTTGTTTGAATTGCAAGGTCAGTGGTTCAAGCTCACCATCTACTCCTCGGAAACCCTATACAGGTCGCTATAGGTTGGAATCGACTCGATGGCACTTAACAACAATAAAGGAGTCCTGATGTGGTGCTGTGGGTTAATGCGCCAGAGTGCAAAGCCATTTGAACTGCAAGGTCGGCGGTTCAAGCTCACCAACTGCTCCTCAAAAACCCTATACAGGGTCGCTATGGGTTGGAACCGACTCAACAGCACTTCACAACAACAATGAGACTAATAGAACCCTGGTGTGGCACTGTGGGTTAATGCATTGAACTGCAAAGTTGGTTGAACTGTAATGTTGGTGGTTCAAGTTCACCAGCTGCTCCTTGGAAACTCTATACAGGGGTCGCTGTGAGTTGGAAATGACTCAATGGCACTTACTGACAACAGGAACAACAATAAGACTGAGGTAAATGTTAGAGAAGCTGTCTGCAGCCATCCATTGATGACAGAGACATGTTGACACACATATTGTCGGGAATAAACCCATACATGTATGTAAAAGCAACATAAAAAGTAGTACTTTTTGACTTATTATTTCTTGAGTCACTTTAGAAGCAGCAATTAAAACGGGATTAGATTGATTGCAAACTTTAAACCTAAACAGGAGGAAAGTATACAATTCAACTATCAGCAATATTTTATCC
>NW_006408696.1:2590571-2598934 GCF_000296735.1 Chrysochloris asiatica | reverse complement strand
GCTGCTTCTCTGGAAAGGGTCCCACGTTCTGTTTGTGCTCTTCTCCCTTTATGATCCTAGGGTTCTCTGTTCCTGGAATGTAAGATTAACTACATCCCTCTTTATGTTACAAAACTTCTATCTTTACATTTGTGACAATCACAGTTAGTCATGATAACAATTACTCACTACTGAATCATAAGAATCTTATTCCCATCTCCTTTCATCAGACCTGCCTAGACAAGATGAAAACTGTTCCGTAGGGACCTTCCCCTGTACACTATGAAAGTAAAGTCCTCTTTAAAACTTGTAAGCCAGTCACTTCATGCCTTTATAGCACCCCCATTTTAGGTAGCTAATGCCTAGACTCTCTCTTAAAGGGTACCACACTCTCAAATTCAGTTGTTGGGTTGGTGTCTTGGACAGTGGTTGCCAGGCACAGCTGGACTGATGGGAACTTCCCTGAGCCTCTTTAGTATCACTTTCTTTCATCCCATGCCTTTCACAAATGGTCAATATGTTCAGGAATCACTGTCTGTTTGTAGTTTATGATACTCTACAAGCACTATAAAGCCATCTGAATCTGCCCCAAATAGAACATATGGATTGCAGGAATGTTGCTATGGTCTGAGAATTTTAATGCAACTATGTTTCACCTTTTTCTTCTCTGGTTCCCAAGGGTCTCTTTGGAAATCCCACACACGCTATCTACCTACCTACCTACCTACCTACCTACCTACCTATCTACCTCTACTCCCTCTTTTTTTTTTTTTTTTAAAGTGAAGTCAGAGTTACAGACTTCCATGTACAATTTTTCAGTCATAAAATTTTGGCATGTGTCCCTTGGTGCTCCAGCCCACTGATAGATAACCCCTGTGCCTAGACCACTCACTCACATTTTCTTCTTTATTTTTACCAAATATTTATGAAGTATTTATTAAATGTCAGGCAATGGAGAAGATGTTGGGAAAAGAGTAGTGAGCAAGAAAGAGGTCTTGCAGACAATTAAATGAAACTATGACAAAAGATACTTAGATGCTATGAAGTGTCTTCTCCAGCATCTCACTATTACAGATAACCTGTGCATCCTCATTTTGGTAAGAAGTCAAGACTTGGTCATGGAGGTCATCTGTCCCTATTGTTCCTACTCCCATTGTCCCTTTGCTCCTGCTCCACTAATTTTCTGCAAGTTCTTCTTTCTTTCAACTTGCTTTTGACTCCTACCATTTCAACATGGCCATAGGTATATTCTGGCACCTTCTTTAGAGCTCAGAGAGGGGTGGTGATTGAAGGGAGATGAAGAAACACAGGAAGGAATAGACACAAAGCAAGAGGTTAAGACCTGAGAGCAGCCCTTGACTGCTCACATAGGTTCTAGCATGGCTCCTCCTGACAGTGACAATGTGTACATGCCCTCTGTGGCTATGTATTCTCTCAGTCTCCTTCTGCATCAGAGAAGAAGGGGCACCAGAAATTCACTGAGTACCAGCTTATGCCAGGAGATGGTCTAGGAACATTCACTGGTGTTCTCATCGAACACTTCCAACAACCTTATACATGGCAGGTGCCACTATTAACCTAATTGTGCAGAAAAGTGTAGGCAAGGTAGTTCTTTTCCAAGATTACATAATTAAGTAGGTGAAAGATTAAGGATTTGAACCCAGGTTCCTTTGGTTGTTAAGTGACAGAAATCCAGCCCAGACTAGTTCAAACAACAAAAGCATTTACAGTCACACACAATTTGGAAGTCTAATCTTCCAAATCTGATTTCAGATCCATTTGGATCCAAGGGTTCTAATGATGTCACCAGGTCTGTCTTCAAATGTCTCTCTCCCTATCTGTTCTACTCTATGTCTATCTGTTGCTCTGTCTTTGTCTTCATAATGCGACTCTGTTGTCCCCAGTATGTTGGCTTCACTTTGCAGACTGCTCCCTCCATGTGACTTGTAACAATGACTTGTCTAGATCACATAATCCGCCACAGTTTGAGAATCCAAAGGCAAAAAGACCCATATATAAAACCCTGGGGAAGTGCTTCTTGGCCCAGTTTGAATTCCACGCCATTGCTGAACAAATCACAATAGCCAATGGCGTACAATTCCCTGATTGGCCAGCCCAGGTTATGTGCCCACTTCAGTGGAAAAGGGTACACTTGTATACACTCCTCACCCAGGACCGAACACCACTAAAGAAGTTTCTGGTAGGAAAACTTATGATACCAGTCACAGATGGAAGTCAATGCTAGGCTTCCAAAGCCAACAGATGTCTACAGTTTCTGACCTCAAAGCTCTTTTCTGTACATTCATTTGAAAGAAGACAAACCAAGAATGGAGTCTTCGCAAATCTGAGCCTTTCCTCGTGGTACTCTCTAGTTCCTAGGTTATCCAGCCAAACCCCAGCCTGCTGTTGCCTAATCAATTCTGACTCTCAGCGATTCCATGAGAACTCTGCTTCATAGGGTTTTCTTGGTTATAATTTTTACAAAAGCCACTCATCTGGTCTTCCTTCTCTGGTGCTGCTAGATGGGTTCAAACTACCAACCTTTAGTTTTGTCAGGAGATGCTCTAGAACATGGTAGGAGTCGAAAGCAAGTTGAGAGAAAGAAGAACTTGCAGGAAGTTTCGTGTTGGTGGTTATGTGCCGTGGAGTCGGCTCCGACTCATAGCGACCCTCTACAGGGTTTCCGAGGCTGTAAATCTTTATGGGAGCAGAAAGCCTCATCTTTCTCCTGCAGAACAGCTGGTAGTTTTGAACTGCTGACCTAGTAGAGCACAAACTTACCCTGGGACCTCTAGGTTAGCAGAATGTCCTCAAGTAGCCTATAGGTTGGCTCTATATGGACTTTTCTGGAACTATAAAGACACCTTGTTCTCTTTCACACTGATTTCCTCAGTCCACATTTGGCAATCATGGTCTTGTTCCCAGGCCAAAGCTCCCTGAGCCCTGTCTGGGGTGCATGGCCCATGCCTTGGTGGCAGAAGGTGGGAGTGACTACATCAACCCTCTGGGAGCCCAGGGAAATATTTAAGACACAAACACATTTGGATGAAGAACCCAGCAGTGAAGTTGCTACCTCTAGATTAATTTACACTCTGGTGGCCCCAGAGAGGCTGACAGACTGATGGATAGCAATGCCTGCTGGGTGTGCAGACGCATTAATGTTGCCACAAACTCAGCTCATTAGCTCTGAGTTCCTTCTACTTTCCTTGCCACACCTTGGAAACAGTTAATCTCATGTAAACTGGGGCCAGCTCACTGGGGCCATGTGCACTCAATGTCAAGCCCGTGGGTAGATTCTGGACTGGGTTGTCAACACAGAGGAGGGAGCTAAGCTCTCCCACTCTCATCTGCATTTGTGCTTCATCTTTCTAGGGGCATGGAGTGTGACACACAGGACACCAGGTAGGAATGTATTCTGCAAGAGGAGCTCAGTGACCTAGTGATGACGGTGGGGGAGCTCAGTAGCATCCAGAGACCAGGAGAGCTCTCCAGACATTAGCAGATCTGCCCTGCAGGGCATTAGGTTTGTGAGACGACTCCCCAAGTGGTCTACAAGGCAATACAACTCTTGACAGATTCTGTTGTTGTTGTTGTGTTCTATAGAGTCAGTTTTGTTTCACAGTGACCCTGTATAAGGTTTCCAAAAGCATCTGGTGGGTTTGAACCACCGACCTTGTGGTGAGCAGTTGAGTGTTTATCCTACAATGCTACACCAGAGCTCAGATTCTGTGGTTTGTTGTTGTTGTTAGGTGCAGTTGAGTGGATTCTGACTTAGAGCAGCCATATGCACACAGAACAAAGCACTGCCCAGTTCTGCACTAGGCTCACAATTGTTGTGCTTGAGCCCATTGCTGCTGCCAATCCATTTCAGTGGGGGTGGGGTCTTCCTCTTTTTTTCTGACACTCTACTTTACCAAGCATGATGTACTTCTTCTCATAACATGTCCAAAGTATGAGAGATGAAGTCTGGCCATCCTGGTTTCTAAGATTCTCCGGTAATCCCATGAAATTATCAGTCAATTTTGTTATATTTATTCAGAAGACAGAGATTGAGTTGAGCTGTATAACAGACCTGAAGCTGGGTTGGTGATGGGATAGGGCTGACCTTCACCTTGTAGCTAGAGCCCAGACCGTCTGTGCAGATGGTCCTGACATTGCTTATGAAGATTGGTGCTCAATTTGTGAAAACAGAGTACCAGATGGCTTGTTGGACATTTTGCTATCTTCCCCCTAAAATGATTGCAGGAATGTGTAGACAGGACTTTGGCATATGTCTTCGGCTGGGTTTTCTAGAGACACAACACCAGTGATGCATATATATGGTGCTGCAGATTAATGTGCTGGACTGCAATGTCAGTTTGAACCACAAAGTTGGCAGTTCAAGCTCACCAGCCACTCCTTGGAAACCCTATACACGGTTGCTCTGAGTCAGAACAGACTTGACGGCACTTAGCAACAACATATATAAGGAGAAGTTTATTATCTTACAATTGTAGAGTCCCATGTCCCTGGTGGGAGAGAAACAGAGAGAGAGAGAGAGAGAGAGAGAATCCTTCCTGCATGTCCATTATATTGGGAACAGATGACATGCCCAAGGAAGCATCCCTTTAATTGACTGGCTGCTCATAGCCACTCATCATAGAGTTAAGTATGCCTGTATTAGGTTTCATCACAATGGCAATAAGCATATCTTAACCATGAAACCTCAGGGAATCCTGGATTAGTCGAGTTGACACAAAACCCTTACAGCATATACAAGGAGAATATAAAGGATTTAAAAGACCTGGGTTTTATTCTTGGCCCAAACATCTCCCGGACAGTACCAGCCATCTGTCAGTGGAGGTTTGCATGGTTTGTAATGCTGTACGGATTTCGGTGGAGTTTCCAGACTGAGACAGACTAGGAAGAAGGTCTGACAATCTGCTTCTGAAAAATCAACCAATGAAAACCCACAGATCACAAGGGTCTAATCCAGAACCCAATCACAAGGATGGCACAGGACTGGACAGTGCAGCGTTTTGTTCTCTTGTACACGGGGCCACCACGAGTTGAAGATGGACTTGAGAGCAGCCAACTCAATGGCAGCTATCAACAAGACACACCTCAAACCACTAACGACGGCTCCAAAACAAAGCCTCATTTCTACTGAGTCAGTTCTGACTCATAGCAACACTGTATGTGGTTTCTGAGACTGAAAGTCTTTATGAGAACAGTCAGACTCATCTTTCTCCCATGGAGCAGATGGAGGTTTTGAGCTGCTAACCTTGTGGTACACAACTGAATGCCTAGCCCACAGCACCACCAGGGCCCCTTAAAGTTTCCTTTAAGAGGTCTAATCCATGCAAGTCCATCCTCTCTGGATGCACTCAGCCCCTCTTTCTGCTTCCATCTTTCCTAGTTCTCCCCCAAACTCATCCTCCCCATCTTTGATATTTGGGTATAGTGATGAAAGTCATGGCCCTAAAGTCAGACAGACAAATTAAGAGCTTGGACACATTATCCCTTCCACTTCCAGCTGCGTGAATCAGCTTACGTTACTTCATGTCCTGGGATCTCAGTTTCCTTCCCTTTAAAGCGCTAATAATACTGACTGTGAAGGGTGATCCCTAACACATAGTACACTCTCAATTTAACTGCTGTTATTATTATCCCATTAGGGCACAGTTCTGCAGCCTTGGTCCTCAACCTTTTTTCCTGTATATGATCAGGGATTGACCTCATATTTTGCATGTCCACAGATGCAGGTATGAGTCCTGCCCACTGTTTCAACCTAGCCCCAAGTTGAGCCAGACTGTCTCCTCAGAGATCAGAAGGATCACACAGGCCCAGCTTGTCCAGAATCTGGCAAAGTTCTTGGGAGTTAAACCCAGTACATCTTTTCTGAAGGTCGCAGGAACTCAAACCACTAGTTTTCCTTTGGTACTAGTGTCTTAGTTAGGGATGGGGGGCGGGGGGGTCCAGACATCTGAGGAGAAACAGCAGGTTTGCTGTCAGATCAGCTAGTTCAACTTCCCAGGAGCTGGAAGTACACCAGGTCCCAGTAATTGTCCTCAGTGTGACAGGTCCCAGCCCCACCAGATGCCTCTGCCAGTGCTCATGATGATGTTTGTTGTGAATGATGCCCTTTTCCAGACAGCATATGGCCTTGGCACAGTTTTGCGTTCAAGAGACACAGACTCATCACCGTATGGACTGGTTGCCTAAGCTCTGTGGTCAAGTCAGGCCATGTAAGAAAACATGGACTGGGGCTCACATGAGGATCACTGTGAGCCATGCTTGGCTGGAGGAGAGAGCAGGTATGGCTGGAAGGTTCGTTGGTATAGTTAAGAAGGAGCAAATTCATGGCACATCCAAAAATTTGGAGATGGGGTTTGGGGGTAATAGATTTCTGGCAAAACTGGCCACAGTATCTTACCTTTCTTGTATCAATCGTACTTAAACATTCATACCCAAAGCTTCAGAGTCTTAACAACAACAATCTTGGTGTGGTGTTGTAGGGTCAGCACTGGACTGTGAACCACAAAGTCGGCAACTCAGACCCACCAACTGCTCTTCAGAAACCCTCTACAGAGTCTCTATGAATTTGAACTGACTTGATGGCACTTAACAACAAATCCTTCCTGAAAGAATTCTACGCTCTTCAATTTGCACCAAGTCAAAACCAAAGTTTTGGCATCCTCGACGGATTCAAATCATGTTCCTTTAAAATATTCTTTGAGTTTGGGGAACCAAAAAAGTCTAAAGGGGTAAGAACAGGGCTATAGTAGGATGGGGTAAGGTTCCCCAGTGAAACTTTCATAGAACAGTGCTTGCTGCACTCGAAGAATGAGCAGGTGCATTGTGATGGGAAAAAAAATTATTGACACAACTTTCCTGATCTTTTTCTCACCAATACAGCTTTTGAGTTTCTTAGAACTTCTTCCAAATAAGCCCCCATGATCCTCCTGTGTTTTTCAAGCAAATTTATCAAGATTATCCCTTAAGAATGAAAAAAAAAAAAAAAACCGTTACCATAACCTTCTGAGCTGACCTCTCTCCCTTGAATTGAACTGGTTTAGCAGATCCTCTTAGAAACCACTGTTAGGATTGTACCTTGCTCTTTGGATATTATTGGTAAATCCAAGTCATGTCCATGGCTGCTATTCATTCCATAAAGTCATCTTCACTGGCTTTGATCTGGCTTAAAATACTGATGGAAACATCAGCTCTCTGAGTTAGCTGATCTTTGTGCAATGCTTTTGGCACCCGAGTAGTGATACTTTTTTGACTTACCCTCATATCTGTCTTTCAAAAGTTCTAGATTGAGATAAATAGAGGTCTTAGAAAAATGGTCCAAGAAACTTGCCATTAATGTGAGATAAAATTAAACAAACATTTAAAGTCTTGGAGTCCTGGTGTGGTGCTGTGGGCTAATGCATCAGACTGCAAAGTCATTTGAACTGCAAGGTCAGTGGTTCAAGCTCACCAACTGCCCCTTGGAAACCCTATACAGGGTTGCTATGGGTCAGAATTGACTCAACGGCACTTAACAACAACAACATCCGGCTTTGAGGAGTCCTGGTGTAGTGCTATAGGATAAGCACTAGAACTGAAAGGTCAGATGTTCAAACCCACCAGCAGCTACTCAGAAACCCTATACAGGGTCTCCATGAGTTGGAACAACTTGAGGGCACTTAAGTCTTCTGAGATCCCTGTGGATCTGTAAGATAACATTGGACTGCTAACCATAAGGTCAGTAGTGTGGCCCACAAGTAGCTCTGCTGGAGAAAGACAAGGCTTTCTACTCCTGCAAAGACTAACTGTGTCGGAAACCCTGTGCAGGGTTGCTCTGAGTCAGAACTGATTCAAAAGGCACTTAACAGCTCTTTCGGGATCCCTGTAGCTCTGTAAGGTAATACTGAACTGCTAACCACAAAGTTGGTCATTTGGCCCACAAGCAGCTTCGCTGGAAAAAAAATAAGGCTTTCTGCTCTTGTAATGACTTTGTTGTTGTTGTTAAGTGCCATCGAGTCAGTACTGACCCATAGTGACCTTATGAACAGTAGAACGAAAAATTGCCCGATCCTGGGCCAACCTCACTACTGTTGCCACACTTGAGTCCATTGATGCTACCACTTGGCCAATCCATCTCGTTGGGGGTCTTCCTCTTTTTCTCTGACCCTCCACCTTATCAAACATGATATCCTTCTCCAGTGACTGGTCCTTCTTGACAATATGTCCAAAGTATGAGAGACGAAGTTTGGTCATCGTGGCCTCCAAGGAGTACTCTGGCTGCACTTCTTCCAAAACGGATCTATTGGTTCTTTTGGCAGCCCATGGCACTTGTAATATTCTCCTCCAACACCATAACTCAAAAGCATCAATTCTTCTACGATCTTTCGCAT
>NW_006408696.1:2578745-2588136 GCF_000296735.1 Chrysochloris asiatica | reverse complement strand
CAGGCTTTACGCCATTCATGTAGTCATGGTCAAGTCTACTTTGAGGAGGCAGCTCTTCCCCAGTCACATTTTGAGTGCCTTCCAATTTGAGGGGCTCATTTTCTGGCACTATGTCTGACAGTGCTTCTCTGCTATTCACAAGGTTTTCAGTGACTAAAGATTCGGAAGTAGTTCATCAGTCTTTCTTCCTAGTCTGTCTTTGTCTGGAAGCTCTTCTGAAACCTATCTACCATGGGTGACCCTGCTAGTATTTAAAATACTGATGGCATAACTTTAAGAATTACAGCAACTCATAAGACACTACAGTACAACAAACTGACAGATAAGTGGTAGCTGTTTGGTTTCAAGTGGAAACTGTCACTTTAAATTTTGAGGAGATCTGTGCGCATGCGTAATAGAATCCTCCAGGGGATGGGGTGGGGTGTCCATTCGTTCAAGCATCCCCTCTAGTCACCAAATGGAGGTGCGCAGACAGCGAGAGACCAATGAACAGATAACAACAACAACAAAAAAAAGAATGACTTAGAGTATCAGAAATCCTATGCGGGGTTGCTACTGAGTCGGCATTGAATTGATGATACTTAATAACAACAACAAGAACAAGCAGGCTTTGAACTTGGTGTTTAATTTGTCATCATCTTCTCCATTCCATAATCTATGAAATGAATTCTGCTTCCATTGGTGAAACCACAGTTCAGAGAATTGACATGAGGGAGTTGGGAGCCAGAATTTGAATAGCACTCTACAGCCCTCCACACAGTGGACCACAGAGGTGTGGTGTTGCGGGATAAAGCACTGGACAGCAAGGCCAGTTTGAACTGCTAGCCGCTTCTTGGAAACCCTATACAGTGTTGCTATGAGTCACTTAACGACAACCACTACAGTCTCAAAGTTCAACTATTCTCACACCACAGCATTCATTGGCCAAAACTTTTGTTCCATGCACCTTTCTGGGTGCTGTGCAAGATTAAATCAATCTTCAACTATAACCCCATGAGCTCATGCTATGGGTTAAATTCTGTGCTCCCCAAATATATGTTGGAATCCTAGCCGCTATCTATACTTGTGCATGTAATTCTATTTTGAAATAGGGGTTCCTTGCTATGTTAACTGGTGGTGGTTATGTGCTGAAGAATTAGTTCTGACTCATTACGACCCTGTATAGGGTTTCTGAATCTGTAAATCGTTATGGGAGCAGAAATCCTCATCTTTCTCCTGCAGAACCGCTGGTAGTTTTGAACTGCTGACCTTGAGGTTAGCAGCCTGACTCATAACCACTACACTACCAGAGCTCCTTGATATAATAACTAGGTCATATACAATCACTTTTGAGTAATAAAAAGAGCAGATTAGACATACACACACACACACAGAGTGACACCATGTGAGGAATGTCTATCAACCAAGGAACCAAGGAACACCGAGCTGTTGACAAGAAAGGGAGGAATATGACTGAGATGCTGGTTCGGACTTTCAGCCTCCAGAACTAGAAGACAATCAATGTCTAGTCTTCAAAGTCACCCATTACTGGTGTTTCTGAGAAGGTACCTATGATCAAGTACTAACAGTATGGAAGGAAGAAGTCTGTGCTGCACTGAAGGCACTATAAAAAAACAAGGCTCCAGGAAGTGATAGAGGACAAACTGAAATGTTTCAACATACCGATGCAGCACTGGTGACACTTACTCATCTTCTATGTCAAGAAATATGGAAGATAGCTACCCAATCAACTGATTGGAAGAGATCCATATTTGTGTCTATTCCAAAGAGGAGTGACCCAACAGAAGGTAGAAATCATTGAGCAGTATCATTAATATACATGCAAATAAATTTTGCTGAAGATAATTAAAAAATGATTGCAGCAGTACATTGACAGGCAGATGCTAGAAATTCAAGCTGAATTCAAATAAGGATGTGGAATGAGAGATATCCTTGCTGACATTACATGTATCTTCGCTGATAGCAGAGAATAAGAGAAAGATGTTTACTTGTGTTTTATTGACTAGACAAAGGTATTCAACTGTGTGGATCATAATTAACTATGGATAACATTGCAAAGAATGGGTATTCCAGAACACTTACTTGTGCACACGAGGAACCTGTATATAAACCAAGAGGCAGTTGTTAGAAAAGAACAAGGGAATACTGAATGGTTTAAAATCAGGAAAGGTGTGTGCCAAGGATGTAGTCTTTTACCATTCTTATTCAATTTGTATGCTGAGCAAATAATCCAAGAAACTGGACCAACTGAAGAAGAATGTGGCATCAGGATTGGAGGAAGATTCATTAATAACCTGTGATATGCAGATGACACAACCTTGCTTGCTGGAAGGAAAGAGCACATGAAATACTGATGAAGATCAAAGACTAACAGTCATCAGTATGTGGATTGTACCTCAGTGTAAAGACAATGAAAATCCTCACAACTGGACCAATAAATAACATCTTAATAATTCGATAAAAGACTAAAGCTGTCAAAGATTTCATTTTGCTTGGATCCTCAATCAATACCCATGAAAGCAGCAATCGAGAAATCAAACAACATTTTGCATTAGGCAAATGTGCTGCAAAAGAGCTCTTTAAAGTGTTCAAGAGCAAAGATGACAATTTGAAGACTAAGGTGCGCCTGACCCAAGCCATGATATTTCCATTTACCTCAATGCATGTGGAATTTGGGCAATGAATAAGGAAAACTGTAGAAAAACTGATGCATTTGAATTATAGTGTTGGTGAAGAATATTGAAAGTACCATGGACTGCCAGAAGAACAAACCAATCTGTGTTGGAAGAAGTACAGCCAGAATGCTCCTTGGAAGTCAGGATGGCAAAACTTAGTCTCTGGTACTTTGGACATGTGATCAGGATATAATAGTCCTTGGAGAAGGACATCATGTTTGGAAAAGTGAAGGGTAGGCAAAAAAGAGGAAGACCCCTAAGAAATTGGATTGACACAGTGCCTGTGTCAATAGGCAACAACATAACAACTATTGTGATGAAGGTTCAGGACTGGGCAGTGTTGTTGTTTTTTCTATTGTGCATATGGTCACCATGAGTCGGAAGTGACGTGATGGCACCTAACACTAACAAAAGGTGACTGAGACAGGTAGGAACTATTTCAATCATCGTTCTCCATCTGAGGAAGCTAAGGCACAGAGAGGTTAGGAAACTTGTTTTCGACCACACATCTAGGCATTCTGGCTTGTTGGCTCACACTCATCGCCAGATAGAGGCAGAGTTTGTGGCTGGAAGCCTGGAAGTCATTATATAAATAGCTCCTTTCCATTTTGGCTTTTATAAACCAACATTAGGGTCTTAAGCAGGAAAACAGATTGCCTAAAAAGTCCAGGCTTTGAGTTCTCTGTGATGAACTTCGGGAGGATCGTGTATTCTAAGGCCCCCTTTCCCACCCTCCAGCAGGACAGAGATACATGCCAGGGTTGGCAGTTCACTACTTACACATAAGTCAGTAGGTAACGAGATGCGTGAAGTGGGCTGAGTAGGACTGCTGCTGAACTCGAGTATACACCTCATGGACACAGGCAACAACTTTTGGGTTCGAACTGATTGTCAACAAGAAGGAATATAGGCCCCATGTGCCCATTTCCCCATTTTTTCAAGATAAGACAGAAATGTAATTTTTGTGTGTTTTGATTTTTACGTTGGCATCTAATAAATTTTCCCTTTTTTCCAAAATACGATGTGAGGCAAACAAAACTTCTCCAGACCAAATATTGCCCAGAAACAGCATTTGCTATATCTGGTTTTAGGAGATAAAACTCAGGGTAAATGACAATGAAAATCAGCATGAGTTTAAGGAGGAACTTATCTCCTGAAAAATAAGTCTGGAATAATCATCTTTAAAATCAATATGAGAAGTGAAGGGTGGATTATTAAATAGTTTTTTTTTAAACTTGGGTTTATCTCCAGAGCTGCCATTTGACATCCTAATGCTTAGTTGACAAATCACAAGATTGTCCCATTTCTGTGTAGAGAGATTTACAAGCCAAGTTCTAAAATGTTCATCTCTGAGTGTCTTCAGCACTACTGCCTCTGCGGGTACACGGATCTCATTTCCATCAGCAGTAAACAGACTGGAAAAGCCAGGGTGACATCTATAATCACCGCATGAGCGCCCAAAGACATGTGTATGTGCCTGGTCATTCCCCACAGGGCTACTCCACAGCAGCCCACACTTCCCAGGTGACCCCCAGAAATGAATCCTCATCCCTGCCTGACCCAGAGTCTGTGCAACAAGGAGGTTTCTAGCCAATGGGGTGTTCCCTGTAGTGGTTACTCGTTGAATGAGAGCTTTACTAGCTGCCCTGGGACTTTGCCTCCCAAATCCTAGGCCCCTTGGGATAGAAGGGTGTTGCATCAAGTTCATTCATTCAACAAATATCTATTGAACACCTACTATGTGCTCCAGGCAGAAAGTCCTAGCAATTTACTTCTCAAAATCAACCTTAGGGATCATAACAGAACACTCACGGGCTTTGGACACGTTATCAGGAGGGATCACGCGTTGTGATCAGAGTGCCAGCTGGTGTCGGGAAGATTCCTGGTGACTGGGACATACTGGAATAGTGAAGATAATGCAGGACTGGCCACATTTTGTTCTTTTATACATAAAATCCTCATGAGTAAAATCATCTCAATGACAGCTGTCTGATTGTCTATCGGTCTATTTATCTATCGAGCTAATAATCATGTATTTAGCTGTTTGTATACCTGCCTATCTCTCTCTCTCTACCTTCCAACCTACCTATCTACTATGTGCTAGAGACACTGTTTCAGAGACTGGAGAGAGACTGAACAAAAAGACAAAACACTCTGTCCTCTTGGAGATCGTGTTTTTGTACGAAGTCCGACAAGTCCGACAAAACAAATGGTAATGAGTGTTAAGGTGAAAAAACAAAAGACCAGGAAGGTTACATGTTTCCAAGATGGCTAGGGCAGGCTTCAGTAAGAAGGCCATGTTGGACTGAGCCGGAACGAAGTGAAGGAGCTGGCCAGGAGGCTCTCTGAGACGGGAGAAGCAGAGGAGCGCTGCCCTTGAGGTAGGCTTGCACCTGTGCCCCCCAGGGACAGGGAGGAAGTCAGTGTCACTAGAATGGATGGCAGGATAGGGGTCCAAGAGACAAAGACAAAGGCCATAGAGGACCTCCATGTTGACTCTGGGAAGTGGAGGTGTGACCTGTGTTTCAGCAGATCTTGTGAGTTGCTATGTTGGGGACAGGCAGAAGCAAGAACAGAGCAGAAGCAGGCATCAGTTAGGTGGCTGTTGGTAGTCATCCAGGAAGGAGTCAATGGCGGCTTGGATAAGTCAAAGGGTGCCAGGATAAGGGAGGGGTGAGATGTGGCCACATTTCAATCCTCAATCCTACGTTATAACCGCTACCACAAAATTACGAGGCATTCATGGGTGGGCTTCATGGATCCCCTAAAATTGTCTGCCAATTGCTCTTCTGTGTGTGGTACATGCATGATACAGATGGTTAAGCACTATGCTGCTCATCAAAAGGTTGAGAGTTCGATTCCACTCAGTGGTATCTAGGAAGCAAGATAGACTATATCAGTGGTTGCAAGCTGTAGTCTGTAGTCACATGGCCAGGTTCAGAGCCTTCCTTTGTGACCCGAGACACGAATCACAGCTGCTCTTTAAGCCTCACAGGTAAAGTGGGGTTATTTTATAGATTAACATGAGCACTGAAGGCTTTATATGAAGCACTTAAAACGCTCACTTTATGTCATCTGTTTTTATCCAATTTTCTCAAGGAATTGGTGATCCAGATAAGGTTAGTCTTCCTTTGTCTTCAACCTGGGCTAGACTACAGGTGACATAAAAGGGTTCCTTTGCTTCTCTGGCCTGAATTCAAAGGAGATTGAAAGTCTTTGGGATCTTACCAGAGGGCTACACTGTAATCTTGAGTCAGAAAGTAGTTTTCACAGGGCTAAGTAACTTACAATAACCTGCCCAAGATGACAGAGCTTGAAAGTGGTAGATCTGGGTTTGAATTCACAGCTTCCTGATGCTAAAGTCATACCATGCCACCATACTGCCTCCCCTAGTGTGATGGAAGACCTGTTGCTCAAAGATTTGTCCATCAGGTCTGATGAGAGAGGTGTCTATCACAAAAACAAAGCAAAAAACCAACACCACCAAAACCCAAAACACTGCGGTTAAATCGATGCCAACAGGACTTCCAAGGTTGTAATCTTTAGGGATGCAGACTTCCTCATCATTATCCTGAAGAGCAGCTGGTGAGTTTGAACTGCCAACCTTTTGGTTAGCAGCTGAGTGTGTACCCACTGCACCACCGTTTCCTATCAGAAGTGGCTCTTCTCCAAGGTATTGTTTCACGGAAGCTCTTCTCCACCTTCACTGGACTTCCTGGCTGTGCCTCCAACAGTGTGAATCCCAGTTGCAGTTCTCACTGTTTAATACCTGTCAGGAAAATGCTAATTTCATTGTAGGTCCCTCTGCTGTTCAGAGGCTCACCAGCAGGTCTATCATAAATCCGCAAGGGACAGCATTTATAAGTGATTCCTCCAGTGGAGTCTTCTAAAACTGCTGTTTCATTAAAATGAGCCATCTTCATACTTGTTAATGTCTAATTACTGACACTAATGGGTCTATGTATTTTAAAAATGAAATTATGGGTTTTATTCAATTAGGAAAAGCACTAGATAAATTGCTGAATAAATCTGGCAAGGGACACAAAGGACTGGCGGTTAAACAGGCACCCCCAGCTCAGGGGAATCTTAGACTGCTGCAGCAGCAAAATTAACGCCAAAAAGAACAAATCAATGCCTGGAATTACAAGATGGAGCGGGCACAGTAGTGGATGAATTCATTTTTAGATTAACAGCAGTTCTGCGCAGGGTTCAGGCTCCGAAATGGATCTGAAACTTAACTGCCTTTGACTTGAAAACATTTCCTGACTTTGCATTCTCTGGCTGATTTACATGGAAATACCATATTGGGTAAATAAAGAGAGAGAAGAGCAAAACAAAAACAAAATGAAGATTTGGTATAATCCCACCCTACAGAGATAAATACTGTAAGCTATGTGTTGTCTATCCTGCTACGTTTTTAATGTTTCTGGCTGCATGATTTTGTGTATGTAAAAATATTAGAAAACAGAATCACACTAAATAAATATGTTGTTCTGTAATCTTTTTAAAATCTGGCATTATACAACCAATAATATTCCATGCTAAAAGTTTGTATCTTTCTAAACAGATGCATAGTATTTCATGCACCAATCTTCTATATCAGATAGTTGCTTGATTTTTCAATATTGAAGAAAAAAATTAAACATTCTTAAGGTTAAATATGCATACATCCTGCATTTCCTTGAAATACTTTTTTTTTTTTTTAACAACAGAATTTCTAGATCTAAAGCTTTGGCAATAGTCAACGTTCCTTCCACAATGGTCACCAATCCATGCTTTCGGAACTGTGACCCTAGAGGGTTGGCAGAGGATCCACAGCAGCTGAACCAAGAGCCAGAGCATGAAACAGACCACAGGGAAAGTAGAGCGGAGTGACTTGGTGCAGGAGGCTTGCTTGCAGACTGCGGAGCCTCTAGGCCCTTAAGTGGGACTAGGTTTGCCTAATCACGGAGCTAAAGCTGAGGGCCTTCAGGCTGAGGCTTATGCTGGAGTGGTATGAGCTGTGGCTATTGGTCAGCAGCCCTGGAAGAGTTCGTAACACTGCTGGAGCAAGGCAGAGGCCAGGTCAAGGGGTTGAGGGCTGCTGAGAGTTCTGCCTGCAGATATGGCAAAGAAACTGTCCTTCCAAAGATCTGTATTCTGAGCAGTTTCCTACTCTGAATTGTAACCTGTTAGCTTCCCTAATAAACCCATAACTGTAAGTATTATCTCGGAGTTCTGTGTGGCCGTTGCAATGAATGATTTAACCCAGCATGAGCAGTGGGGCTGTGGGAGGGACAGTTTGATGCTAAGTTTTTACACTCAGTATCCACAGAGGATTGGTTCCAGGACTGTCTATGTATACAAACCTCCACAAATGCTTAAGCCCCTAATATAAAATGATGCAGCATTTCTATATAACCTATGCACATCTTCCCATATATTTTAAATGATAACTAAAGTACTTAACCTTTGAAGGAATGTTTTAACCAGTTAATTGCCTTCCCCCCCCCAATATATATTAAATGTTTTATTGTGAATTATGTGATAGTTTACATGGGAGAGCAGTATATAGTTTCATTGTCATGGTTACAATCCCCTCAATGAATCATCAACCAACCAACCAAAGGGTATACCCTGCAAGCCTGCCCCCCCACCCCCCAGTCATCAGCACACGGCCCCTCTCCCTCTCTGGATCTAAAGTCCCCAGCTGCTCCATTTCTCCACGTCATTGTCTCTGCCTCCATCTCTGGCGTCACTGCTTCTCTGGGTAGGGTCCTGCACTCCACTCTTCTCCCTTGAAGGTCCCAGGGACCTCCGCTCCTGGACTGCAAAGTCAATCACTCCCCTCCTTTTGCTACAAAACACCTACCTTTACATTTCCAACCCTCTTAGTCAGTCCTGATAACAATTATTCACCATTGTACCACAAGGGACCTATCCCCATCTCCTTTTATTAGCCCTGTCCTGACAGACTGGATACTGCTCATGGAGATTCTACCTTCCTCCTATCCTTTCCTCTTGAAAGCTTTTAAGTCAGTCACTTCTTGCCTTTGTAGCTTCCCCATTTTGGGTAGCCAATGTCCAAGTTGCCCATCCCTGTCTACTCTGTGTATAGAGGGGGTGGGATGATCCTTGCTGTAAAGATTTGTTCCTTCTTTTGAGCTACTGCATCCATAGGTGAAGGTCAAGTTCATCAAACTGTATCAGATTACTCTTTTTTTTTCTTCTTTCTTCTTCTAGTTAAGCTCTGATCATCCAGTCATTGAAGTCAGGTTCAGTGGGTAGTATCTGCAAGTGTGGGTGTTCTTATGCATATGCCCTCTCTTCTTATCAGCTGGTTGCTTCACTCTCCACTCTAGTCCTTTGTGGCTATGTCACTGACTCTGGGCTCAAGAGTCCCCAGGTCTTCCCACACTGCTAGCCAACCAGGTCTCCACCCAAGTTCATAGAAGTCTATTGAACATTGTAGAGCTTAGCTCACAGCTTCATTGCTGTTTTTCCCTCACTTCCCCTTATTGGTGACCAACGTGGTCACCAATCCAAGCGCATATCTGCTCGTGTATTCCCATTGAGTCTTAGTCTTCACAGGGGGTTTGTCCTGAGGGGACCCAACCACTTGCCTTGATGTCTCCTGGGCGAGCAACTTGCTTGTTCTTGTAGTAATGAGTTGGACTGCCATTATTGTTTTGTATTTTACCTGCTAGTCTTTCTTTCAAGAAGTGTCTTCTGTTCTT
>NW_006408696.1:2568811-2576553 GCF_000296735.1 Chrysochloris asiatica | reverse complement strand
ATTGCATTATATGTGTAAACTGCTTTGGGCAGTATTGACATTTTCACAATATTAAGTCTTCCTATCCAGGAGCATGGTACATTCTTCCATTTTTGTAGGTCTCTTTTGGTTTCTTGTAGTAGTGTTTTATAGTTTTCTTTGTATAGTTCCTTTGTTTTCTCCCCAAATATTTTTAATCTGCAGTTGTTGAGTCCATGGAGGCAGAACCTGTTGATACAGTGGGCCGATTGTAATCTACTTTTTAAATGATCTATTGTTTTGTCTTTGTACATTTGAGTGTCCTGTTTTTTTTTTTATTCATATAGCCATAGATAACATCTTTTTTGTCTTAAAACAAGCAACAGTTGGATTTATTTTTAGTTACAATGTCTTCAGAGTCAAACGCTCCCAGGAGTAGTGGCTGAGCCAATCATTTTAATAGATCTAGTCTAGTAAGTCCACAAAGCTTCCTTTGTTGGAACGGCTGTTTCACCCGCAGGAGTGGTTCCCTGATGCCATGTTTGTTCTAACTAATCTGCCCTTCCTTGATCCTGATTCGACCAAATATAGACACTTGGCTCAAACTATTCCCATAAATGATCTCTTCTGGGAATCTGGGACTGAGGATCAGTTGATATATTTATTTTCTCAAAAAGTTAATTACAATCTTGGACTTGGTTACTGTTCTTCATGAAGTCTTGTCCTATTTCTTATACTCAGTTCCATGAAATAGCCCAGTAATTTTATAATAATTGCCTTTATTTAACTTGAAAAATGTTCTGCTCTTGGACTAGATGATACTTAAGATAATCATCAAGAGTCAGACATCCATTGTGTCACTATCTGCAGAAGTGGGCAAATAGCATGACAAGCATGTTCATGTAGGCGTGACTGAGGGAGTATGTGGATTGGATGACAACCTGTCCTTCCAGATTCCTAGTATTTCAGGTCATAGGCTACCTCAAGTCTTTAATTTTCAACCTACTTACTAAGAAATGTTTATCCTATGTATTTGAGGTTACCCTTGATCACATGAGCTCCAGGTTAAGGGTGTACAGGCAGAGTGAGAAACCTTGCCACACCCAACAAAAGAAGGCACAGTTGAACACTACCATGGAGGTTGAGAGTTAGAAAGGATAATGGGAACAAGTCATGGGTATTTGCCCTTGAGCTTCTTGGGTGGGATGGAGAACCATGGATTATATTTCCCCGTGTTCTCTTATTTGTGAAGCTGTAAGCAAACACAACTTGAAGGATGCTGCGGCAGAAATAGGATGATTTCAAGGGTTGCCCAAAGTGAGTGCCCTTCAGAAGGTCCTTGTCTGGGACATCAGAAATTGTGAGGGCTTCTCAAAGGGACGTATGTGTCTGTAGGAAAATGACATCAGTGAGTGAGAATGACCATTTTCATGAGCACATCCTTGAGAATCAGAGATGGGACAACTCAGCAATAGCACCACTGATGTGACATCCCAGAGAGTTGGACTCAGGAAGCACGTCATTCTCAAACACAAACCATGAGTGCTATTCATTTGGAAGCAGTACTGAGCCTACAGAGGAACCCTGGTGGCACTGTGAGTTAGACATTGGGTTGCTAATGACAAGGTCAGCGGTTCAAACCCATCAGCTGTGCAGCAGTACAAGGATGAGGTGATCTGCTCCAGTTAAGGTTTACAGTCTTGGAAACTCTACATGGGGTTACTATGATTTAGAATCAACTTGATGGCAGTGGGTTTGCGTTCAGTGGGGCTACAAGGAGCCCTGGTAGCACAGAGGTTAAGTGCTCAGCTGCTAACCCAGTTTGAGTCCACCAGCTGCTCACAGGGAGAAAGCTGCGATAGTCTGCTTCTGTAAAGATTGCTGTTGTTGTTGCTGTTAAGTGCCGTCAAGTTGGTTCTGACTTGCAGCGGCTCTGTATAGGGTTTCCTAGGAATGGCTGGTGAGTTTGAACTGCTAACCTTGAGGTTCAAACAGACCTTGAGGTATAGTGCTTATCCTACGGTGCAACACCTTGGAAATCTTATGGGGCAGTTTTAGTGTGTCCTATAGGAGTCCTGGTGTGGTGCTGAGGGCTAATGTGCCAGACTTCAAAGTCATTTGAACAGCAAAGTCGGTGGTTCAAGCTCACCAGCTGCTCAGAAACCCTATACAGGGTCACTATGGGTCGGAATTGACTCGACAGCACTTAACAACAACATGGGTCAGAATTGACTCAATGGCACTTAACAACAACATCATAGGGTCACTGTGAATTGGAATTGACTCCATGGCACACAACCACAATAGATGGGCTACTGGTGACGTTGTTGTTGTTGTTAAGTGCTGTCAAGTCGATTCCAACCCATAGCGACCCTGTACAGGGTTTCTGAGGCTGTAAATCTTTACGGAAGCAGAAAGCCTCATCTTTCTCCCACGGAACCGCTGGTAGTTTCGAACTGCTGACCATGAGATTAGTAGCCCAATTTGTAACCATTATGCTACCAGTGCTCTTACTGGTGACCTGGAGTGGTACAATTAGTTAACTTGCTTGGTTGCTTACAGAGATGTCTCAGAAGAGAGGACTGAAGATCCACTTTCAAAAAATAAACATTGAAAATCCTATCGACCACATTTGTGGTCACAAGATGAAGAATGCTGGCAGCCACTGACGTTGGAGAAATTGGAAGAGACAAGGAATAGATTCTCTCCTAGAACCTGCAGAGGGAGAGTGGCCCTGCCGCCATCTTGCTTTGGCCCCATCAGAACTGATTTTGGACTGGCCTCCAGACATGTGAAAGGATCAATTCTTGTTGTTCTAAGTCACCAAGTTGTGGTCATTTGTTACAGAATCCACAGGAAACTAAAGCATGGTACTTGGTCTTCCCCAGAGAGCTCATGTAGCCAACATGCCTCCTTACAGCATGTCAGTGAAGAAGGCCATTCTTTTGTTTTATTTCTTTTCATTCTTTTTTTATTGTGGTAAATATTTATGTAACCAACATTGGCCATTTCAACATATTTTTTTTATAAAGATTTTATTGTGAATTGAGTGGTAATTTACATGGCAGAACATTGGTTTTGCACTCAACCAATCATAGTTTGTCTTGCTGCAATGATTACACTCCCCCCATGTGCCATCAGTTAATAGTATTTGCCTCTATTTCTGCTTTGTTTTTGTCTTTGGTGTACACAAGAACATGTAGGAATAAACAACCAAAGGGCACATTTTGCAAGTCTGCCTCCTGGTCCCCAGCACACAGCCTTTCTCTTTCCATGAGTCTAGAGTCCTCAGC
Organism: Chrysochloris asiatica; assembly: GCF_000296735.1. NCBI lineage: Eukaryota > Metazoa > Chordata > Mammalia > Afrosoricida > Chrysochloridae > Chrysochloris > Chrysochloris asiatica. The sequence goes on along the minus strand of NW_006408696.1, from coordinate 2,573,302 downwards.
TGCTCTCTCTCCATGCCATCACCTCTGCCGCTGTCTCTGGTGTTGCTGCTTCTCTGGTTAGGATCCCATGTTCCACTCATGCTATTCTCCCTTGATGGTCCTAGGGTCCTCTGTTCCTGGAATGTAAGATTAACTGGGCCGCAAAGTCAGTTTGAACTGCAAGGTTGGCGGTTCAAATCCACCAGCTTCTCCTCGGAAACCCTAGACAGGGTCACTGTGAGTCATAATGTCCTCGAAGGCACTAGTCAACAAATCAACAACAATCTTGACAGAAGTAGATTGCCACGCCTTTCTTTATGGTAAGCTCAAACCACCAACTTTCAGCTAGTAGTCAAGGGCCAACCTTTGCTCCAATCCTGGTTCAAACCCACTGCCATCAAATCAATTCTGACTCATAATGACTCTATATGTAGAGTTTCTGAGGCTGTAAATTTTTACAGGAGCAGAAAGCCTCCCCTTACTCCTATGGAGCAGCTGGTGGATTTGAACTGCTGATCTTGTGGTTAGCAGCCCAATGTGTAACCCACTACGCTTGATGGGTGGTGGTGGTTATGTGTCGTGGAGTCGGTTCCCACTCATAGTGGACTCTGTATAGCAGTTCCGAGGCAGATCTTTACGGGAGCAGAAGTCTCATCTTTCTCCTGAGGAATGGCTCGTCGTTTCAAAAAGCTGACCTTAAAATTAGTAGCCCGCAACCACTATGCTGCTAGATTTCCTTCCTCTCCGCTTAGTGTCCCTTCATTCAGCTATAAACTATGGGTTATAGATTACAGGAATTGTCCAATGAGGCTAGCAGTGAGAATTTTGAAGTCCAAGATTTTTTAAAGAGAATTTTGGAGACTTCCTATAAGACGGCCTAAGCAACCAACTCTGATAGGGGAGGACGAGTGTGGCCCAACAAGGAAGACTCTGGGACAGAAGGGTGAGGATTCTATTTCTTATCCCAAGTCCCCTAAAGAATGTAAAGCAATCTGGCAGCTGCAGTAATGAAGGTGACAAGTAAATTACTGATTCCACTGCATTTTCAACAAATAATAACTGAATATGTATTCAGTTCCATTATCTAGTCTTCTGCAAATTTGTGAGGCCCCAAAATCCCCAAATATTCCCTTGTGCTAAGAATTCTTGGAGGTGGCTTGCATTGTTTGCAAATAAGAACAATTTCTAGTTCCCTGAGTATTGCAAAAGACTCCATGTAGTTGTTAACCGGCAGTTTCGACTCATAACGACCCTGCACAGGGTTTCCAAGGAGCAACTGGTGAGGTGAACTGCTGACCTTGTGGTTCAAACTGACCTTATGGCCAAATGCTTGTCCAACAACGCCACAGCAGGACTCCAAATACTCTGTATTAATCTCTAATGTGACAGCTTTGGTCTTTCCAGAATATGGATAATATTTGGCCATGAGAATTGGATGGGGTATAGTACCAGAAAACGAGGGACAAGGTGGGTTTTATTGTATATCTGACCAGCCAAACATTGGGTTTTATTATATTAATATGCTCTTAGAACTTTGCAATCCATACAATGAATTCCAAGAAGCCCACCCAGGAGGCATTTTTCTGTTTTCTTTCCTAATTGTTGTAAATATATATGTAACAGAACAGACGCTGTCTCAAACTTCTTCCTAAGAACAATTCGGTGACACCAGTTAGGTTAATCACATTGTCCATCCCTCACCGTTTTCCATTTTCAAAATTTCCCATCACCCTTAATAGAAACTCAGTTCTCTAAGCAAAGAGTTCCCCCTTTTCTCTCCTTCTTATGCATCCCACATAACCACCGATTGATTGTTTTCTCTATACACTTGTCTATTCTAGATATTTCATATACGTGAGCTGACTCATAAATGATGCAACCACTGTGGAAAACAGTTTGGCAGTTCCTCAAAAAGTTAAACAGAATCACCATCTGACCCAGCAAGACCTCTCTTGAGTGCATCCCCCAAAGAACTGGAAACAAGAATGCAAACGGATACTTTTACAACAGTGTTCAGTGTTCATAATTCTTACAAGGTGGAAGCAGCCTAAATGTCCTTCAGCAGATGATGGATAAGTAAACTGTACTTACACTGGAATATTACTCAACCATAAAGAGAAAGGATGTCTTGATATAGACTACAAAACAGATGAGCCTTGAAGACATCACGCTGAGTGAAATAAGTCAGTGAAAAAAAGGACAGTTATTGAATGATCCCATTTTCCTAATTTTATAATATGGAAAAAGGCTCATATAGTTGAAAGGATTTGTCTAAGATTGTTGTTGTTAAGTGCCATCGAGTCAGTTCCGACCCAAAGCGTCCCTGTACAGGGTTTCCGAGGCTGTAAATCTTTACAGGAGCAGAAAGCCTCATCTTTCTCCCGCGGAGCAATGTCTAAGATTATACACTGGCAAAGATGGGAGTTGAGCCCAGGTCATCTGAATGTAAACTTACTGTTTTTTCCACTCTAGTCTCCTCACTAAGTTGACCAAGGAGCCTTGGTGTCCCAGTGGTTCAGCACTCAGTTGTAAAGTAAAACTTCGGCAGTTCAAACCCACCAGTCACTACCTGGGAGAAAGATTCGGCAGTCTGCTTCTGTAAAGATGACAGCCTGGGAAATCTATGGGGCGGTTCTGCTTGTACCCCTAGTGTCACTGTGAAATGGTGTCAGTTCCCAGGAACAGGGGGAGTTTCAGAATCGCTCATTTTGCTTCAAACAAAAAGAAATGGACTCCAAATTAGGGGTTTTCTAAAATTATATTTATAATAATATACTAATGTAATTACCCTATACTTCATAATTTGAGAACATAAAAACATCTTGATTATCTCCGCAGCTGAGTTATGCGGTTTATAAACACGCGCAGTCCACACCACAAGCATATGTGTTTATGTGTCTTCCTCGACAGTTTGTGAGCATCTCAAGAGGACCAGAGGATGTGTTACTGTTTTACCTTGGAGCCTAGCATTGTACCCTGCCCATCAGTAAAGGCTTGTAAAATGAATGAATGGGCAACCACAGGAAATGCTCGTCTGTCTGCTTCAGAATCCCTCCCGTCTCTCCTTCAGCTCCCCTCGGATGCACTGAGTGGCTTATTAATTATGGATGGAAATAGAAGCTCCGAAACAGAAGCTGATGTGGGTATAATCACACTCTGTGTTTGCATGATCATAAGTAGATTATTAAAAATGGATAAGGCAGCCATAATTGGGCTCCAGCCTACCAGAAATTTTAGAGGAAACAGATGGAACATTTGGGCATTTTCTGTGCTTTAATCTAAACTAGCAGGAAAAAAGAATTGATTAGAAGATTGTCTTTCACATTCCATTATTGATGTCCGGGCTATCATTAGCAAATGGGTCACTGCAAGAGCTCTCCTCAGTGTGGAATCAGAAACAAGGGGATTTCATTTAGGGAGAGCTCAACTTTGTTCTGTTTGTCAGGCTCTTTTAAGAGTTTGGGCATTTGGCCAAAATTGTAAGTGGATTTTCCCCAAAACACATTTCCCTTTCATTTGGAAATGGAACTGGAAAGGGAATGATATTAATGCATTTTCCACTGTTTATACTTAAAAATCATCTCCAATACTCATCAGGCGGCTATGGTGAAAATAACAAGGCAGGGTTTTCTTAGAAGGAATTCATCAGAAGGCCTCTGACTTGAAGAAAGAAAGCAGTGGTATGCTAACCTATGTTTGAAAGGTTAAGTAGAGTCTCATGAAACAATTAGAGCTTGTACTTTCTTGTGTAACATATTGTGATTGTGAAAACGCAAGGCTAATGAGTAAATAATTACAAATAGTCAAGAGCAAACATTTACTGAGCGCTTAGACTATAACTGGAGTCCTGGTGTGGCACTGTGAGTTAATGCGCTGGACTGCAAAGTCTGTTTGAACCACAAAGTCAGCAATTCAAGCTCACCAGTTGCTCCTTGGAAACCCTATACAAGGTCACTATGGGTCGGAACCAACTCGACGGCACTTAACAACATACTATAGGTGGCTCAAGTAGTTTAGTGCTCAGCTACTAACCAAAAAGTTGATTGGTGGTTCAAGTCCACTCAAAGGGACCTGGGAAGAAATGCCTGGTGATTGACTTCCAAAGGGTCTCAGCTGCTGACCACTGTGGAATACACATGGGGTCAGACACACACAGGGTCACAATCAACACGACTTAACTTGAGAGCAACTGGCCTCCTCTTGCCAAGTTATAATACTAACTCATCTCTTTCTCCCAGCCATCTTATGAAGTATTATTGCCTTTACTTCACAGAAGAGAAAATAAAGGCTCAGGGTCAAAAACATATTAAATGTCAATAGAGTCCTGTCAACCCAGATTGAGACCTGGTTGGCCAGCAGTATGGCAAGACCTGGGGACTCCTGGGCCCAGAGACAGGGACATGGCCACAGAGGACTAGAGCGGATAGTGAAACATCCAGTTGATATGAAAAGTGAGGGGAGATGCACAAGAACACCCACACTTGCAGATAATACCCACTTGACCTGGCTTCA
>NW_006408696.1:2567343-2568711 GCF_000296735.1 Chrysochloris asiatica | reverse complement strand
GGTATGCCAGGGAAACCAAGATTCAAAAGACAGCCAAGCAGCTTAACATTATTTCCCCCCTTTTGCCCATTCCAACCATGTTTCAATCCCTGTATCCCAGAGCCCTGTTTTTCCAAGGTTGTGCATACATCATTATTTACCTCTGTCTCGCTTAGCCCATGCAAACCTGCCTAATTGTTTTCCCACCCACCATGTTCTTCCATTCCCCTCCCCTTTCTTGTGTATTGCCCCCCTCCCTAGCACCCAAACGGTCTTGTGTCTATTACCTACCCTGTGCTTCATCTTCCCTTCCCTCCCGTCACCCACTCCCCACATCCTGGTAGCCAGCAAAGAATCCCCTTCCCTCCCTTTAGTATGGGTTCTTTTTCTCAGTCTTTTACAGTAGTGGTCCTATCAGTATTTTTCCTTTTGTGACTTACTAATTTAACTCAACATAATGTCCTCAAGGTTCATCCATATTATGTGATAACTTACATCTTCCTTGTTGTTCTTCAAGGTAGCATAATATTCCATTGTGTGTATGTACCAAAGTTTGTTTATCCATTCTTCCATTGGTGAGCACTTATGCTGTCTCTATCTTTTTGCTATTGTAAATAATGCTTCTATGAACATTGCTGTGCATATATCTACTTGTGTTATGGCTCATAATTCTGTGGGTAAATACGAAGTGGAGGAATTGCTTGATCAAGGTATTTCTATGCCATATTGCTTTCCAGAGAGGTTGGACCATTTTGCAATCTCAGCAGCAATGCAGGAGCGTCCCAGTCTCTCCACATCCTTGCCAGCAATTATTGTCCTCTACTTTTTTGATCTTTGCTGTTATTATTGGTGTGAGATGATGATATCTCATTGTTGTTTTGATCTCTCATACTTTGGACATATTGTAAGGAGGGAACAGTTGCTGGAAAAGGATGTCATGCTGGGTAAGATGGAGGGTCAGAGAAAAAGAGGAAGACCCCCCAATGAGATTGGTCGGCCAGGTGGCATCATTGATGGCATCGAGTGTGGCGGCGGTAGTGAGGTTGGCCCAGGGTCGGACATTGTTTCGTTCTGCTGTGCATGGGGTCGTTATGAGTCGGTTCCGACTCGATAGCACCTGACAATAACAACAACAATGGCTAGTGATTGTGAACATTTCTTCACGTGTTTGTTAGATGCCCGGATCTCCTCCTTGGTGAAGTGTCTGTTCATATCTTGTGCCCATTTTTTAACTGGATTATTTGTCTTTTTCTTGTAGGAGTATTGTAGTTTCTTATATATTTTAGAAATGAGTCCCTTGTCTGATGTGTTGTTGCAAAAGATCTTTTCCCATTCTGTGGGTTCCCTTTTACTATTCTAGTGAAGTCTTTTGATGCACATAAGTTTTTA
>NW_006408696.1:2542931-2559330 GCF_000296735.1 Chrysochloris asiatica | reverse complement strand
CTGACCTATGCTTGTGGATGTAGTAGTAGCTCAAAAGAGGGAATGAATCTTTACAGCGAGGATCATTCCCACTCCATCGGTACACAGGGTTAACAGGGGTGGGCAACTTAGACATTGGCTACCCAAAATGGAGGGGCTACAAAGGCAAGAAGTGACTGGCTTACAAGCTTTCAAGAGGGAGCCTAGTTCCATAGGGTACAGGGGAAGGTAGAAACTTCACTGAGTGGTTTCCAATCTGTCTGGGTGGGGCTGATGAAAGGAGATGGGGATAGGTCTCTTGTGGTTTAATCGTGAATAATTGTTATCAGGACTGACAGTGAGTGTTGCAAATGTAAAGGTAGACGTTTTGTTACAAAAGGAGGGGAATGGCTGATCTTGCAGTGCATGAGTGGAGATCCCTGGGACCACCAAGGGAGAGAGTGGAGTGCGGAACCCTATCTAGAAAAGCAGTGATGCCAGAGATGGAGGCAGAGATGATGATGTGGAGAGATGGAGCGGCTGGGGACTCTGGATTCAGGGACAGAGAGGGGCTGTGTGCTGACGGTCTGGGGGTAGGCTTGCAGGGTGTGCCCTTTGGTTGTTTGATGATGCATAGAAGGGACTGTAATCATTGCATTGAAACAAAATATGATAGAATGAATATAAAGCTAATGTTCTCCCATGTAAACTATCATATAATTCACAATAAAATCTTTCAAAAAACATATTAAATGACAAAGGCAAAATTTTAGTCTAGCCCCATCAGAATCCATACCACATTGCTATCCATATTTGCTTTACAAATGTGAGTCATTAAAATTAATAACATGATTTTCACCACTATACTTAGCACTAGGAACTCACTTATAATAACATCATGGAATAAGACACAGTGTAACTTTAAAACAAACAAACAAAACAGAAGCTGTCATTTAGCCTGAGCTTCATTTTCCTCCTTTGTAAAATGGGGGTGATGGTAATAATTAGCTTACGAGGTGGTTGCAAGTATTAAATGACATAGTGTGTATATATAAAACTCCTAGGATAGTGCCTCACATGTATCATACATGAAGGTGAGTTAAAAATTATCTGCACTCCAATTATATTCAAATGCTTGTCTGCATCCATGACTGATGACAACACTGAGTGTGCACATGAAATGATTCTGTCAAACAGACGAATGGATTATGTGGCAAATCATTTACAAATCAGCCATCGTTCTGCATATGAAATAATCCATGATAGACGTCGGTTTCGAAAACTTCCTGCGAGATGGGTACCAAAACAACTCATGGAAGAGAATAAAAAGAAAGACGCGTTTGGACATCTGCAAACTCAATTTGGACCGATACTCAAAGGAAAGTAAAAGTTTCTTTAAAAAAAAAAAAATCATTACCGGTAATGAGACATGGATTCATCACTACAAGCCTGAGAGTAAACAATAGAGTAGGGAATGGAAACATCCTCAATTGCCAATGAATAAAAAGTTCAAAAGTCAATCATCAACTGGAAAATTGATACTTACAGTTTTCTGGAATTCTCAAGGGCCAGTATTGGAACACTATCAGTAAAAAGGAAGTCTTGGTGTGGCATTGTAGGATAAGCACTGGACTGCAAGGTCCGTTTGAACTGCAAGATCAGTGGTTCAAACTCACCAGCAGCTCCTCGGAAACCCTATACAGGGTCACTATGAGTCAGAACCAAATTGATGGCACTAAACAACAACAACAACCCCAGGAAAAAATGTTCAACAATCAACAGTGCTTGTTCACTGAAGAGCTGAAGCCTAAACTTTGGATTAAATGCAGAGGACTGTTATCCAAGGGTGTTGTGATCTTGCACAAAAATGCACACCTCTGCCCACACTGCTGACACTCTGCATAAACTTCATTTTGAGGGGCTGAAACATCCTCCCTGTAGTCCTGATGTTGCTCCATCAGACTGTCACCTGTGTGGTCCCTAAAAGCAGTCCTTAGAGGAGAAAGATCCACCTCTGATGAGAAAGTAAAGACAGTGATACATCTCTGGTTCACAGCCCAACCTAAAACGTTTTAAAATAAGGGACTACATGAACTTGTTGATAAGTGGACAAAGTGTACTGAAAAGCAAGGAGATGATGTTGCAAAATGATGTGTTTGTCTTTTCTAAAAGTTGATCAAAATAAGTTCCACAACAGAGTGCAGGTAATTTTTGACTTACCCTCACATTAACACTGAATAGGAGGTTGTTACTGAGAGTATGTGGAATCCCTGGGTGGTGCAAATGGTTAAAAGTGTCCTCCGCTAACTGAAAGGTTGGAGGTTCAAGTCTATCTAGAAGCATGTTGGAAACAAAGTCTGGAAGAGCAGGAGATTCAATCCTTGAGAACCCTATGCAGCACAATTCTACTCCGCAACACATGGGACTGCCATGAGTCTTAGTCACCTTGACAACAATCTCTATAGCAACTTCAATAACAATGGCTGTGGAACAAGGGATATCATTGCTGATGTCAGATGGACCTTGGCTGAAAGCAAAGAATACCAGAAAGATGTTTACCTGTGCTTTGTTAACTATGCAAAGGCTTTCAGTTGTGTGGAACATGACAAGCTATGGACAACATTGTGGAGAATGAGTATTCCAGAACACTTAATTATACTCATGAGAAACCTGTACCTAGACCAAAAGGCAGTCATTCGAACAGAACATGGGGACACTGAATGGTTTAAAATCAGGAAAGGTGTGAGCCAGGGTTATAGTCTTTTACAATATTTATTCAATCTGTATGCTTAGCCAACAATGTGAGAAGTTGGATTATATGAAGAAGAACATGGCATCAGGATCGGAGGAAGGCTCATTAACAACCTGTGATATGCAGATGACAACCGTTTTTGCTGAAAGCAGAGAGGACTTAAAATACTTACTGATGAAGAACAAAGACTACAGCCTTTAGTATGGGTTGCACTTCACTGTAAAGGTAATAAAAATCTTCACTACTAGACCAAGAAAAAAAATCATGGTAAATGGAGAAAAAAATTGAAGTTGTCAAAGGCATCATTTTGCTAGGATCCACTATGGAAGCAGGAGTCAAGAAATCAAATGACATACTACATTAAGCAAATCTTCTGCACAAGACCTCTTTAAAGTAGTCAAGAGCAAAGATGTCAGTTTGAAGAATAAGGTGTACTTGACCCAAGCACTGGTATTTTCAATAACTTCATACACATGTGAAAGTTGGACAATGGATAAGGAAATCATAGAAGAATTGATGCATTTGATTTATGGTGTTAAATAAGAATATTCAAAGTACCATGGACTCCTAGAAGAACAAACAAATCTGCTTCTTAGAAGCTAGGATGGCATGAATTTGCCTCTTATACTTTGGGCATATTATCAGGAAGATCCAGTTCCTGGAAAAGGATGTCATGCTTGGTAAAGTTAAGGGTCAGCCAAAAAGAGGAAGGCCCCAGAGAAATGGATTGGCACCGCGCAGGAGCAATGAGCTCAAGTTTAACAATGATTGTGAGGTTGGCGCAGGACTGGGCAGTGTTTCATTCTGTTGTGCATAAGGTCACTATGAGTTGGAACCAACTCAATGACACATAGCAACAACATTGTATGTGAGTTCCTAGTACCAAGTATAGTGGTGAAACTGCTGTTATTAATTATAGTGGTTTACATGTGTACACCAAATATGGATAGCAATGTGGTATGTGTTAAGATGAGGCTGGATTCAAAATTTGCCTTTGCCATTGGATACTTTTTTGGCCCTAAGCCTTTATATATTTTCTCTGCTGCAAAGTGGAGGTAATAATACTTTATAAGATGGTTGGGTTAGTATTACAACTTGGCAAGAGTAAGCCAGTTGCTATCAAGTGCAGTCCCATTGGTCATGACCCCATTATGTATCAGACCCCACGTGTGTCCCACAGTTGTCAGTGGCTGCTTTGGTTCTGGGTTTTATGGAAATTATGTTGCATCTATTGAGAATCTTGTAATTCTATTGTTGAATGCCATCCCAGTCATCAGATCTGAAAGCTGAAAAAGTCCTCATGTGAAGGTTCAGATAGGACCTCATGACAGGACATGTCCAAACAGGAAAATCTGGGATCCGACTGACTCCTAGCCTAGACTTCTGCTGGCCAACTGCTGCTTCCTGGGTGTTTTTAGGCCACCACTAACTTGATGAGCCACGAGTTCCCAGTGGATGCAGACATGGAGCTCTTACTCTTCCAGACCCTCATCCACCTGCTCTAGAATGGACTTCCTACCACTCTTTGCCACCACACGTGCTCAAAATGCTCAAAAGCAGAGGGCCAGGATGAGAAATCAGGATTTCTTAGCAGAGGTATGTATTTTGGGAGTAGGCATGGAGAGTGGAGAGAAGAAAAATTCTATATTAGAAATAGAATTTTTATTTCTTGGAAAAGATAGAAGACTGAGGCCTTAAATACTTAGGTAAAACAGGTGAGAAACCTGCAAACCAGGTGAAAAACGTGCAACAGGTCTGGCCGCTCAGGAAGAGGAGTTGAGGCTTGATAGAATACAGAAAGGATCAGATTGAATAAAGGCATTTTCAAAAGATGGACCTTTGTCACCAGCCTATAAGTCACCTTTATGCATTTGAAAAATGGTTCCCTTTCAACAAGACACTTAACTTCTATCTTTCAGAAAAACACCACAGCTACACAAGTCTATAGTGTCTGTGACGTGATGTGATGTGGGTCTTCTTACATGTGGCATGACTGTATACTCCATGTTTGTATATACAACATGCCCAACTGTATGTGGCTGCCCTACTGGGCCACTTCACAACTTACCATACTGTTGAAGGAGAGTACTTTGCAAAAAGAAATAGGAAAGTCTTCTATACATCTAGTGTTTTGTGTGGCGCTGTAGGATAAGCACTGAACTGCAAGGTTGGTTTGAACTGCAAGGTTGGTGGCTCAAACTCACCAGCCACTCCTCCAAAACCCTATCAGTGTTTCTATGAATCAGAACAAACTCGGTGGCACTTAACTACAACAACAACATCTATTCAGGATTCCTGGTGTGGTGCCATAGGATAAGTACTGGATTGCTAACAGCAAGGTTGGTGGTTCACACCCACCAGTCTCTCCTTGGAAACCCTATACAGGGTTGGAATCAACTTGACGGCACTGAACAGCAACAACAATTCAAGGCGCCCTCGTGGCCTAGTGGGTTATGTGTTGGGCTGTTAACTGCAGGGTTAGTGGTTTGAATCTACCATTCGCTCCTTGGAAGAAAAATGAGACTTTTTGCTCTTATAGTGATTAACAACTTCAGAAATCCTATACAGGGTCTCTAGGAGTTGGAACTGACTTAAACAGCACACAACAACAATAACAAACCATCCATTCAGTGAGAGAAAGATGATACTATCTGCTACCTTAAACTCTACGGCTTTAGAAACCCTAAGGAACAATTGTATTCTGTCCTAAAGGGTCGCCACGCTTCAAAATGGGCTCAAGAGCAGTGAGCATAGCACCCAGTCCTCCTTATTTTAGGAACCCAACATTTCTTTTTAGGAGTTGGATAGGGCAGACCCAAACCCTTGCTTAAGAACTGACCCTAAACCAGAGAGATACCCCCCACCTGGATGTGGTGCTATGGATTGAATTGTGTCCCCCAAAGAGGTATGTTACACCTGATACCTGAAATGCAACCTTTAGAAAAAGAGTCTTTGAAGAGATTTTCAGTTAAATTAACATGAGGTCATACTGAGTAGTAGGGTGGCCCAATCCAATCTAAGTGGAGACAAGAAGAGACACCGAGTCAGCCATGTGAAGACAGGGTCAGAGATTAGAGTGACAAGAAAGGTCAAGAATCGCCAGCTGTTAACAAGAGCTAAACAGAGTCACAGAATAGATTCTCCTTAAGGAGCTCTGGTAGCGTAGTGGTTACAAATCGGGCTGTGAACCGCTAGGTCAGCAGTTCAAAACTACCAGCAGCTCCATGGGAGAAAGATGAGGCTTTCTGCTCCCGTAAAGATTTACAGCCTTGGAAACCCTGCTCAGGGTCACTATGGGTCAGAACCGACTCGACGGCACTTAATAACAACCAAGAGTCCCCTTGAAGGAATCAATATGGTAGACCTCAGACTTCTAGCCTCTAGAACACAGAGACAATGTTGTTTTGTTGTTGTTAGGTGCCACTGAGTGGATGCCGACTTATAACAACCCTGTGCACTACAGAACGAAACATTGCCTGTTCCTGGGCCAACCTCACAATCATTGTTATGCCCGAGCCCACCACTGCTGCCACTGTGCCAATCCATCTTATTGGTGGTGGTGGTGGTGGTGGTGGGTCTTCCTCTTTTTCTCCAACCCTCCACTGCACCAAACATGACATCCTTTTCCAGTGACTGGTCCCTCCTGACAACATGTCCAAAATATGAGAGACGAAGTCTGGCCATCCTAGCTTCCAAGGAGTACTCTGGCTGCACTTCTACCAACACAGATCTATTGGTTCTTTTGGTAGCCCGTGGTACTTTCAATATTCTCCTCCATCATCACAACTCAAATGCATCAATTCTTCCACTGTCTTTCTTATTCACTATCCAATTTTCGCATGCATACGAGGCTACTGAAACAATACACTGCTGTTTCTGCAAGCCACTCTGTTTGTGGTACTTTGTTATGGCAACCCTACAAATCTAATACAGGTGGTTCAAAGATAAACACATGACCCAGTCAGTCACAATGAGATATTTTCTGGGAAAGCCAGGAGAGAAGCAAACACTCTTTTGTACTTGTGAGGATATTAGGGCTGAAGGCAGGCACCTAGCAGGCACCATGCCAGGTAAGGAAGCTGAGAATGAAGCCAGCCCACGGGGTAGAATACACAGAGAGAAAGTACTAATGCAGCATTTCTGATACACCTGAATCTAGCCATACCTGGGGAGCCCAAACCACCCCTGCACTCTTCAGTTATGTCAGACAATACACTTCCTCTCAGCTTAAGCCAGTCTGATTTGTTTTTTTATGTCACTTGTACCTTAAAGAGTCTGGAGCCTCGGCGACACCCCTTGATTTCAGAGAACAGGCTTAGAGGTGGTAGTGGCTCAGAGAATGAGAAGGAAAGTTCCAGAAAGAGGCTTTATGGCTGCAATGGGAACTTCCAGAGACTTAAAGATCAGCAGAGTGATGGCAGCGTTAGCTGTTAAGGGTATATGTCACATGGCAGCATGGCAGGAACCTGTCAGACTGACAGCTTGTAAACAGGTGGGGTGTCCTGCCTTGGCAGCCTTGACAAATGTGGAGAAGTCACAACAGACTGCTGCCATTCTCTGTGGCTTCACCTTCTTCCTACACCCCTGGGATGCTGAGTCCTGGAACATGGAAAATCCTCCAGTTCCGAATCCTCGCTGGGAAGACTACTATAGGGGAATCATGGTCCTGTCCTTGGGAGGCAATACCAGGCCTGCATTGAATGCGCATCAATTAAAAACATAAAAAGTATTAAAAAAGAAAAACAAACCTGTTAAGTCTATGAAAAATTTCTGCATCATAAAAGAATCAAGGGGAAATGTGTTTTTGAAAATGATTTACTGCAGGAAATAGAAGTAAATCCTGATCATATTTCCTTTGTTGTTGCTGTTGTTAAGCACTGACTCATAGCGACCCTGTTTAGTGTTTTCAAGGAACGGCTGGTAGGTTTGAACTGCCACCAATAGTTGCTTTATACTAATTCAAGAAAATGCATATTCTAAGGCACAAAAACATCTGAGATGAAAAGAGAAAGAGATGAAAACACTGATGGTTTAAATGGAGAAAACGATGAAATAATTTTAAAATGCATTTAGTAACAAAATATGAAAACCAAACCCACTGCCAAAGTGAATTCCAACTCACAGTGACCCTACAGGGCAGACTTGAAGTGGTCTTCAGGATTTCTAAGACTAAATCTTTATGAGAGAAGACAGACCCATCTTTCTCCTGAGGAGTTCAATGCTTAGCCCACAGTGCCACCAGGGCTCCTTGCACTGAGGACCGTCTGAGTGACATTAATAAGCTAGAGAACAAGCTTGAGGCAGTGACCCTGGATTCCGAGGACAGGGATGGAGGTAAGTATGCTGACAGGTGGGAGATACTGTGGATGGAAGTTGTGATAGATGTTGTTGTTGTTGTTGTGTGCTGTGGAGTCGGTTCTGGCTCATAGCGACCCTGTACAGGGTTTCCGAGGCTGTAAATCTTTACAGGAGCAGAAAGCCTCATCTTTCTCCCATGGAACAGCTGGTAGTTTCGAACTGCTGACCTTGCGGCCCACAGCCTGATTCGCAACCACTACGCTACCAGAGCTCCTGTTGTGACAGATAGCACACAGAAAATTTCTATAGCCAAATGCATAGAACAGAAGCAATATCCAACATGAGAAGAAAGGTTTCCTGAATTAAAATGCTGAATATGTGTTTCAAAAGAGTGCAAATTGTATCAGGAAAAAAACTCATAAAAAGAGATAAAAATGTACACATATGCCCTGGTAAAACCTCTAATGTTAAGGAAAAGAACTCTAAAATAGACTAAATCTTATGAAGGAAAAAAAAAAAAAAATGCTTACCTGAAAAGACAAAATGTCATGCTAGCTTAAGACTTCACCTTGTTGCTATTGTAACAGTGCCGTTGAGTCAGTTCCAACTCATAGCAATCCTGATCAGGATTTCCAAGGAGCACTTGTGGGTTTGGACCACTGATCTTGCGGTTAGCAATCCAGTGCTTATCCTACAGCACCACACCAGGACTCTTTGAAGGCATTAGACATCAGGATACCATGAGAAACAATTGTCAAGTTTTGATGATTCTGGAAGACTACACGCCAAGGACCCCCAAACACACAGAGCCAACATACTGTTCCCATATGCAGCAACAAGATGTTCTCAGACATTCAAGGGTTCAGAATGTTCAACACCCACATTCTACACTACTGAAATAATACTTCAGTCTGATTCAAAGACAATGATCAGCTGATTCAAATACAATTATGAGACCATGCTTATCCATGCTTATAAACTGAGAAGCTGCATGAAACAGATGTTCTTCTAGGAAAGGAAATTAACTAAGGAAGAGTCAAACTGCTTAGAATAATGATCATGCCAGGCTTCTTGCTTGACCAAACAGCTAGCCTCAGAAGATGCCCGTCTCAGTGGACTTTTGGTTTGGTAGCCAGCATTGGGAAGATACCTTCCATGGAGCCCTGCTACACAAGGTAACCTGCCATTCTTGGATGGAGCCCAACCACCATGCTGGCTCCTGCTGTCAGTATTTCTGCTTGCCCTGTGTCCCTCTTCTTTCCTCACAGAATGGAGAAGTTGAAGCTGCCTTCCATGCAGCCTTCAGACCAAACCCCAAACAAAACAAAACCATCAAATCAATTTTAATACATAGCACCACTAGCGCTCCTTGCCTTCAGATTAGTCTAGCAGAAATTCCTTGAAATTTGTATCATACAAGTAAAACTATTCCTGGTCTCTAAAAACAAGTGCTATTGAAGAATACTGAATATACCACGAACTGCTAGAAGAATAAACAAAAAATGAATACTTTGTCTTGCTTACTTTGACACATCAGGAAAGATAAATTTCTAGAAAAGGACATCACAGTTGCTATAGAAGAGGATCAGTGTAAATGAGATGACATGGGTGGATACAATGGGTTCAAACATACCCAAGATTGTGAGGAGGGAGCAGGACGCAGGATGGGGCAATGCTTACTTCTGTTTTACATAATAACACTATGCAAGTTAGAGCCAACTTGATGGCAATGAACAACAATAACAGCAAAACCCAATACACATTTTCCTTCTATTGTGTTACAATTGCCTGCGAGTGCAGGGGATGAAGGAGGGAAAATTAGATGCCTTTGTTACAAAACCTTGTTTTCCTCAGTCACTATATTCAGTAAGTCACAGGAATTTTACAAAATTCTTCCTCTTCCCTGGGGACATGTCCAATAACATGGGTGAATTTCAAAACATGATATTACCAGAACAAGTTAGACATGCTATATATGCTGTATGATTTCATTTATATGAAGTTCAAGGACAAGCAAAAAATGGCCTTTGGTGATAGAAGACAGACTAGAGGTACAGCTCAAATGGTTAACACACTTGGCTGTTAACCATAAGGTCGGAAGTTCATTTCTACACAGACGTGCTTGGGGAAAAAGAGCAATCAATCTACTTTCAAAAAGCCAGCCCTAGAAAACCCTGTGGACACAGTTCTACACTGACACATATGTGAGTTGCCATGAGTTGAACATCAACTTGATGCTTGTGGGAATCAGCTGGTATTGGTGTGGGAACAAAGGACATTCTAGGGTGATGGGACGTTCGAGATCTTGATCTGGCTGATATGTAAAAATTTATCAAGTTGTGCTTTTTATATTTCTGCATTGTACTGTATGCAAATTATACCTCAATTTTAAAACACCACCTAAAGTCAAGTGGAAAGGTTGTTGTTGTTGTTATGTGCCCTCGAGTCAGTTCCAACCCATAGTGACCCTGTATAGGGTTTCTGAGGAGCAGTTGGTAAGCTTGAACTGCCGACCTTGCGGCAAATCAACTTTGCAGTCCAGAGCATGAATCCACAGAGCCACACCAGGACTCCAAAGTGGAACGTAAGCTGATGCAAAATTGGACTGCATGTTCAATAGATAGAAGTGATGCTTCTATAATTTCTCATGTCCAGATTGTGTTGTTGTTATTAGGTACAGTCGAGTCGGTTACGACTCATAGCGACCCTATACACAATAGAACAACCAAAACACTACCTGCTCCCATGCCATCTTCACAACTGTCATTACGTTTGACACCATTGTTGATGCCATTATCTCAACCCATCATCTCTGGCCTCTACCCACTAGACGCTGTAGCACCTTCCTCACAGTTGTGCTAATTGAAAGTTTCCAGACTTGTCCAAATGTCCTCTGGTGGACAATATGACTTCTGGTTGTGAACCTCTGGTCTAGGGTAAACTTGGACTGAGGTTACCTGGGATTTGTTCTAAGCTTCAGGTGGGTCCATGTCTTTTATTCTTTAAGGTACAGTTGGCAACAATAGTGAGGTTGACCCAGGATCAGGCAGTGTTTCGTTCTACTGTGCATAAGGTCGCTATGGGTCAGTACCGACTCGATAGCACCTAACAACATCAACAACAAGGCTGTAAATCTTTTCAGCATCAGAAAGTGTTATCTTTCTCCCATGGATTGGCTGGTGGACTTGAACTGCTGACCTTGTGGCTTGCAGTCCTTTGCTTATCCTATAGAGCCACCACACTCCCATTTAATATTTAGGGCATATGCTGTTGTTGTTAAGTGTCGTCAAGTCGGTTTTAACCCATAGCGACCCTGTATAGGGTTTCCGAGGAGTGACAGGTGAGCTTGAACCACCAACCTTGCAGTCCAAATGGCTTTGCAGTCTAGCGCGTTAACCCACAGTGCCACACCAGGACACCTCCTAGGACATAAGTATACTAAAAAAAAAAGATTATTTATCGGAGAATTAAATTTAACCTAGCAGCCTATATTTTCTTTGGCAGCTCTACTTGAATACTTAGCCCTAGAAGTCAGGATATCCTACAGTAAGCCAATGTTGTTGTTGTTGTTAAATGCCTTCTAGTCAGTTCCAACCCATAGCAACCCTGTGTAGGGTATCCAAGGAGCAGCTGGTGAGCTTGAACCACTGACCTTGCAGTTCAAACAACTCTGCAGTCTGACGCATTAACCCACAGCGCCACACCAGGACTCCACCCAGTAAGCCAATAGTGCACTACATTTCCCAAACCACAGATAATACTTCAAAATTGCCCTGAGATTGCTCAGGACTTGTGTGGGAACTATTCAGGCAGACTCTGTGGCTTCTGGTGTCTTTGGTGCTGTGATGGAATTGCCAGAAACTGTCAAGCAGACCCTGAGAATGGAGAGAGCCCACAGGAAGCAGATTTGAGAGGTGGAGCCTGCTAACATGTTTGTGCCCTGGATAAACCCTTTCCTGAAGTTGCTTTCAAGCACATACATTGAAGGGAGAATGCACCAATGATCATATTCCGTCTCCACAGTTGTAGTGGCCTTAGACGCACAGGCTGAGATGCAGCTTCCATCAGTTGGGTCCCTGAGTGACCAGAATGAGTAGAGATCTTCTGTTGACAACTTGAAGGCTACCCAACATGACAAGAAACAAACCTAGGCTGTACTAAGGCCTTGGGATGAAGGGTTTGCTTGTTCCTACATCACATCCTAGCCTATTCTGATTCAGTTCCCTGTCTAAATAGTTAGTGTCGGAAGAGGACAATAAGATATGGGATGTTCTCCGTAGGGTAAACATTGCGGCAGAACACTGCCCAGGACAGGCCACCAGGAAGTATCAATTGCTAGAAGAAGACATCGTATTTGATGAAGCAGAGGGCCAAAGAGGGTGTAGGAGATCCTCAGTGAGATGGCATGGCACGATAGCTGCATTGGTGGGCAGGCACAAAGAGCAAATGTGAGAATGATGCAGGACCAGACTATGTTTTGTTCAGCTGCACATAATGTTGCCACGAGTAGGACATTAACATCAAACACTCACAAAAGTTTTTTTCTCCCTAATTTGTACTCTCAGTCATTAGGTGCCTTATTTTAAAGAGATGCAAAACTGGCTTATTTTCAAGGGAAAAGTGTGTACGACTGTGAGGTTTTGCTGGCTGGCGGCACTGAGATTAACACTGGCATCTTCTCATCTTCTCGTACTTCCTCTCCCGAGTGGGGGAGTGATATCCGCCAAAGAGTGGGACGCTAACTGTTAAACTTGCTATTTAGGGAATATTCCTTGCCTCACATCCCTCTGAGTGTTTAAATATGCCACACTGAAGATTGTTCCCATTTCCTAGATGAGAAAAACAAGGCATAGTGGGGTAAAAACACTCACCCAAATCACAGCGAGTCAGAAGCATTGTCCAAATCGGCTGGATTTTTAAATGTTCAAAATGTAGAAGCTTTTAAAGACTCTCAGATTGAATGTAAGATTTTAGAAAGCAGCAGGATAATTCTATAGCGTGTATAACCTGCTGCTAAGATGAATGCAATCAATCTAAAGGCCTCAGAAAATCACGGCAGTCTGAAGCAGTGTGTCAGGGTTTCTTCCCTTTGCAGCAAGCCTGGGGGATAATCACACAGCCCAGCATTCAGCTATGGGCTCTCTAACAGACAGCAGAGAACAAAAGGTAGAGAGAAATCAGCTTGAATACACAGAGTACTTCTCTGTGAGATCAACAGGGAGGAAGGTGGGGAAGAAGTCACAGAGCTCTCAGGACCAAAAGCAGAGAAACAGAGCTGGGGAGAGGGATGGTGGAGGCGTGTGTGAAAGTCAAGAATTTCATCCTAAAGGTATTCAAAGGAGACTTTCAGAACAACACTCAGAAGCAATGCTGAGGCTTAAAAAGCAATGCTATATGTAAGTTCTTTTTCCGCCAGAGCTAAAGCCACCATCTTTTGTTCCAGTGTGGGTGAAAAATCAGTTCGTTTCTGTTTTAAGAATCTCAATTAAACACTGATAATCTATTGGAGTCTCTATGCAGTTCAGCCAAGGGGAGGACGCTAACCTTTCCTGGGTATCTGCTGTAAGCACTGTACTAAAACTGTTGTTGCTGTTCCTTGCCCTGGAGCTGCTTCACAAGTCCATGTATCAGAGTAGAATGGTTTCACGGGCTTTCCAAGGCAGATTGTTAGGCCTCTTTTCTGGGACCCCTCTGGGAGGGTTCGAACCACCAACCTTTCAGTTAGTAGTTGAGCATGTAACTATTTGTACCACTCAGGGACTCTTGTACAAGCAATAGTGGTTCATGTTTATGACTTTAATTCCTATAACCACCCTCAAAGGTCTTTTCATCCCTCTTTTCCAAATGAGGAAACGGAGGCTCAAAAAGATGAAGTGATTTGCCCACGATCACACTTCCAGTCAGTGAAAGAGGCTTGTCTGAAGCCCAAATCCAGGTTTTTTAATGACCTCTTGATGCTGTCCTATGGCCATGAAAAAATGACATCCTCATACAATTCAAGACTTGCAACTGACTAGTTAGAGAGAAGGATGTAGATGGTAGGAACTGTGGGATTCCAGAAAGCACACACAGCTGGCCCGATGTGGCCACAATTAGAGGAGAATAGGAGACCCCCTACCAAATGACTATTTCCTTTCTTTTTTAACCTCAGATGCTAAGAATTCACCACATTCCCCTTAGTTCATGGTTTATCATTCGTACAAATCTGAGTATGGTACCTTTCTTGTGTTTTTGTTAATGAACATACTCACTTTCCTTTTTTTTTTTTTTTTTTTAAGTTTTTTTTGTAAATTCAGTGATAGTTTACATGGGGGAACATCAGTTCATTTCATTGCAATGATTACAATCCCCTGCATGCTTCATCATTCAACAGTATTGCTTCTATTTATTCCCTCTGGTTGTTTGGTTTTTTTTCTAGATGTGCACCAAAACACACAGGAATATACAATCATTCAGGGCACACCTTGCCCCCCGGCAGCCAGCACACATCTCCCCTCCCTCCAGGAGTCCTCAGCTGCTCCGTCTCTCCATGTTATCATCTCTGCCTCCATCTCTGGCATTGTTTCTTCTCTGGGTAGGGTGCCACACTCCGCTCCCACTCTTCTCCCTTGGTGGTGCCAGGGTCCTCTTCTCTGGGGCTGTAAGATCGACCACTCAGCCCTTTTTGTTACAAAACTTCTACCTTTACAGTTGTGACAATTAGTCAGAGCATACTCACTTTTGTCCTGCTTTCCACTTCCACTCTCCTCTCCCATGGCCAAGCCATTCTCATCTGTTGAATATCCATTTTTTTACTCGCGTATGTTCTTATAAAATGTTTATTGTTTTGCATGTGGCTTTAAATTTTTTACAAAAATGGGATTGCACCAAATATCTTATTGTCTGTTTTTTCACTAGGTTTCTCTGCTTTTTTGGTCGATCTGTGTTGCTTTGTGTCCATCTAATCTGCTTTTCAAAATATTCCATACTGTATCTCTTCACCTTTATCCACCTATTGTTTCAGGGATGGCCATTGAGCTTGCTACCAACCCTAGCACCCCACACCAATGAATACACTGAGGTGATTTTCTTTGTACATGTCTATTTTATGGCACTTTGTGAGAATGTCTCTGGTCTATAAATCTGCGATTTGATACATTTAATTTGATAGTAATGTCAGATGGTTCTCCAGAATTGCACCCATCTATCTTCCAGGGGAGTCCTGGTATGGCGCTGTGGGTTAATGCACTGGACTGCAAAGTCAGTTTGAATCACAAGGTTGGCGGTTCAAGCTCACCAGCTGCTCCTCGGAAATCATATACAGGGTCTCTATGGGTCAGAAGCTACACAATGGCACTTAACAACAAAAACATTCCTGGGAAGTGCAGTGGCTCTCTAAGATAAGCACTGGACTTTGAACCACAAGGTCGGCAGTTCGAGACCACCAGCCACTTTGCCGGAGAAAGGTGAGCTTTCTGCTCCCGCAAAGATGCACAGTCTCAGAAACTCTGTACAGGATCGCTATGAGTCAGAACCGATTTGAAGTTATTATCTATCAGGATCTAAGGATGAATGACTTCCAACCTAAAATTCTGTACTGAGCTAATCTATTAATCAAGAGTGAAGGCATTTTGGGGGTTGGGAGGGCATGGGGAAGATCGACAAATGTTACGAGCGAAAGAACTACTTACTACTACAGGACATGCTTTAGTAGAAGCAACCCGAACTCAGAAGAAGGGAGTGGGTAAGAGAGGCAGCAGTACACAAAGGGATTAGGGACTGTCTTGTTGAGAAATCTCTGAATCTACATGTCTTACCTTTCTAGGTTATCTGTCTTTTCTCCCTGGTGGCTTTCTACTGTATTTTTGGTGTTCTGCAGTTTCACTACCTTATACATTCTATTTTATGTTTCGCCGCTTGATAAATCTACAAAGATGGCTACTGTTTCTAAAAAAAAGGAAATGAGGAGCCCTGGTGTGGCAGCAGTTAAGCACTTGGCTGCTCACCAATAGGTCAGCAGTTCAAACCCACTCAGCAGACCTGGGGATCTGTTCCCACAACAACTGTAGCCAGTAGAGGCATAGCGAGGGTAACAAGAGCCCAAGGCACTCTCTAAGTTGCTGCCCTCGTAATTTGTGCACTCAGGGACAATCTCTAAATTGTGTCCCTGTCCCCTAATTGCAAGATGAATAGATCCAGAGAGTGGTAACACACCCGCAGACATGCCTTTCCCCCTCTTGTCCAGCTGTCTCAGAATGTCGTTCCACACCTCGGCTGGTGTCCCCTTGTGTCTGGGGAGCGAGTGCTCTCTTCTGCCCCCTCATTGCTATACATCGTCAGCCCAGAACACCCTATGGGGCTGTTCTAATCTGTCATATAGGTACATCTTCAGCCCAGAACACCCTATGGGGC
>NW_006408696.1:2539231-2542737 GCF_000296735.1 Chrysochloris asiatica | reverse complement strand
GTTCTAGTCTGTCATATAGGTACATCTTCAGCCCAGAACACCCTATGGGGCTGTTCTAGTCTATCATATAGGGTCACAGTAAGTTGAAAACCACTCTACAGCACCTAACCACAGCAAGGTGTAAACAAAAGATGAGAGAGCAGTAGATTGTGGGAGTTACTATATTGTTGTTCCGGTATTATTTGATAAGGTAAAAGCACTGGTAAATTCTAGACTTTGTTAAGTTAAAATTGCATGAATACCTACTAAAGGACTATAAATAGAATGGGTAACATCCAGTCATTGAAGGAAAGAAGGTAGTGAAGGCGTTGAGCTACTGACTTGTGGCTTGGAGCAGAGAAGGAGGTACCTCAGTGGGATGTCTTCATCCCTTCCAGAACCACTGACATCTCTCTGAACAGAGAGAGGCAGGTCATGGAGGAATTGACAACTGCGCCCTGCTCTCTAGCAGGCCGCTGGATAAAATTCCTGCTGCCTCCCCATGCAGGCAGAAGCTCGTTTTACCTTCTATATACACCCTGACACCATCATAGAATTCCTATTTTGTGAACTCCTTTGAGTAATTGCAAGAGCAGGTGAAACGTCGGAAATAATGAAGTTTCTTTGCCAAGTAAAGGAGCTGCAGACTGGGCTGGAGGTCACCTCCCTGACAAGAGTACAAAAGAAATGATGTGGCAAGAATTCCACTTCAGGAATCCGGGAGACAAGCTATGCTCCTTGACACAGGCTACCCCTGGCAAAGCTACCCCTGGGATCTCTGATTCCGTTTGCTGCTTCTTACCTTGGTAAGTTGGATGCTGATCGCCGCCATCAAAACCGAAAGCCAAAATTGATTTGATGTCAAAGATGACATTTGCACTGCACCACACTTTCAGCTTCTTATGCAGGTTAAGGAATCCTGGTGTGGCACTGTGGGTTAATGCGCTGGACTGCAAAGTCGGTTTGAGCTGCAAGGTCAGTGGTTCAAGCTCACCAGTCGCTCCTTGGAAACCTTATGCAGGGTTGCTATGGGTCAGAACCCTTAGCAACAACAACAACAACAATGCAAACTAAACATCAGCAGCATTATCATGGAGATTTTTATTTCTTTAGTAAAGACAAAGGCTAGTTTCTGTCTTATTTTGCACCAGCTTGAGTTTATTTGTTTTCCAGAAAACGACCTTCTACTTTTATATTGGAAAGCTGAGAAAGACATGGCTCTTTGTAACAATCACATTCATACTGTATGGATTTGAAGATATTCAATTTCCACTGCAAAAAGACTCTCTGAAAACTGTTGCCCCCATGTCTTTATAAATTTGGGGAGTGGGTTTGGAACATAGTTTTCATCGTGTTCTTAAGTGCCGTCAAGTCAGTTCCATCCCATAGCAACCAAGGGGCGGCTGGTGAATTTGAACCGCCGAATTTGTGATTCAAACCGACTGTGTGGTCCACTGCTTTAACCTACAGTGCCACACCAGGACTCATCGTATCCCCAAAGAAATGTATGATCAAAATAAGTAGAAGAAGCATCCACGATATTAATTCTAATGAGCAGGAGTGAGCATATTAGAATCTTTGGGTGAAAGTGGGGGACGAGTTACTGTGTCTTCCAAAAAAAAAAACACATACAATATACTGTCTGGGGTTGAAGAAAAAAAAAAAAAAAATTGAAATGAATGGCACCCAAGAAAGAAAATTTCACAAAACTCATAGAACTTACCTATGTAGCAGCCTTTGTGGTAAGAACAAAAACAATGTTGATAAATGCAGCTCCAAGGTATGATTTAATTTATCAAACTTGATTGACACAGGATTCAAAATTACACCTATTTTACAGCAATAGGCAGGAAAGAGCATTGTTACACTCCTCCTTCACTACTTACATTTTTGTTCCTGACAAGAACGCCTTCCAGATTTCCTGGGAAGCTTTTCTTTCTTTCAAGCATGTGCAACTGTGAGTCAACAGTCCAATGTGGGTTCAATGGGCGCCTGCGAGTCCCACATCGCCCATATAGCACCAACATTCATTCATCCAACAAATATTGTTTCATCAACCGTATTGCTGGGGACAGAGAGGATACAGCCGTGGACCAAGCTGGATTCCTTCTGCAGTAATTCATAGGGGTTTAAGAGTGTTTGGTGCAGTGAGGGAATAGCTAGATGGGGTGGCCAAGACAAGGATACATTGGGTTACTCGGTTTGGTGCAGTTCACAAATGGGCTTGTGTTGTGCAGGCTGAGCTATGGCTCTGCAGGTGAAGGACAAGAGTGGGCAGGACTCGGACTGTGTGGTGAAAACAGATCAGTTTTCACCATACCCGAGTCCTAGGGCATTGCTGTCTTAAGGTAGGATTTCCTATGAAGAAACAATATCCACTGAACTCTGTCTCAGGATGTTAGATTCCCGTAAGAGATAGCAGGATACAACCTGGCAGACACCTGTATCAACCTGCCCTTCTGTCTAGCATGAGGAACAGCTAACTTTCCTGGGCTGCCTGTTTTACAGACCATTGCCCTTTAAACAAATTGTCTTCTCACTCAATCACATGCTTGTCCTTCACTATGACCCCCCTGCCCTTTGATAAAGGCAGCTGCAAGAACTTCCTCTGCTGAGCTTCAGCTGCTGTGGACACTTAATCGATAGCTTTTCATATTGATTTTCTCCTCAGCTAGGACTCTGGTCCTAACTATTAAGCTACAACACACCTAGATTGGACTAAACAAGGACATCAAAGCAGCCAAAAAAGGCAATTCGTCAATTATGATTTTTAAGACCTCATTCTTCTCCAGCAGGGGAGAGACGTCTTCCCCAGAAAGACCACTTTGATCCCTGGTTGCAGACATGTTGCAACTAAAGAGTGAGGCTAAAGTGCAGCATCAGTGAACATATTCGAAAGGAATTCAATGGGTCATTCAAATGCTGGACCCAAAAGGTACGTATTTATGTAGGATAAGCACTGGACTGCAAAGTTGGCAGTTCAAGCCTATCAGCTGCTCCACGAGAGAAAGGTATGTTGGCTGTCTGCTCCTGAAAGATGGAAAGCCTCAGAAACCTCTACTGGATCGCTGTGAGTCAGAATCAATTGCACGTCAGTGTCTTTTGTTATTCTCTAGAGCTGTCTGCACCTATATGATGGTATACATATAACCTATTACTTATATATATTATAAAGCACATAGCGGGCACAGTTATGAATGCTTTTGTTGTTGTTGTTAGGTTCTATCAAGTCGGTATCGACTCGTAGCAACCCTTTGCACAATAGAATGAAACACTGCCCGATCCTGGGCCAATCTCACAATTGTTGCCATGCTTGAGCCCACTGATCCTGTCACTTTGCCAAATACCTTATGGAGCTGGAATTCTATGTTTGAAGGGTTAGGATCATAGTTCCATGAGACAACTTTGTAAAGTGACTTAATATAATTCACAGAGTTTTGTTCTACAACCTAGTTTGGTGAGCAGTATTTAGAGTCTTAAAAGCTTTTGACTAACAAAAGAAAAGAGGAAGAAGACACAAATAATAC
>NW_006408696.1:2524489-2530751 GCF_000296735.1 Chrysochloris asiatica | reverse complement strand
CCCCAACAAGATGGATCAGCCAGATGGCATCATTGATGGCGTCAAGTGTGGCAGCGGTAGTGAGGTTGGCTCAGGATCGGACATTGTTTCGTTCTGCTGTGCATGGGGTCGCTATGAGTCAGTTCCTACTCGATGGCACCTGACAACAACAACAACAATGCCTAAGATATCGATGTTGATGCATTCCATTTAATTTTTGACAACTTCCAATTTTTCCAGATTCATACTTTGTACATTCCATGTTCCGATTTTCAACGGATGTTTACAGCTGTTTCTCTTCATTTTGAGTTGTGCCCCATCAGCAAATGAAGGTTCTGTGAGCTTTTCTCCCACGGGTTTAACTCCATTCGCATCATCACGGTCAACTCTACTTTGAAGAGGCAGTTCTCCCCCAGTTGCATTTTGAGTGCCTTCCAACCTGAGGGGCTCATTTTCTGGCACTATGTCTGACAGTATTTCTCTGCTGTTCATAAGGTTTTCAGTGACTAAATATTCGGAAGTAGTTTGTCACTCTTTCTTCCTATTCTGTTTTCATCTGGAAGCTCATCTGAAACCTGTCCACCATGGGTGACCGACCCTGCTGGTATTTAAAATACTGGTGGCATAGCTTTCAGAATTACAACAACTCACAAACTACCACAGTACGACAAACTGACAGACGAGTGGTGGATTAGGTGGGATAGAACCACTGAAATTTCAGTTACTTGCTGATCTTGCATAACCATTGTTACGCTGATGTATGGGACAAGGTCTCCTGCACTGTTGTGCCAATGACACATCCAGAAGAAATCGATGTCAGCCCTGGAAACTTACATGCTAGAAATTTCTAGGATTTTTTACAAGATAAAATAAGGATGAGGGAAGACTCAACCAAGCTGTGACTCTCAGCTTTACATCAATAGCTTCCTGGAGATAAGTTTGTGTGTGGAAAGATTTCAGACAGGTGTAGTTTGCATTCTGAACTCCCAGGAGAAGGGGCTGGAGGAAGGGACAATTGGAGACGGTGGTAGGAGCTATGTCTGGTTTCCTAGTGCTGTTGGAGCACAAATACCAGAAGTGGATGGCTTCAAAGAACAGAAATTAATTATCTCACAATTTTGGAGGTTAAAAGCCCAACATGTTGACCATGTTGATTCCTTTCTTTTCAATAGCCTGGGGCTTGGTTCCTTGCCTATAGACATCTTCACAGAGTGTCTGTCTTCCTCAGTAGCTCACCCGGACTTTCTAGTCCATCTCATTCTGGGAGCTCTGTTGAAACTTGCTCGGCATCACAAACACACACAAGACTCTCCTGACTCTGGCCAAGAGTCAAACCTGGATCTCCGACAGGGAAGGTAAGAATTTCAACACAAAATCACCTCATGAACTCTATATTACTCTCCGTTGTTAGTCTTTGTTCCACCAAGTACAAGGATAACTATTAAGAGCATGAGGAGCCCTGGTGGCACTGTGAGTTAGGCGCTGAGCTGCTAATCTAAGTCGGTGGTTCAAACTCACCAGCCACTCCATAGTATTAACAGTCTTGGAAGCCCTATATAAGGTTTGGGTTTGTTTTTAAAAGGGGAGAAAAGGGGGAATTAAACAAACAAACTCTACCAATCCAAAAGAGGGCAGAGGAGAAGGAAAAAAAAACAAAATGCACAGAATAAATAATAGGAAAAAAAATCCAAACATGTCAATAACCATTATCATGGCTCTGCCATTTGCTAGACATGTGACCATGAGCAAGTTTCTAAACCTTTCCATGCTTCAGTTTCTTCATTGGTAAAGACGATGAGTTCCTACCTCACTTGGGGAAGCCTAGGGGTAGCACAAATGTTTAGGTTGCTTGCTTGTCAACTGAAATGTTGGCAGTTTGAACCATCCAGAGACGCTTTAGAAGAAAGACCTGCAGGCCTGAAGAAAAGTCTAAAACATCACAGCCTTAAAATTCCTATGGATTACATTTCTGCTCTGCAACACGTGGTCACCCTGATTAGGAACTGACTGAACAGCAACTAGTTGGTTGGTTTAGTGAAGGATAAAGTTGATTAAAAAAAAATAAAAAAAAATTCACTGCCATCAAGTCGGTTCTGACTCATAGCGACCCTATATAGGGTTTCTGAGGCTGTAAACCTTTAGGAGAACAGAAAGACTCATCTTTCTCCTGTGGAATTGCTGGTAGATTCAAGCTGCTGACTTTATGGTTAGCAGCCCAACACATAGCCCACAAATCCACCAAAGTTCAAAGTTGATAACACAGGATAAAAACATAAAGTTCAGTCAAATTCTTTTCACCAGAAACATGTATGAAATAATACAACACTAGAAATAGGAAAGTTAGCCTACAGTGATTATCACCAGCCATTAAACATTCTTTCTAAAAAGAAAAACATTAATCCCTAGTACAAAAAAATAACCAAAAAATGTCAAGAGGGAAACAAAAATGAGCAATACAACATTTAAAAATAGTTATCAAATTTTTTAAGAAAAATTTAAGGGGACATTTTACATGTTAAGGAGCTCTGGTAGCGTAGTGGTTACGAATCAGTCAGCTAACCTCAAGGTCGGCAGTTCAAAACTACCAGTCATTCCACAGGAGAAAGATGAGGCTTTATGTTCCTGTAAAGATTTATAGCCTCTGAAACCCTATGCAGGGTCGCTATGAGTCGGAACCGACTCCACAGTACTTAACAACAACAAATTTACATGTTGATGAAGTCACAGAAAAAGCCTTTTTTGCATGCTCTGCTCCAATACCAGTTGTCATGAAGTCAAGTCTGACTCATGGTAACCCCATGTGTGTCAGAGCATTACTATGCTCCATGGAGTTTCTAGTGGCTGCTTTTTCAGAAGTAGATCACCAGGCCTTTCTTCCGACACAAACATTCAATCTTCCAGCTCATTTAGCAGCCAAGTACATTAACCATGCACATCACACAGAATTCCTCATGTTCTACTAGCAGAATATAAACACCTCAGCTGTTTTGGTATAAGAGGTGGTGAAAAGCCAGAAATTTGTATCAAAGCTTTCTTGTTAACATGTTTACTTTTAGAACCAAAAATTCCACCACAATAAATTTACACTGAGGAAAAAACCATACAAAATACTGCTGTTGACATTTTAATTTTAAATAGCAAAAAGTGGGAACAACCTAAATGGCCATCAAGTCCGTTCTAAAACATATAATGGTATATCTGTACAATTAAATGCTATGCAAGCATTTAAAATGACTCTGTAGAGCCATGCTTATTGGCTTAGAAAGAGATTCACATCATATTGTTAAATGGAACTGCAAGTTATAAGATGGTATAATATAAAGCGTATGATATTTGTTAGACACATCAGAATCAAACTGCATACAAAGTATACACGTGACTTGTCTGGAAAGGTAAACAGCAAAATTCTGGCAGTGGTCACAATTGAGAAGACAAATTGGGGTGACTTTTTATTCTTCAGTCAGTTTCCTAATTTTTTCACAATGCTCGTTTCCATTTTTATTTTTATTTTTCAAAGAAGTAGTGTGTTTACAGAGCTCAGAGACAGTGTCTCCGGCCCCTGATCCCTAGCTACCCAATTCGACATCACCCCAAGAAACAGTTGGTATTAGTTTCTGTGCATCTTTTCAGAATTTCTGCACGAAACATAGCTTAATATATATTTTTCACCTTGCCGGTTTTAAAAAAATTGAACAATATATCTTGGAGAACTTTCAATAGAATCTTCCATAAAAATTGTCATACATTCTTCTTCCTTTTTTATCTGGTAGGCAGAATTATACCATGTAGTGAATCTTTACTTGCTTGTTTGTTTCCTGACTTAAAGATGAACTATTTTTAGAATCAGAAAAACTAAAAGTACTTATAAGTTGGGGACAATGATGACAGTAACCCCAAAACCACACCTTTGGCCATTAAGTCAATTCCAATCTCTCACAACTCCATAGAACAGAGTAGCCCCGCTCATAGTGTTTTCAAGGCTGTAAATCTTTATGGAAACAGATGGTCACATCTTTTTTCCACAGACTAGCTGGTGGGTTTGAACTGCTGACCTTTGGGTTGGCAGCCAAACACTTAACCACTGCATCACCAGGCCTCCTGATGATGACATATCATCTCGCATGTTTTGATGTGTAATGTTATCAACATCATGTTTGAAATAAAACCCCTCTCCATAGGGTCCATTCTGACTCATAGTGACCCGATACAGAATTTCTGAGACTGTAAATCTTCACAGGACCAGACAACCTCATCTTTCTTCCAAGGAGCAGCTGGTGGATTTGAACTGCTGGACTTGTGGTTAGCAGTCCAGTGCTTATCCTAGTAGTTAAGTGCCATGGAGTCGGTTCCAATACACAGCGACCCTCCCAGTACAGGGTTTCCAAGGCTGCAAATCTTAGTGGAGGAGAAAGCCTCATCTTTCTCCCACAGAGCTGCTGGTGGACACAAACTGCCAACCTTTTGGTTTGCAGTCTAGTGCTTATCCTACAGAGCCACCATGTTTCTGCATCTGTATCACTATCTGATGTGAGCCAGTGCCTACTCTGCTTCCTGTCAACCCTGAGAGTCCTCAGCAGTTGTCTGACCTGCCTGACCTGCCTGCTTGCCGTGGGACCCGCCTTTCCTGGTTCATCTGAGCCACAGACTTGGGACCTGCCCACCCTCGCAACCATGTGAGCCATTTCTTTTTTGAAATATGTAAATACAAATAATTCGTTGATCCTATATGAATCCAAATGGGCCCATAACCATGAAAAATGTATTGTATAAAGCATCTCTCCTTTAGGAGCTGGTGCAGAATGGGAGGTGCTAGAGAGCTTGACACCCAGAATCTGTCTGGTGTACCACCTCTCTGCTCCACTGTGCCTTACGCATGCGGAGATACCACCCTGTCCTCCCTCTCACTGCAGTTACTTCCTTCCTGGTCACACTCCACACTGTGTGGTCTCCATCTCCAGCTACACATGCTCCTGGATTACTGCAGTCACTTCCACAAATTCATTTGTCACCCACAGACTGACAACACCCACATCCTTGTTTCCAGTCCAGGTGGCTTTAGCACAGAGCCCCTTTAGAGTGGGTGAAAACAACCCAAGTCGTGTCTTAGTTATCTAAGAAGATGCAGCCCAAACTAACCCGAGTGAAGACTGGGGTTAGTGTGAGGATGCAGGGGTGCTTTGTGGATACACAGTGCAAGCAATTCCACAGTCAAACCTAACTCAGTCTCAGCGAGTAGAATCTGACTCAGGCAACTCTGGCGTGTCAAAGTGGAATTGGACTCCACAGGGTTTTTAAAGGCTGAATTTTCAGAACTAGATCACTTGGCCTTTCCAAAGATCCTCTGAATGAACTTGAACCACCAACCTTTCAGTTAGCCTGGTTTGAATGGCTTCTCTCTCTGTTCAGAGTCTGCATCCCCATTCTGGATTTCAGAGGAAAATAGAATATGAGAGGCAGCTTGTCTTTAGCAGTGATAGGGGGAGTGAAGTCTCATGGTGTGTGGGACTCTGGGATGGGCAGGTTGTCTGAGGTACTTGGGATGGAGAGAACTTGGGGCATCTCTTTCGTAGCTCAGGGGGTGCTCTGGGTGAAGAGGTGCGTTAGGGATGCCTTCCTACCTGTGGGGTAGGCAGGGAAAGCTTCAGTCTTAACGCTGCGTCATGCTCAGGAGGTCATGGCTGCTGCTGGTAGATGGCGAATTATTTTGTTTTGGGGAAAACGCTTGGCTGCTTGAGATCTATCCTTCATCCCTTTCAACTCTCTCTGGGACTTCCGTCACATCTTTTTGTCCACCAACAGGCACTCTGGTTAGGAGAGCATCATTCTCCCACTGCTGCCTCTCATGATCCCAGTCTCAGACCTTTAGGGAAAGTCTGGTTGATAGTCTATATTGTCCACCATGGCCCCATACTGCACGGAATCCCTCCAGCATTTGCTTCTGACCTGAGCATCATTCAGGTACATGGGATGGGATGGGAAAGGCTTAAAAGTTACCCACGTCCTTGACTGCAATTCATAAAATGCATTGGAATTGAGGGAGGCTTGCAATCCAGACGCTGAATGCTGAGTCTCTGAGTACTGGGAATCAATTGGACTGAGTGTATAGGAGGCTGGTTCAGAGCTGAGTCTATCTGTGTTACACAATCACAGGTAGTTTTAAAATAAATATTTTAAAAATATCATTCAATAAAATAGGACCCACAGGTGGTGCAAAGGGTGCACCTGACGCAAGCCATGGTATTTTCAATAACCTCATATGGATGCGAAAGCTGGACAGTGAATA
>NW_006408696.1:2519435-2523909 GCF_000296735.1 Chrysochloris asiatica | reverse complement strand
CTCATAGTGACCCTGTACAGGGTTTCCAAGGCTGTAAATCTTTACGGGAGCAGAAAGCCTCATCTTTCTCCTGTGGAACAGCTGGTAGTTTCGAACTGCTGACTGTGAGACTAGCAGCCCGATTCGTAACCACTACGCTACCAGAGTAGATGATACATAAAATAGACTTTTCACTGGTATTTAGTTCTATGAATTTTAACCCTGGTGGTGCAATAGTTAAGTGCTTGATGTTGACGGAAAGGTTGGTAGTTCAAACCCACCCAGAGGCTCTGCAGGAGAAAGATCTGGCAATCTGCTTTTATAAAGATTACAGGGAAGAGACCCTATGGGGCAGCTATGCCCAATACCACCACAACCTTCAGGATGCAGGACAGTTCCTTTACCAGAGAGCAACTCTCTGGGCTGCCCTTTCTGGTGAGTGGCTCCTCCCTGTCCTGCCTGGCCACCACAGATCCCTTCTCCATTGTTTTAGCTTCCTCATGTAAAGGAATTAAACAGTATGTGACCTTTTCTCACTCCATATAATGCCTTTGGAATGTATGCAAGTCACAGTTGGGTTTTTTTTAAGGAGCCATAAACAAAGGTTTTAAAAAGGTAATTTAAATTGGGATTGTAAAGAAACTTTGGGTTGGCCTTTGGCAACAATTTACCCAAACCCAAATCCAATTCATTGCCACAGAGTCGATTATGGCTCATAGCAACCCAACATAGGGTTTCTGAGGCCATAAATCTTTATGGAAGCAAAGAGCCTCATCTTTCTCCTGTGCTGTGGCTGGTGGGTTTAAGCCATTGATTGTTGTTGTTAAGTGCTGTTGAGTCAGTTCCAACTCATAACGAACCTGTATAGGGTTTCTGAGGAGCGACTGGTAGGTTTGAACTGCTGACCTTGTAGTTAGCAGCCCAGTGCTTACCCTACAGTGCCACACCAGCAACCTGCAAACTGAATGTGTCCCCAAACCATCCCCCATCCACAGCACTCTCTCCTTAGCAGCGGGGATCAATAATTCACAGCAACGGTCACATGGAACTCAGACACCACACACTCAGTTATAGAGTTGATTACGAAAGTTGACAGATTACAATACTGGGTCAGAAAATGCTCAGTACATTGTTCCAGCCAGGACAGCCAAGCTGCTGCTGAATGTCACCATGAGCCTCAGCCCGAAGACACTCAGCTTTAGGTCCTTGGGGTCAGCAAGCCTAGCTCCTCCAATTAAGTTCCTGGGGGCACCCCACTCTGCAAGCAAGTCTCCTGCCCAAGGGCGCTCAGCTTTAATAGTCCCTGGCCTTGGAAGCCTACTGCTCTGTCTCACTCTCTGGCTCTGTATTCTGCTGGCTGGTGTCACAGCTTTCTGTCCCTGAGTTGAGAAGGTTCAAACTGCAGGGATCTCAGCGACGAAACGCTGTGCTCTGCTCCAAGCTCTTCTCTTTGATGGTAGTGAGACGCCTCCCTCTTACTCCCAAGATGGCTCATTTTATACATGTTAAGAGTTCCAAGTTTATGCAATCACAATGACTCTGCCAACCACTCACAACTGATTCATACACTCCTTCTCATACAGCATCTTCTCCCACCTTCTCTTACAGACAATTATGGTGGGAGTTACAGACTTCTTGTTGTTGACTGTTCAGTGCTGTTAAGTTGGTTCCCACCCATAGCAACCCTGCACAGGGTTTCCGAGGAGCGTCTGACGAGCTTGAACCACCAATCTTGTGGTTCAAACAGACCTTGCAGCTCAGTGTATTAACCTGCAGCCCCACACTAGGACTTATGGCTAGAAGAGACATTAAATAATTCACTATACCGCATTGCCAAATATATTAGAGAGCAGATATTGGAACTTATCATACATAGAATTTGGACACAAATTATGCAAAACAGATCCAGGGAAAACATCTAAAAATACTGCATAGCTGGATCTATTTCTCCACTTCTTCACGTCCACATTCACTTTTCCCATGAAGCCCCACCAATTTGCTATTTAAATTTGAACTAGAGCTTTTAAAATTGCACAGACTTGCAAAGCCAGTCAGTTTCTACTAAGCTGCTGATGGACCATGAACACCAAATACTGTGACATCACAGCAAAAGGAACTAGGTGGTTAGGGCAACATTTCACAAAGTGTGGGTATATACCACTAGTAGTTAAATCAAAGTCTTGTTCAGGTGGCATGCAGACTAGACTTTACGTGCCATCCAATCACATCATTAGGAATACTTATCTTTCCTTTTTCATTCTATTTGCATCTTCTGATTATGTTTGAATCTTCTGATTACATCATGGAAAAAGTCTTTGTTAAGTGCCAGAAGATTTTTAACATCTCAGCTATACAGAGTTGGAAATGACTCCGCGGCATATAACCACCACCACCACCTAACTTTTTTTGTTTTTTATCTCCCTTTTTAACAGAGAAAAAACCACCTCAGCTAAAATGTGGCACAGGTAACAGTCTCTAGGTGGAACTGAATGTTACTGCTAAGTCAGTTCTGACTTATAGCAATCCTGTAAAGGGTTTCCAAGGCTTTAAATCTTTGCGGGAGCAGAAAGCCACAGTTTTCTCCTGCAGAGTGACTGGTGAGCTCAAACTGCCAACCTTCGGGTTCACACTCCAGCGTTTATCTTATAGAACTACTGTGCTCCCCTGAAATTGTTTAGTTTTCGGTGCATTTGTTTTATGACTACTTTCTATTTCTGGCAAGATGAGGAGTCTGAGTTAAGATGGTGTCCTAAGTTTCATTTTTAAGTAAATAGATCAAAAAAAAAAAAAAAAAAAAACTTTAATAGATTAGGTTCCTGGGTGGTACAAGCAGTTTACCATTGGCTGTTAGTATAAACACTGGCAGTTCCAGCGCTCCGAGTAGAAGGGGAATCCTGGTGTGGTATTGTGGGTTAATGTGCTGGACTGCAAATTCGGCTTGAATCACAAGGTTGGTAGTTCAAGATCACTAGCTGCTCCTTGGAAACCCTATACAGGGTAGCTGTGGGTCGGAACCAACTCAACAGCACTTAACAACAATAAAAACACTAGAAGGGGGGTAGGGTTCAGACTGTACTGGGTGACACTGTCAGAGGGGTGGCATCAAAACAATTGTCGATAAAATTTCTGTGCAGTGTCTCAGCAGAAACGTAGTTTTTTTTATTAAAACATCCTTGTGGTTACTTTTAACAAGACTATTTTCCATAAGCCCAGCTCACATGTGTCAGTATCCCTCCAAGACTAAAACTCTATGCTAATTTACTTCCTGAACCTTCTAACATCAGAGCTGTTATTACCCAATGAGAACGACACTTCCAGTCATGTGATTTCATCTGCACACCTACAAACACACACTGTTGTTTTCATTACTGCAGTGTTTTTATGGTCACTGATTTTGTCAAATTTTCTGGGGTTTTTTAGCTACAATATTGTGGTAATTAGTGTTTGTGAATCAATAACTTTTTGAGGATGAAGTATAATTATAGGAAAAGGAGAAAAATTAAAAATAATGTTGTAACTAATAATGATGTAATCCAATGTAGAAAGATTTTACAAAGTGATTTTGTTAAAGGTGTAATCCACTACAATTTGATGAACTTGACCTATACTTATGGAAATAGTAGCTTAAAAGAAGGAACGAATCTTTACAGCAAGGATCATTCCGGCCCCCTCTGTACACAGGTTTGATAGGGAGGGACAACTTAGACATTGGCTACCCAAAATAGGGGTGGGGAGGGCTACAAAGTCACAAAGTGACTAGCTTATAAGTTTTCAAAAGGGAGCCTAGTTTCAGAAGGTGCAGGGGAAGGTAGAGTCCCCACTGAGTGGTTTCCAACTTCTCTAGACGGGGTTGGTGAAAGGAGATGGGGATAAGACTCTTGTGGCTCAATAGTGAATAATTGCTATCAGGACTGATTGTGAATGCTGCAAATGTAAAGGTAGAAATTTTGTAACAAAAGGAGGGGAGTGGTTGATCTTGCAGTCCAGGAGCGGAGGACCCTAGGACCATCAAGGGAGAAGAGTAGAGCTTGGGACCAGTCCCTGGAGAAGGACACCATGCTTGGTAAAGTGGAGGGTCAGTGAAAAAGAGGAAGACTCTCAATGAGGTGGATTGGCAGCAATGGGCTCAAGCATAGCAGCAGTTTTAAGGACCAGGCAGTGTTTCGTTCTGCTGTGTGTTGGGTTACTATGAGTCAGGACAGACTGGATACTACCTAGCAAGAACAAGACTTCTGTAGGGTCTGGTAAGGATGGAGGTCTATGAAGGGATGATGGTGGGTGATGTCATTGCTTGACAGCCACTATGGACAACAATGATAGTGTGTGCTTCTAAGATCTGTCTCTCAGAGTCATGAAAAGGTAGTTTTCAGGTAACATCTAGCACATAAACATGCTTTTTTGGTCTAGAAGTTGTCCCATAAAAGTTTTGAATCACCGGAATTTCCGGTTTGCCAGGGCGGTCAGACGGTGCGAGTAAGTGGGGGCTCCGGGATGG
>NW_006408696.1:2507392-2510455 GCF_000296735.1 Chrysochloris asiatica | reverse complement strand
TGAGGATATATGGCGGGGATAATAATCAATGTAATGAAACAAGCTATATGAATGGTTGAATGTGAAGCTGATGATGTGCCCTGTAAACTTTCACTCAATGCAAAATAAAAACATTTAATTAAAAAAAGTTTTGAATCACCACGACACATTTATAAATGGATAGTTCACTTTAAGAAAGATCTAGTGGGGGAAAGGCAGTAATGAAGACATGGGCTGAGTTCAACTATGTTCCATAGACTCCTGTCGACCTTGAGATGAGAGAGAAGAGGAAGGGCTAGTTGGTCTAAAGCTTGGGGAGATAGGAACTCCTGAGCCCATGGACACTGACCTAGCCACGGAGGGATAGCTGAGAGTGAAGTGTCCAGCTGATATGAAGTGGGGGGAGATGCACAAAAAAGAAAAAAAAAAACACCACACAAATCTATTTGTATTTCCAAACTTTTTCTGAAAAAAAGAAAAAAACACTACAGGATCTCGTATCTGCTGGGATTGACTAACTGGGTCACCAGTAAAGCCGTTACTGTTGAGTCAAATCTGATTCACTGACCCGATATGTGTCAGCGTACAACTTTGCTCCATGGGGTTTCATGGGCTGATTTTTCAGACGTAGACAACCAGGTCTTTCTTCCACGGCATCCATGTGTCAACTTGAACTGCCAACGTTTCAGCTAATAACTGAGGGTGTTAATCATTTGCACCACTCAAAGCAAACCAAACCTGCTGCCATCAAGTTGATTCCAACTCAGAGCAATCCTACAGGACAGAGTAGAACTGCCCCATAGGTTTCTAAGGCTGCCACATTTATGGGATCAGACTACCACATCAGGGGGGTTCAAACCACTTTTGACCTTTTGATTAGCAACTGAAGGCTCCTTTTGCACCACCCCGGGAGTCAAAAATGGGAGAAGCTCCCTCAATTCATAGTCCTATAGCCAACTTCATTCTTTCCTTCACGTGCCCAGAAAGTCCCTGTAGGGTTTGGAATCTGTGATGTCTTTACTGCTCCAACCAGCTTCCCCACAAGATAAAAACTCTATATAGTTCCTGCCTCCAGCTGACGAGGCCAGATTCGGAATAGCTCAGAGCCCTTCCATCTTCTGCATGTCTCCTTTGGGATCAGTTACCTGGGTAGTTAGAGGAGTTCAAGCATTCATGTTTGAGACACTACCTTGCTTTCACAATTGTCATTTGAATGATGCCCAAATCTGAGTACCGTAAAAGGATTTTGACATAAGTACTTCCCAGAGTAATTTATGCCCATTTCTTCCCTCCTCATGCTTGGCAGAAAGAACAATTGAATTAAACCAAGTTCTTCCCCTGCCTGAGAAATGACAGACAGGCAGAGATTTGGCCAAGTTACCTGAGAATTTTTGGTTAATGCAGATGTTTTCTGTGAAAACACAAGAAAAGGGGACTTCAAGTAGGACTTTAGCCACCACGGAGCTTTGTCATTTTTCATGGAATTAATAATTCAGATCCCACACTGCCTCAGCTAGAAATGGCCATAAACTGCGGAGAGTTTAACCAACCACTTCTGAAAATGGGGATTGATCCTGGGAAATGCTACCTCCACTTTAAGCATCTCGCCTGAGCAAAATGAAAGCTGTTAGATGATTTCACATCTTCATTAAAACCATCAAAGCAGAAACACATAGCAAAAAGGTTGCCAAAGCCTTGAACATTTCCTCATGCTTCAGCAGCTTTGGAGAAATGGGGGAGATTCAGATCCCGATTATCTTGTAGGAACGCATTACAGTGTTCATTCTGTTTAAAGGAAACCACACACAACACAGTCTCCGAAATCTATTAATATCATCAAGGCAGCTACCTTGGTGTGCATGTTGATGAGTCCAGATCCAAATGGGAAATGGGGTAGCATGAACTGGGCAGAGCCAATTCAACCTTCAACAGACCTCCTGAGGGCACCTAAGAATCCCACCTTTTATAAAAAGGGCCACGAAGACCCTTAGAACAAGGAAGTGTGCCAGATCTTTGTCAATTCAGTAATCACCCTAAACACTTCCAAGCCACAATATAAACTGGCATTCCTTTCTTCGGTCAGTTCAAGGACATTGACAGACACTTGGCCAGTAAAGACAGTATGTTAGGTTCGAAGGAGCTCTGGTAACGTAGTGGTTATGAATTGGGCTGCTAACCTCAGTGCCAGCAGTTTGAAACTACCAGCTGTTCCGCGGGAGAAGGATGAGGTTTTCTGCTCCCATAAAGATTTACAGCCTCGGAAACCCTATTCAGGGTCACTATGAGTCAGAACTGACTCCACGGCACGTAACAACAACAAATGTTAGGTTCAAATCCCACCTTTGTCAGTGGTAAGGGCCTGAAAGGTGGCACATTCTTAATATACAAGGATGAAAACGTTATTGCTATGAACTCATAAAAATCTTTATTAAATAAAATATCAAAGTGTGAAGTTATTGTTTCCAACATTTTCTCCACTTAGGTCTATACATGCCTGAAAGTAGTGCCTCCATCTCTCTAAATTTTCTCTTGAGAATTTGATCAAGTCAGAACAGCAGCTTTAGCATCTTTGAGAGACTCCAATTATATTTCTTTTCAATGTTCTTTGAGCTTTGGGAACAAAAGAAGTCTGAAGAGACAAAATCAAAGCTCTAGGGTGAATGGGGTAAGGTTTCCCAATGAAATTCCCTTGCTACCCTTGAACAGTGCGCAGGTATAACGTCATGATGGAAAAAATTACTCGACACAACTTCCCTGGCCTTTTCTCACCAATGCAATTTTCAATTTTCTTAAAACTTCTTCCCAATAAGCTTCTGTGATCATCCTGTGTGTCCTTTGAGAAAATCTATCAAGATTACCACCTTAGAATTCCCAAAATCCATCCCCATAACCTTTTTTTAATGTTTTATTGTGAATTATGTGATAGTTTACATGGGAGAACATTAGTTTTACATTCATCCTATCCTATATCGTTTCATTGCCATGGTTACAATCCCCTCTATGCATCATCAACCAACCAAAGGGTATACCCTGCAAGCCTTCTCCCTCCCCCAGTCATCAACACACAGCCCCTCTCCCTCTCTG
>NW_006408696.1:2474817-2506482 GCF_000296735.1 Chrysochloris asiatica | reverse complement strand
TCTTGCCACACTGCTGGCCAACCAGGTCTCCACCCAGGTTCACAGGAGTCTATTGAACATTGTAGGCTTCAGCTCACAGCTTCATTGCTATTTTTCCTTCACTACCCCTTATCGGTGACGAACGTGGTCACTAATCAGAGCATGTATTCCCATTGAGTCTTAGTTTTGGAAGGGGGTTTGCTCTGAGGGGACCCGACCACTTGCCTTGATGTCTCCTGGGCGAGCAACTTGCTTGTTCTTGTAGTAATCAGTCAGTCGGCCTACATTGTTTTGTATTTTTCTTATTGGTCTTTCTTTCAAGAAGTATCTTCTGTTCTTCTAGCTGCTCCAGACTGGTCTGCCTGTCCTTTCAAGTGGAAATTTCCCACCTCTGAAGATTCTGGATGCTGTTCAGGAGTCCACCTATAGTCTTCTGTAATGCAGAGGCTCCACAGGAAGCCTCCTTCACTGGCATCCCCATAACCTTCTGAACTGATCTTTCTGCCTTGAACTTAACTGGACCAGCAGATCCTCTTGGAAGACACTGTTTCAATTGGACCTTTTTTTTTTTTGGAAATTATTTTAGTGAGACTAAAACAAATGTATTGCTGAGAGAATTTGATTGAATCCATCCATTGATCACAGAGACATACTTAAACATGTTTTGTTTGGAATAAACTCACACATGTATGAACTGGAACCCTAAGAGCAGTCTTCTTTACTTACCATGGTATGTCATCATCACAGAAACATGATGCCACCATTTCCCATGATTCCTTTCACACAATGCCTCAAACAATCCATCAGCAATTGTTGCCATTCTACCTTTAAAATATCCCTGAGTGGCAACAGTTTATGTCCTTAGCTGCTAACCAAAAGATTGGAGGTTTGAGTTTACCCAAAGGACCTCAGAAAGAACTGAGTACTTCCAGAAGTGTATCAGTTTGTTGAAACATTTCAATGTGTCTTCCATCCATCTCTGCCTTTACTTCTTTCTTCAGTGCCATCATTGGTTCTTGATCATATGCTATCTCTTGAAATGGCTGAACACAGACCAATTCTACATATCCTTTCCATCTTGTTTTGAGACTTCCTGTGTCATTAAGTATTTTGTCCACAGAATTCTTCAATACTGCATGTCAAAGCTTGATATTTTTCTCAATTCTATCAGCTTGAGGGATATTGAGTGTGTCCTTCCGTTTTGGTTTTCTAACTCCAGGTCTTTGCACATTTCATTATAATGTTTTACCTTGTCTTCTCGAGTACACTTTAAATTTTTCTATTCAGCTCCTTTCTCAAGGTAATACAGAAACGGCTGCAATCATACATTGACAGAGAACTTCCAGAGGTTCAAGCTGGATTCAGAAGAGGCCGTGGAACGAGAGATATCATTGCTGATGCCCGATGGATCTTGGCTGAAAGCAGAGAATATCAGAAGGATGTTTACCTGTGCTTTATTGACTACGCAAAGGCTTTCGATTGTGTGGATCATGACAAGCTATGGACAACATTGAGAAGTATGAGTATTCCAGAACACTTAATTGTACTTCTAAGAAATCTGTACCTAGACCAAGAAGCAGTTGTTCGAACAGAACATGGGAACACTGAATGTTTTAAAATTGGGAAAGGTGTGAGACAGGGTTGTATTCTTTCACCATACTTATTCAACCTGTATGCTGAGCAAATAATACGAGAAGCTGGGTTCTATGAAGAAAAACGTGGCGTCAGGATTGGTGGAAGACTCATTAACAACCTGCGATATGCAGATGATACAACCTTGATCGCTGAAAGTGAAGAGGACTTGAAACATTTACTTATGAAGATTAAAGAGCACAGCCTTCCATATGGATTGCATCTCAATGTCAAGAAAACAAAAATCCTCACCACTGGACCAATAAACAACATTCTTATCAATGGAGAAAGGATTGAAGTTGTCAAGGACTTCATTCTTCTTGGATCAACTATCAACACTCGCGGAAGTAGCAGTCAAGAGATCAGACGACGTATTGCACTGGGCAAATCTGCTGCACAGGAACTTTTTAAAGTATTGAAGAGCAGAGATGTCAGCTTGAGGACTAGGGTGCGCCTGACCCAGGCCATTGTGTTTTCAATAGCCTCATATGGATGCGAAAGCTGGACAGTGAATAAAGAGGATCGTAGAAGAATTGATGCCTTTGAGTTGTGGTGTTGGAGGAGAATACTGAGGGTGCCATGG
Organism: Chrysochloris asiatica; assembly: GCF_000296735.1. Taxonomy (NCBI): domain Eukaryota; kingdom Metazoa; phylum Chordata; class Mammalia; order Afrosoricida; family Chrysochloridae; genus Chrysochloris; species Chrysochloris asiatica. Next base: position 2,504,288 of record NW_006408696.1, on the reverse strand, counting down.
ACTGCCAAAAGAACCAATAGATCTGTTTTGGAAGAAGTGCAGCCAGAGTGCTCCTTGGAGGTCAGGATGGCTAAGCTTCGTCTCTCCTACTTTGGACATGTTGTCCGGAGGAAACAATCGTTGGAGAAGGATGTCATGCTGGGTAGGGTGGAGGGTCAGAGAAAAAGAGGAAGACCTCCAACAAGATGGATCGGCCAGGTGGCATCATTGATGGACTCGGGGGTGGCAGCGGTGGTGAGGTTGGCCCAGGATCGAGCATTGTTTCGTTCTGCTGTGCATGGAGTCGCTATGAGTCGGTTCCGACTCGATGGCACCTGACAACAACAACAACAACATTCAGCTCCTTTGCTTGATCATTTCTTCTCTATGTTCAAGAACACGTTTCAGAGTCTCTTCTGATATCTGTTTTGGTCTTTTCTTTCTTTCCTGTCTTTTTAATCATCTTTTGCTTTCTTTATGTCTGGTGTTCTTGATCTCATCCCACAGCTCCTCAGATCCCCAGTCATTAGTGTCTAGTCCACCAAATCTGTTCCTGAGATGATCTCTAAATTCAGGTGGGATATACTCAAGGTCATATTTTGGCTTTTGTGAACTTGTTTTTAATTTTCCTCAGTTTCAGCCTTAATGTGCATAGAGCAATTGATGGTCTATTCTGCAGTTGGCCCCTGAGTTTTTGACTGTTGATATTGAGCTTCTTCATTGTCTCTTCCCACAGATGTAGTCAGTTTGATCCCTGTGAGTTCTACCTGGTAAGGTCCACATGTAAAGTCCCCATTTATGTTGTTGATAAAAGGTATTTGCAATGAATAATCATTGGTCTTGGAAAACCCTATCCTATGTTCTCTAGAATTGTTTCTATCACCAAAGCCATATTTTCTAAATACTGCTTCTTCTTCTTTGTTTCCAATTTTCACATCCCAGTCACCATAATTATCAATACAACTTGAGAGAAACGTTTGATCAATTTCAGACTGAAGAAGTTGGTAGACTTCTATTTTTTTCACCATTAGCTTTATTGATTGGTGCATAAATTTGAATAATAGTAGTATTGACTAGTTTTCCTTGTCGGCATATGAATCTTATCCTATCACAGACAGCATTGTACTTCATGACAGATCTTGAAGTGTTCTTTTTGACAATAAATGTGACGCCATTCCTCTTCAGTTTGTTGTTCCCAGCAGAGTAAACCACATAGCCTAATTCAAAATGGCCAATATCTGTCTATTTCAGCTCATTAGTGCTTAGGATATTGATCTTCATGTGTTCCATTTCATTTCTTACGACTTCCAATTTTCCTAGATTCATACTTTGTACATTTCACATTTCAATTATTGATGGATTTGCTACTGTTCCTTCTCATTTTGAGTTGTGCGCTGTCAGTAATTGAAGGCCCTGAACACTTTGCTCTACCCATGTCATTAAGGTCAACTCTACTTTGAGGCAGCTCTTCCCTAATCATATTTTGAGTGTCTTCCAATCTGAGGGGCTCATCTTATGGCATTATATAAGACAATGTTCCACTACTACTTATAACGTTTTCAGTGATTAACCTTTCAGAAGAGGTTTGCCTCTCTTTTTTCTTGTCTGTCTTTGTCTGGAAGCTCAGCTGAAACCTACCCACCATGGGTGACCTTGCTGGTATTTAAAATACCTGTGGCATAGTTTCCAGCATCACAGCAACCACAGTATGACAAACTGACAGACCAGTGGTGTAAGACCAGACTAGGAGGAATAAACAGGTGGTCGACTTCTGAAATAATGCCACTGTAAACCTTAAGAATAGCTGTTTGGCAAAGTGTCAGAAAATTAGCCCTTCTGGTTGAAAGGCACTTAAATTACTACTAGGGAAGAGCTGTCTCCTGATAGTAGAGTCAACCTTAATGACACGGATAGGGCAAAGCATTCGGAACCTTCATTTGTTGATGGGCACAACACAAAATGAGAAGAAACAGCTGAAAATATCCATCAATAATCGGAACATGGAATATATGAAGTATGAATCTAGGAAAATTGGAAATTGTCACAAATGAAATGGAATGTATAAAGATTGATTCCTAGGCATTAGTGAGCTGAAATAAACAGGTTTTGGCCATTTTAAATCAAACAATCATACGTTTTACTATACCAGGAATGACAACTTCACAAGGAATGGTGTTGCATTGATTGTTAGAAAAAGCATTTTAAGATCTATCTTAAAGCACAATGCTGTCTGTAGTAAGATAATACCCACTCATCTACAAGGAAGACCAGTTAGTACAACTATTATTCAAATTGATGCATCAACCACCAGAGCCAATGAAGCAGAAATGGAAGAACTTCAACTTCTTCAGGCTGAAATTAACCGGTTATGCAATTAAGATGCACTGTTAATCACTGATGATTGGAATATGAAAGTTGGAAGGAAGGAGGAGGGATTAGTAGTTGGAAAATATGGCCTTGCTGATAGAAATGACACTGGAGATTGCATGATAGACATTTTCAAGACTAACAATGACTTCCTCATTGAAAATACCTATTTTTCAACAAAATAAACTGTGACTATGCACATGGATCTTGTCAGATGGAATACAGAAAAATCAAATTGACTACATCGTGGCGAGAGATGATGGAGAACCTCAATATCATGATCCACAACAAGGCTAGGGGCTGATGGTGGAGACCATCAACTGCTCATACACAAGTTAAGGCTGAAGCTGAAGAAAACTAAAACAATTCCATGAGATCCAAAATATAACCTTGAGAGTAGTCCACCTGAATTTAGAGACCATCTCGAGTGTTGTTGTTGTTAAGTACCGTGGAGTCGGTTCCAACTCATAGTGACCCTGCACAGGGTTTCCTAGGATGCAACTCTTTATGGGAGCAGAAAGCCTCATCGTTCTCCCATAGAACAGCTGGTAGATTTGAACTGCCAACCTTGAGGTTAGTAGTCGACACTAATAACTGAAGATCAGACAAGTTGTGGCATGCTATCAAGAACATCACACATGAAGAAAGGAAAAGGTTATTAAAAAGAAAAGAAAGGAAAGACTGAAATGGATGTCAGAAGAGACTCTGAAACTTGCTGTTGAGTAGATAAAGTGCCTGGAAGCATTGATGAAGTAAAACACCTCAACAGAAAAGTTCAAAGGGCAGCTTGAGCAGACCAAGTATTATAATGAAATGTGCGAAGACTTGGAGGTAGAACACCAAAGGGAAAGAACACACTCAACTTCATCTGAAAAAAGCTGAAGAAAAAATTCAAGCCTTGACTTGAAATATTGAAGGAGTCTATTGGCAGAAGAATCCTCAGTCTTGGTGTGGTGCTGTAGGATAAACACTATACTGTTAACCGCGAAATTGGAGATTCAAACCCACCAGCTCCTCAGAAACCTTATGCAGGGTCACTATGAGTCAAAACCAACTCCATACCACGTAACAAAAACAACAACAACAATCACAACATGGGCAGAATAGTTAACAACACAGGAAGCATCAAAAGAAAATGGAAGGAATACACAGTGTCGCTGTACCAAAAAGAACTGTTTGATGTTCAACCATATCCAAAGGCAGCAAGAACCAATGGTACTGAAGGACAAAGTCTAAGCTACACTGATGGTGGCGGTGGTGGTGGTGGTGGCAGCATGTGCCATGGAGTTGGTTCCGACTCATACTGACCCTATATAGGGTGTCCGAGGAGTGGCTGGTGAGTTTGAACAACCAACCTTGCAGTTCAAACAGAACTTGAGGTTGAGTGCTTATTAGCACAAAACAAGTCTCCAGAAATTGTCAGACTACAAGCTGAAATATTTCAATAAACTGATGCAGCACTGGAAACACTCACTAGTCTATGCCAAGAAATTGGCAAGGCAGCTACCTGGCCAACTGATTGGAAGAGACCCATATTTGTACCCAATCCAAAGAAAGGTGACCCTACAGAACATGGCAATTTTGTAACAATATCATTAATATGGGAGTCCTGGTGTGGCACTGTAGGATAAGCACAGGACAGCAAGGTTGGTTTGAACCACAAGGTCGACAGTTCAAACTCACTCACCAATTGCTCCTCAGAAACCCTATACTGGATCGCTACGAGTTGGAACCAACTTGACGGCACTTAAGAACAACAACAACCACAATCATTAATACCACATGCAAATAAAATTGTGCTGAAGATACTTTTAAAATGACTGCAGTAGGACATCAACAAGGAGATGCTAGAAATTCAAGCTGGATTCAGAAGAGGACTTGGCATGAGGGATAGCGTTACTGATGATATCTGAAAACAGAAAATACCAGAAAGGTGTTTATTTGTGTCTCATTGACTATGCAAAGGCATTGGACTATGGGGATCATAACAAACTATGGATGACATTGGGAAGAATGGGAATTCCAGAATACGTAATTGTGCTCACTCCTGAACCTGTACATAAACTAAGAGGCAGACATTTGAACAGAACAAGTGGCTACTCTGTGATTTTAAAGTCAGGAAAGGTATGTGTCAGGGTTATATCCTTTCACTATATTTATTCTATCTGCATGCTGTGCAGATAACCCAAGGAACTGTACTATATGCAGAAGAACATGGCATTAAGATTGGAGAAAGTCTCATTAATAGTCTGTGGTATGCAGATGACACAATCTTCTTGCTGAAAGGAGAGAGGGCTTGAAGCACTTGCTGATGAAGATTCAAGTATACAGCCGTCAGTATGGATTGCACCTCAATGTAAAAAAATGAAAATCCTCACAACTGGACCAATAAAAAAAAAAAAAAATCATGATAAATGGAGAAAAGTTTGAAGTTGTCAAGAATATCATTTTGTTTGAATCCATAATCAATGCTCTTGGAATCAGCAGTCAAGACATTAAATGATGCATTGCACTTGGCAAATCTGCTGTAAAAGACTCTATAAAGTGTTAAAGAGCAAATATGTCACTTTGGGGACTAAGGTGAGCCTGACCCAAGCCATGGTATTTTCAGTCACCTCATATGCATGTGAAAGTTGGACAACAAATAAGGAATATCATAGAATAATAGATGCATTTGAATTGTGGTATTGGAGAAGAATATTAAAAGAACCATGATCTGCTAGAAGAATAAACAAATCTGTCTTGAATGAATTTCAGCCAGAATGCTCCTTGGAAGCAAGTATAGGGAAACTGTTTCTAGCACTTTGGACAAGTTATTAAGAGGGACTAGTAACCGGAAAAGGACAAAAGGCCATCATACTTAGTAGGTGGTGGGGGTTGTTATGTGCTGTGCAGTCGGTTCCGACTCATAGTGACCCTGTATAGGGTTTCCGAGGCTGTAAATCTTTATGGGAGCAGAAAGCCTCACCTTTTCCCCGTGGAACTGCTGGTAGTTTCGAACTGCTGACCTTGAGGTTAGCAGCCCAGCTAGTAACCACTATGCCACCAGAACTCCTTATACATGACAGAGGGCCAATGATAAAGAGGCAGACCCCAGTGAGATACACTGACTCAGAGGCTAGGACAAGGGGCTCAAACACCACTGCGAAGAGGGTGCAGGAAAGGGCAGTGTTTCATTCTGTTGTGCACAGGGTCACTGTGAGTCAGAACCCACTCCCTGGTGCCTAACAACAACAAACACCCTATGTCCTCAGGGCCTTTGCATTTGTGGGTCACTCTACCTAGAAGTCCTGGTGTGGCCCTGAGGGCTAATGTGCTGGACTGCAAGGTCAGTTTGAACCTCAAGGTCAGCAGTTCAAGATCACTGGCTGCTCCTTGGAAACCTTATACAGGGTCGCTATAAGTTGGAACCAACTTGATGGCACTTAACAACAAAAACTACCTAGAATATTCGTCCTTCAGACCACACCAAGATTTGTTCCCTCAGCTGCTTCAGATCTTTGCTCAAATTTCACTTCAACAAGGAGAGGCCTTCCCTAACTATCCTATTTAAAATTGCAATACCCCATCAAAGGCTCTTCCCAATATTTCTCCATAGCGCCTGTTACCATCGGACAAAAACAGGCTTTACAGATTTGGTATGGACAACTTCCACCCCTCTCCATGGAAATTAAGCATTGCAGGGCAGAGGTCCGTGTCTCTTGTTCCTGATCTATCTCCACCGACTACAACACTAATGCTTAAGGCAAGCGTCAGTTCCCCCAGAAAGTCCTCTTACCCACACTGAGCCAGGATCGCCCTCTGTGTCCCTCAGCTTGTCTTACTATCTGACAAATGTTTTCCTTGCATGCCCACCTAGCTCCTTAAAGGAAAGATGTTCTTTCTCTTCTTCATTTTTCCACAGCTTACTTAGCACAGTGTCTGACACATAGTAGGTGGCCACTAAATGTTTGCAGATAAATTTCTGCTGCTCAGCTCTGTAAATATCTGGTAAGTGATGTCTGGGTTACCAACATCCATAGCCTGTCTCCTCTCAGCTGGTCTTCCAAGGGGTAGAGTCTGTTTATAGTCTAGAAACAGACTCATCAATTTCTAATCCTCCCTCACACCTCAGCATTTCATTCAACAACTATTTCTTGATCACTTATTATGTGCCAGGCACTGTTCTGAGATCCAGGAGTATAATCATGAACAAGACTGACAAATCTCTACTCTCAGGGAATTTACAGCCTTGTGAGAAAGACAGCAAACAAGATAGCTTTAGTTTGCAGTAAGAAGTCAGAGGCATATAAAACAAGGAGAAAGGCATATAAAACAAAACTTTAGATTACAGCATGGATTGAATTAGGGGAGCATGGTGGCTCTGTCGGATAAGCACTGGACTGTGAACTACAAGGTTGGCAATTTGAACCCACCAACTTCTCTGAGGTAGAAAGATGAGGCTTTCTGGTCCTGCAAAGATTTACAGCCTTGTGTGACATCGTAGGATAAGCACTGGCCTGCTAGCCACAAGGTCAGCAGTTCAAATCCACCAGCTGCTCCTTGGAAACTCTATATAGGGTCACTGAGTTGGAACTTACTCGACAACACTTTAACAACAACAACGTGGATAGAGTTGAGTTCCCCAAAACATGTGCTGAATTTCTGGTGTTGTAGGATAAGCACTGGACCAAAAGGTCGGTTTGAATCGCAAGGTTGGCAGTTCAAACTCACCAGCTGCTCCTCGGAAATCTTGTAGAGGGTAGCTATGAGTCAGAGCCGACTCGACAGCACTTAACAACAACAACAGCTGCGGAAGGAGCCCTAGTGGTACGGCGGGTTAAGTGCTGCGCTGCTAAATGAAAGGTCAGTGGTGTAACCCTACCATTCCATCCACAGGAGAAAACGGGGCTGTCTGCTCACGAATAGACTTATAGTCTTGGGAAGCCTAAGGCACAATTCTATTCTGTCCTTTAAGGCCACTGTGAGCTGTCACGAACTCAATGGCAGGGGATTACCTTTAGAAAGGAGCCCTAGGGGCATGGTGTCAAGCTGTTAACCAAAAGTTTGGCTGTTTGAATCCACAGAGGGGTTCCTTAGGAGCAAAGACCTGGCAATATGTAAAACTTACAACCTATGAAACCCTATAGGGTTGTTGTTATTAAGTGCTGTCGAGTTGGTTCCAACTCTTAGTGCCCCTGTATAGGGTTTCCAAGGAGCATCTGGTGAGCTTGAACCACAGACCTTGCAGTCCAGTACATTAACCCGCAGCACCACCCCAGGGCTCCCAGTCGGGTCACTCTGAGTCTAATGTGCTCACAGCACCCAACAACATACCTGTGGATGTGACCCTATCTGCAAATAGGGTTTTCTTTGTTATGTTAATAAGATTACGTTATAGTTAAGTGCTATCCAATCAGCTCTGACTCATAGCAAGTCTATATAGGGTTCCCAAGGAGCGGCTGGTAAGCTTGAACCGCGGACCTTCCAGTCCAGTGCTTATTGTGCAGTGCCACACCAGGACTCCTAATAAGATTGTTGCTGTTGTCATGTGTCGTGGAGTCAGTTCCGACTCATAGCGACCCTGTATAGGGTTTCTGAGGCTGTAAATATTTACAGGAGCAGAAAAGCATCATCTTTCTCCCAAGGAACAGCTGGTAGTTTCGAACTGCTGACCTTGCGGTTCGCAACCCGATTCATAACCCCTATGCTACCAGAGGCTCTAAGGATACCAGCATCATAAAGCTTTAAGCTGCTAATGGAAAGCTTGGTGGTGGTTCAAACCCACCAGCTGTTCCACGGAACCCCGTGAGTCAATGCTACTCTGCCTTACAGGATTGGTTTATGTGGGAATCAGTTGGAAGCAGTGAGTTGGGTTTTAAATCTAATTACTTCTAAGTTCTTAAAAAGAGCAGGTTAGCCAAAGAGACATGCACACAGATGAAAAAAGGACAGCATGTGAGGGCTGTCTATGAGCAAAGGAATGCCAAGAATCGCCAGCAGATACCCGAACTAGAAGAGGGACTCTCAAGAAGGAAATCAAGCCTACAGAACTCTGAGGAAAAAAAAATCTCTGGCCTTGAAAGTTTGCCACTTGTGGTATTTGTGTTACAGCAATACTAAGAAACAAAGACAGATTGGAAGGCTAAGGAGACTCCTTTAAGGAGGTGACATTTAAACTGAAACCTTCATGATGAGAAGCAGCAAGATCTGGGATGCACTGGGGAGAGAGTGACCTGGGGAGAAGAAACTGAAGATGCAAACACCTTCATCTTAGACATCAGCTCCCCCAAAGAGTCCTCTGAGCCACTGTGGAGGGTCTCCCTCTGTGTCCCCACATATGGGAACTTTATCTTCCTCAGCAAGTTTTATCGTCTGATAAATATTTTGCTTGTCTGCCCTTCCAGCTCCTTAAGGGAAGATTCTTCCTCATCTCCATTTTTCACAGTGCCTGGCAGATACTGTTTTGTCAAGCAAGTCGGTTCTGACTCACAGCAACCTTGTATAGGGTTTTCAAGGCTGTAAATCTTTACCGAAGCAGATAGCCTCAACTGCTGACCTTGTGGCTCCCAGTCCATTTTATCTTATGCAGCCACCACGTTCCATATTGTTGTTGTTGTTGTTAAGTGCCGTAGAGTCAGTCCCAACCCATAGAGACCCTGTATAGGGTTTCCGAGGAGTGGCTGGTGACCTTGAACCGCTGACCTTGAGGTTTAAGAAACTTTGCAGTCCAACACATTAATTCACAGTACTACACAAGGACTCTATATGCTCCATATTAGGTGGCCAATAAATGTTTACAGAACTGGATTAGAGACCACTTCAATCTCAGATTTGGCTGCATTCAGCAGTGACATCTTAAAATGAATATATATATTGAGCAGTAACAGCATTCTGGGGACACTCCTTGCCCAATATCTCTTCCTAAAGAGATCTTGTTGTTGTTGTGAGGTGCCATCGAGTTGGTACCAACTCATAGTGACCCTATGCACAACAGAACGAAACACTGCCCGGTCCTGGACCAACTTCACTATTGTTGCCACACTTAAGCCCATCGATGGTGCCACTTGGCCAATCCATCTCGCTGGGGGTCTTCCTCTTTTTCTCTGACCCTCCACCTTACCAAAAAGGATATCCTTCTCCAGCGACTGGTCTTTCCTATTGTTATACATCCTAAGTATGAGAGACTAAGTTTGGCCATCATGGTCTCCAAAGAGCACTCTGACTGCACTTCTTACTCATAAAGAGATCTTACTTACCCATTAAGACTAATCAAATGCCACCTCCTCCAAGAAGCCATCCACAATTCCTCAAAGAGGATTTGGTCTGTCCACACTGTTATTGCTCTCTTGGAGCCCTGGTGGCCATGTGGGTTGGGCAGTGGACTGCTAACCGCAAGGTCATTAGCTGCCACTCCATAGGAGAAAGATGAGTGTGTAAAGATTTACAGTCTATGTAATCTAAGCAAACCTAAGAATAGTCTTACCCTGTCTTCTAGTATCACTAGAGTTGGAATGGACTCAACGGCAGTGGGCATCACTCTTCTTGTATCTTCATTATGTACGTATTACCATTTGACTTGGGTAAAATTTCCCCACAAACATCTCATAGTCATGAATTTGTGACAATCCCTGGAGCAGGATCTATGTTTAATTCATATCTGTGTCCTCAGCACTCAGCTCGATAAAGGTGTGATGAAGAAATGAATGATGAATGTTTACCATGCTTACTGTCCAGCAAAAGGTTAGTAGTTCTACCCAACTTTTTGTTTAAGTCCACGCAGAGCACCTCATATGAAATATCTGCCAATCTATTACTGAAAAAATCAGCCTGGGGAGCACAGTTGAACTCTGACACGCATGGAACCAACTTGATGGCAACTGGTTTCCTGTGAGTCCCTCCATCTGGAACACCCTCTACATTGCTTCCTTTAGCCATCTATGGGAAGCCCTAGTGTCAATTTTCCTTAGTGGGGCTCCTTTTATGTGGCTTTAACAAAAAAATCTATACAAAGCAAAGCAGAAGAAAGAAACTACAATAGCTTTCCTCTTTCTGCAGTGAGATAAAACTGCCTAAGAAAGCAAACTCGACACCCTGCCCTGCAAAGTCCAAGAAAAGGGACTTTACATTCTGAGATTTTAAAAAAGGAACTTGAGTCCTAAAAGAAAGAAGAAGAAAAAAACAAACTCCTTAAGTCCTTTCAAGTAATTTACTGCCTCCAGAACGAAAATTTTATCTCGAGCTTTTGGAAGACTCATGCCACCAGATCTGTAACCATCCAGGTAAAGACGATAATCATGGGAAGACTGATCATTTTCTACCAACCAAGAAACCAATAGTAACCTTAGGTTGCTTTTTTGTTTGTTTTTATTAATACCTACCACACCCTTTATTGAGGTCATTAGTTGGAGCAATTTGTGCTTCTCTAGGAGCTCTGGTAGTGTAGTGGTTACGAATCGGGCTGCTAACCTTAAGGCTGGCAGTTTGAAACTACCAGCCATTCCACGGGAGAAAGAGGAGGCTTTCTATCCCATAAAGATTTATAGCCCCAGAAACCCTGTGCAGGGTCGCTATGAGTCGGAACTGACTCCATGGTATTTAACAACAACAACACTAACTTAAAGGGAGTCCTGGTGTGGCTCTGTGGGTTAATGTAACAGGCTGCAAAGCCATTTGAACTGCAAGGTTGGTGGTTAAGTTCACCAGCTGCTCCTTGAAAACCCTACACAGGGTCACTATGGGCTGGAACCGACTCAACAACACTTAACAATAACAACACTAACTTAAAGGAGTCCTGGCATGGCACTGTGGGATAAAACACTGGACCAAAAGGTCAGTTTAAACCAGAAGGTTGGCAGTTCAAACTTACCAGCCACTCCTTGGAAACCCTATACAGGATGGCTATGAGCCAGAACCAATTTGAAGACACTTAACAACAGCAGTCAACCTAAAGGTTGGCAGTTCAAATCCATATGTCTGTCAGTTTATCCTAGTGGGGTGGCTTGAGGGTTGCTATGAAGTGGGAAGGTATTTCACTAGTGTTTCAAATACAAGCAGGGTCACCCATGATGAGTAGGTTCTAACACAGCTTCCAGATTGACAGACTAGGAAGAAGAAATAGAAGTCGTCCTTTCTGGTGAATTCGAAACTGGTGGCAATTTCTGAGTCGCTAGCTACTGTAAACCTTTTGAACACTGTCTGATATAGTGCTGAAAGATGCATCCCTTAGGCTGAAGGGCACCTAAAATACAACTGAGGAAGAGCTGCCTCCTCAAAGCAGAGTCATCCTTAATGACGGATGGAGGAAAGCTTTTGGGATCTTCATCTGCTGATGGGACAGGACTCAAAATGAGAAGAAACAGCTGAACACATCCATGAATAAGCAGAATGTAGAATATATGAAGTATGAATCTAGGAAAAATGGAAGTTGTCAAAAATGAGACGGAATGAAAAAAGATCAATATCCTAGACACTGTTGTAGTCATGTGCCATCAAGGAGGTTCCAACTCATAGCTACTGTTACACAACAGAACAAAATACTGCCTGACCCTGCACCACTCTCACAATTGTTATGTTTGTACCCATTTTTGTCACTTGTCACTCCCTCTCGTTGAAGGGCTTCCTCTTTGTCACTGACCGTCCACTTTACCTAGCATGATGTCCTTCTACAGGGGCTAATTCCTCCTGACAACCCGAGACAAAGTATCACCATCAGCACTTGTAAGGAGCATTCTGACTACTTCTTACATGACAGATTTGTTTGTTCTTCTAACAGTTCATGGTAATTTCGATATTCTTTGCCAACATCATCATTCAAATGCATCGATTCTTCTATGGCCTTCCTTATTCATTGTCCAACTTCCACATGCATATGAAGTGATTGAAAATACCATGGCTTGGGTCAGGCACACCTTAGTCTTCACAGTGACATCTTTGCTATTTAACATATTAAAAAGGTCATTTGCAGCATATTGCCTAATGCAATATGTCACTTGAATTCTTGACTGCTGCTTCCATGAGTGTTGATAGTGGATCTTTTCTCTGTTTATCATGATGCTGTTTATTGGTTTGTTGCTGTTGTTGTTAGGGCTGTTAAATCAGTTGACTCATAGCAATCCTATACAGGGTCTGCAAGGAGAAGCAGGTGGGTTTGAAGAGCTGGCCTTGTGGTTTAGCCCGTGCTGATCCAACAGTGGCACACCAGTAGTCCATTTACTGGTCTAGTTATGATGATTTTTGTTATGTTTGTTGGTGTTTTTTTACACTGAGGTGAAATCTATACCGAAGGCTGTAGTCTTTGATCTTCATCAGTATTGCAAGTCCTCTTTGCTTCCAGCAAGAAAGGCTGTGTTATCTGCATATTGCAGACTGTTAATGAGTCTTCCTCCAATCTTATGCCACATTCTTTTTCATATAATACAGCTTCTCAGATTATTTGCTTAGCATACAAATTGAACAAGCATGGGGAAAGAACATACTTGCACACACCTGGCTCACACCTTTCCTGATTTCAAACCATTCAGTATCCCCTCGTTCTGTTCAAACAGCTGTCTCTTAGTCTATGTACAGGTTCTTTATGAACACAATTAAAATTTCTGGAATTCCCATTCTTTGCACTGTTATCTATAGTATGTTATGATCCACATAACCAAATGCGTTTGCATAGTCAATAAAGCCAAGTAAACATATTTCTAGTACTCTTCACTTTTGGCCAAGATCTATCTGCCATCTGGACAATGAATAAGGAGGCCCAGAGAAGCCAAGATTCTTAGAAGAATCAATGCATTTGAATTAGGGTGTTGACAAAGAATATTGAAAGTACCTTCGAGTGCCAGAAAACAAACAAATTTGTCTTGGAAGAGGTGCCGTGAGAAGGCCCCTTAGAAGTAAGGATGGCAAGACTTTGTTTTATGTACTTTGGACATGGTAACAGGAAGGACCAGTCCCAGGAAAAGGAAATCCTGCTTGGTAAATAGAGGCCTGGTGAAGTGTAGGAAGGCCCCACTGAGATGGATTGACACAGTGGTAGGTAGCAACAATGGACTCCGCAGAACAACGTTGGTAGGCTAGCACAGGACCAAGCAGGACTTCGTTCTGTTGTGTGCATAGGGTTGCTATGAATCAGAGCCTACTCCATGGAAAACTCCAAACAACAAACAACAGCCTCCTTTATTCAGGTGCATGGGTGGCACAAATCTAAAGGTTGGCAATTCAAACCCAACCAGTTGTTGTTGTTGTTGGGTGCAGAACAGAATGCAATCCCACGTGGTCCTGAGTCATCCTCACAATTGCTGCTGCTACACTTGAGCCCATTATTGTTGCCCCTGTGCCCAACCACTTCGTTGGGGGTCTCCCTCTTGTTCACTGACCCTCCATTTTACCAAGCATGATGTCCTTCTCTAAGGACTGGTTCTTCCTGATACTATGTCCAAACTCTGACAGATGAAGCCTGGTCAGTTTGGTTTCTAAGGAGTATTCTGATTGTATTTATTCCAACACAGATTTGCTTGTTCTTCTGGAAGTCCTTGGTACTTTTAATATTCTTTTCGAACACCATAACTCAAATGCATCAATTATTCTAGAATCTTCTTTATTCATTGTCCAACTTTCATATGCCTATGAGGTTACTGAAAATACCACGGCTTGGGTCAGGCACACCTTAGTCCTCAAACTGACATCTTTGCTCTTCAACACTTTAAAGAGGTCTTGTGTAGCAGATTTGCCTAATGCAATGGTGGTGGTGGCGGCAATGGTGGTTCTGTGCCATGGAGTCGGTTCTGACTCATAGCGACCCTGCATAGGTTTCTGAGGCTGTAAAATCTTTACAGGAGCAGAAAGCCTCATCTGTCTTCCATGGAACAGCTGGTAGTTTTGAACTGCTGACCTTGAGGTTTGCAGCCCGACTTGTAACCACTACACTACCAGTTTGATTTCTTGACTGTTGCTTCCATGAGTGTTGATAGTGGATCTATGCAAAATGAAGTCTTTGACAACTTCAAATCTACCCAGTAGTACGTAGAAATGAAGGCATGGCTATCTGCTTCCATAAAAATTATAGCCCGGAAAGCCCCAAGTAGCGATTCTACCCTACAATATACTCCTCTGAGTGAGACTTGAATCCACAGATACTCGGGGAACTCAGTTCTTTTAAAGGCTAGACTCCCTTATAAATGTTGCAAGTCAAAATGCTTCTATAATACTCATATTTGCTCTAGGTTTTCCTTTGATTTGTCTCTTCCAATTATTTGCACATCAAAAGACTCTGAAAATCTTGACACATCCCTAGATTTACCAGTGCTGGATTTGTTGCAAAGCCTATCAATATTACCTATGATGTGGGTTGTGCATCCCATCTCGATTAATTCTAGAAGCTACCCAATTTAATAGCTATCACTGGATTTCATAGTCAGAAAACGGATCACCTTTTCCACTTTACTTTCATTCCTTCTGATTACATCAAGGAGAACAGTCAGACACTGATATCAGTATTTCTTTAACTTCTCTGTAACTCTAATGTCCCCTTTTAAACAATCAGAGAGTAGGATGCAGGCTTGGAACACTCCAGCTTACTGTGTGGCAAAAATTCTTTAACACTTGTTTTGTTTTCATTCCACTTATTTTTGTGATTACTTTCTAATTATGGCAAGTGATGCTGGTTTTCTGTTTTCAGTGGCTTTTAAATAAAGTTGCTTCAAAAATATTTATTTTGACTGTATTTTCATAGTGTGGGTTATGTTTACAAATGCAGAACACATCTTTAGAAGGAAACATAAAAACAGAACTGTGGTTGCTTCTGGCTAGGCCACAGGGGTGGGAAGGAGTGAGACTAATTTTCACAGAATACTGTTTGTCACTTCAGAAGTTTGCATTATGTGAATGTATTATCTAGTCAAAAAAAAAAAAAACTGAAGAGAAAAAAACCTAGTTATGTCTTAGAAATAAAATGGTTTTCAAGTGAGTTAAACAAAAGGAGTTCTGGTGGCTCAGAGGTTAGCACACAGCTACTAACCTAGAGAAAAGTCGGCAGTTTATCCCACCTGTTCTTCTGAGGGCGTGGTGGTGTGGCAGTGTTGCAGTCTGCTTCCTTAAAATTACAGCTTTGGAAACTGTAATGGGCAGTTCTACACTGTTTTATGAGGTCACTATGAGGCAGACCTGATTAGACAGCAATGGGTTTAGCTGTTTTTGTTTTGTTTTGTTTTATCTTAAAGAAAAATATTAAGCAGATAAAAGCAGATTTAGTGTCAGTATTTGGCAAACATCACAAAGGCAGAACCAGACTGTGGGAAGCCTGGAAAATGCTGTCCCTTACAATGAGAGAGCCTGGGGTGGTGCATGTGGTTTACGATCAGCTGCTCACCCAAAGGTTGGAGGTTCAAACCCACCCAACAGCTCTAGGGAAGAAAGATTACTATCAAAAAAGTTCCATGGAGCAGTTCTACTTTGTAACACACGGGATCACCATGGATTGGAATTGACTTCTTGTTGTTAAATGCTGTTGAGTCAGTTCCAAGTCATAGTGATCCCATGTAGGGTTTCCAAGGAGCAGCTGGTGAGTCTGAACCGCCGACCTTGCAGTTTAAACCCACCTTCCACCAGTCCAGTGTTTATTCCATAGTGTCACAGGAGAAACACTCGCAGCAGCAACAAGAATGTGGGGTCTGTGCTCCCCTCTCACTCGGAAGTTGGAACGAAAGACCCAGAAGCAGATGCGAGTCCGTGGGTACTGAGGTACAACCACCATGAGTTTCTCAGATACCAAAAGCTTGGGAATACATTCCCGATGGACCTAGACCCAGGAAATCCATATGACACTTAAGCCCAGGCCATCTAAACAGTACATCTGGCCACATCTTCCGGAAGAACATGCCCCATAACACCCTCTGCCCTTGGTGCTCCCCACTCGCCTGCTGCAAATGCCCCAGCGAATGCAGCATTACACCAACTGCCCAGCTGTGTGGCTTGACAGGTAGCAATTACCTCTGGAATGCTAAGTTCTTCCCACTCACTGGGGGCTTTTACCCTCACTTTGTCAAGCTGCCCATGGACTACAAAGCACTTCAGCCGTTCAGTGTAGCCCATTAGGAGAACAAAGTGGCAGCGGAGCCGGCCCACAGCAGCCTGGCACTGAGCCTGGCAAATGGTAGGCGTTTGACAAATAAATGGATGAACCCACGCCATGGTGAGCTCTGGAGGAGAGCAAGAGTTCCTCAGGTTTAGGTTGGCTGTGTGACCTTTCAGACCCCTCCAGCCTGACTCACAGTCTGCAGCTGAGCGGTCCCCCCCAACCCCTCCAGTGCCTACAGATCAACAGGAAGTTGTGAGCCAGCCCCCTCCTCAGCCATCCTGCTGTCCCTCAATCATTCAGGAGTGACTCATGGAGGTCTGAGGAAAGGGGAGAAGTGAATCTACAGTCCTGTAGACCAGAACTATGCCAGGCATGCAGGGGCAAATCATCTGGCAACCAGGGCTCTGCCTTCAACCTGTTAGGGACCCTGGGGATGTACCCCAAATGGATGGGTTTATAGGAGGTTCTCGTGTAATGGCAGCATCTTGTAATCTCCTGTTGGGATTCAGCCGTTTTCCTTCAATGTAGTATAGCACCTTTTAGGATGATGAGACGGGTAATATTCAAAACCCTAAGATGGTCACTGCTCCTTGGTCACTAAGAAGAGGGGGCTCCCTGCTGGGGTCAGGCATTACCTATAGAGTTGCTGGCTCTTTGGAAAATCCTATGGATCTTAGAATGGGCTGAGGAAGCCAAACCTCCATGTCAGAGGGTGTTTTAAAAGGGAAGGGGTTTCTAACCAATACAGAAGCATCTGTTCTCATTGAATCTGATGTTGCTACATGTTGTCAAGATAGTTCCAACTCATAGTGACACTGCTTGGGTTTCTGAGACTATAAATCTTTATGGGACTGTAAATGGGACTGAGACTCTAAGTCTTCTCCAGTGGAGAGGCTGGTGGATTTGAACTGCTAACCTTGTGGTTAGCAGCCCAATGTGTAACCCACTACCCTACCAGGGCTCCTTCCCTATTAAAACGAAGACACCATCAATTAGAAGACACATCCTAATTTTAACATCTGTTTAAAATGTGAATATGATCAAAAAGTGTTTCTTAGAATCTATGATAAGTGATAGTTTCAGATTTTTGGATCTAATACAGGCTTAGGAAAGTTGTACTGGAAATCACCGGCAGTTTTGAGGTCTTTCCCACTTAAATATTCACACAGCACAGGCTTTGGGGAAAGCCGTTCTTCACTCCCAGCTCTCCTACCATCCCTCCAGGCTCCGGGGAAAGAGAAGCTAGCTCTTCAGAAAGTCTCCTTGAGCGATGACAATTTTGCTCACCCGTTCTGAATGTTCCTTGGTGCCTGACAAGAACTGTACATGTTCCGGAACTAACTATTATATCTCCGGTGAGCTGCGAGGGTGACAAGGCGGATGGTGGATTTATGGCCTCAGTGGTTTCTTTTCATCAGAGTGTGTGACATCCGCCTGGACTGAGACAGGAAAACTCCGTATAGAGACAGTCACCGCGAGGGCACCACACGCATGCAGTTCTGCACATCTCAGGAGCGAGGACCAGTCTGTTTCATGTGTTGGTGAGTTTGGTAAGAACAGCACAGCCCACTGCATTAAATATTTCATGCAAAGTGTGCCCTGTCTCCTGTTTGCGGTTTTATTTCTTGCTGAAGTCTGCCTTTCTAGAGTTTGGCTTTGCTATTAGAATTTGATTTCTTGACTAAAACAAGCTGGATAATGTGACAGATCTTGTTCTGTGTCCTTTAGTCTCCTTCTTACTTACTGCTGCCCCTGGAGTCAAGATTGTGTCTTTTTGTTTTACATTCCTAAGAACACCATCGATACTGAACAAATTAAGTTGTGAGATGGAGTCTGAAACTCATAGAACAAATTCAGAATGCTTTAATCCTAAACAGAGAGTCAACGATCACATAGTAACTTTCTCTGATTCACATTTCAACGTGAACAGAGAAGATTGCCTTCTTCTTTGTGGCCTCCCACCCCACCCCTAAAATGAAAACAAAACAAAACAGGGAACATTTCAGACAAAACTCAGCTTCTCCTAAGACTCTAACTGCTACCGAACATGGCCCGGCTTAAATCTTGTAGACAGCAGAAGAAACTGAATATTCTGTCTCACAGCCAAACCTTGGTAAATCAGCACCCTAAATATAATTTCACATCGGGAGAAACATTTTCACACAGATTTCTTGGTTTTCACAAGATTAGAAATCAGAGCAGATATGATTCCCATTTTAAAGGTGAGAAAACGGACTCTCAGGAAAAAATGAAGTTGACTTTTATCAAGTAGAACAGAGATGGAAAGAAAGGGGGGAAAAGGAGAGAAAATAGAAAAGACACTGAAGTTAACGGCAGAGTTGGAACTAGAACTCAAAGCCAGGACTTAAATTAATGGGACAACTTTCCCAGCAATTCATTAATTCCTCATTTGGTAATAATTGTTGTTGTTGTTGTTGTTGTTAGGTGCCATCGAGTTGGTGCTGATAGTAATTCATTAATTCCTCATCCTATTGGGTAACCACTGCAGGTATAGAATGAATTGTTATAACACAAATAGTACTAATGGTGTATCACAGGTGTTGTTAATGAGGTTAGTAATGAGTTCTAGGTGATACAAAGGGTTAAATGAGACGTTTGCTAACCAAAAAGCTGCAGGTTTGACTCCCCCCAGAGGTGCCTTGGAAGAACGGCCTGGGTGATCTACTTCCAAAAATCAATCAGTGAAAATCTCACGGATCATAATGGGCTCATCTTCAACTGATCATTGGGATGGTGAAGGATGGGGCAGCATTTTGTCCCATTGTGTCTAAGGTCACTGTCACCATGACTCAGGGTCCACTTAATGGCAGCTAACAACCACCACAACCAACAGAAAGATGTCTTTCTGTTGAATTGATGGCAAGGCATTTTAATTTTAATATTCTTTGTCTGGATTTGGGCTTCCTGAACCAGGAAGTAATCCCCGGGGACTTGGTGATGTGATGGTTGGTATGGAGTTGGCTTCAACTCACAGCGACCCCATATAGTGTTTCTAAGGCTGTAAATCTTTATAAGAGCAGAAAATCTCATCTTTCTACTGAGGAACTGCTGGTAATTTTGAACTGCTGACCTTGAGATTAGCAGCCTGACTCATAACCACTACGCTACCAGAGCCCCGGGGACTTAGATGTGGACAAATCATAATGAGATGCACTGTCTGTAACTCCATCCTTGGAAAGCACACTCCACCACAATGGTGTAAAGGCACTACGGCCGAGTCCTCTCAGCAGGCACTGGCTTGGTGGTACACACAGTGTACGGCCATGGTTAGAGCCCTTGGCTGGACATGAGCACACTCGCATGTGTGTGTGTATCTTTGTAGGATAGTGTATGCCAGTGACTTGAATCCTAAAGATCATCAACTTGCCTTGTGACCACATTCCACATACTTGACTTTGGGAGAATTCAGTCTTCACATCTGTAAAATGATGAGCAGAGTGGACAGAAAAAAAGAGTACTATGTCATGTGCCTTACCTAGCTCACGGAATTCAGGAATGAAGCGAGAACATGGATATTAGAAACTTCCAGAAATCCCATCCTTTCTGCAATGAATGCATATGGCTTGTATGATCATAAAGAATTAAACACATACAGAGGAATGTTCTGGAAATAATGAAAACAGCATACAAATGGGGCAGTGCTATCTTGTACGAAGGTGACAAGACTCTCTGAGCTCCTTGGCTCTGGTATGCTGAAAGAAACACAAACCACACAGCCCGTCTGATACGATAGGCTCCCGGCTTTTCACAGAGCTGGTGGGGATGGGGATTGGTAACCAAACCTTCAGGCTAAGTGTTCCCTTAGAAATACATAGCAGGGATGGGAGGCAACTCACACTCAGACAAGGAGGCAAGTGGAGAAAGAGTAGAGCTGTCAGCATGCTTGATGTTAAATAAAACCTACCAAGACTCAGCTGAGAATTTTAGCAGAATCCAAATGTGCTAAAAAAAAAAAAAAAGGCACGGCTCCCATCTCTAAGGTTCACAGCTAAGCTGGCTTAGAATCACACATGCCAAGGTTAAAAATAAAAAGCAGCTATCCGTGAATGACACGGGCTCTGGGAAGAAAGCCTGGGATATATTGGGGGGTGGTGGAGGGAGGAGAAGGAGACGCGAGAATATGGGGACAGGGTACCGGTGCTTATTAGAGGGTAACATATTCAAAAGCCAAATGCTCAGATTTTTGCTATTTTCCACTTAAAAGGCACTTCACATTGGTTTCACACTGATCTTCGTATTTTCCATCGAGGAAACCCTAGCATGCATCAGAGTGTGGTTATGGTTGGCTCTGCTGTCCAATGCCTGGAGGGGCATTTGCCCTGGGTTCTGGTTTAGACAATGTCCTCGAACACCTAGATGGGAGGCCTGCTGGTCACAACTTGGAAAGTACCAAGGGTCTTTGGCATAGGCACTGAGCCAGACCGGCCACTTGGTCTCACCCTACCCCATTAACCAGACAGACTGGTGCTAGGACCACCCACAGGCCAGTTCTCTCCTGCTGGAGCTTCACTGGAGATAGATTATGTGTCTGCCTCCTAAGCATGGTACCTGCCACACGCCTTGTTCCCACAACCACAACCATTACAGATCAGAGCTAATTTGTAACGGTGAAAAGTTGGCCCTTGGCCCTTCCCCGCTATTATAGGCCCATCACAAGAGTCCCGTTTCTAATGAAGTTGCCGTTCTTTCCCCGATATCCCTGTGACCTTTCTATTGCGTAAAGGGTTTACTTGGATAAAAATTAACCTCAGCTACTGCACCAACTAACACATTTCCCCTCCCCAGTTCCATAACTATGCAGACATTTCTAGAAAGTCTTCAAGGGATCCGGTGAATAATAAGAATTCTATGACCCATGTACTATGGAGAACACAGACACCATCTCAACCCAGTGACGCCCTGAACCACCATTACATGGTGGTGGTGTGACATGCAGTGGTTCTGACTCACAGCCATCCTGAACAGGGTTTCCGAGGCTAAATCTTTACAGGAGCAGAAAGCCTCACCTTTCTCCCATGGAATGGCTGGTGATTTCGAACTGCTGATCTTGAGGTTAGCAGCCCAACTCATTACCACATATGTGGGCCAATTTGGCACTTCAGTAAGAGACAGTGTTAGGGAGGAAGGTAGGTCTTGAAGAGTGGAGACTGTCACATTACAGGAGCTTTTGTCTGCCCCCCAACACCACCAGTCTGCGCAACTCCCATTTCTGGGCTGTGAGATGGGAGAGTGGACAATCTACTACTGACTGGCTGCCCCAGGCAGGACCCTGGCCTATCTTTTTCTGAGGTCCCCACTATTCCAAAGTGTATATGGTAGCTATTGCTTTAGAAAATCAGCCAGTTCAAAGTGTCTTTTTTACACTTTTAATGTCCTTTGGGAGTCCCGGTGTGGCGCTGTTGGATAAGCAATGGACTGCAAACCACAAAGTCGGCGGTTCAAACCCACAAGTTGCTCTCGGAAACCTTACATAGGGTGGCTAGGATTCAGAACTGACGCAACAACAACAAAGTCCTGTAGAAACGCCTTGGGAAGCAGACAGAACAAGGTCTGCTATCCTGCCCATTGTGTAGAAGAGAAAGTGGAGATTCAGAGCGTTTAAGGAACTTGCCAAGACTCAAATGCAGGTTTTTGGTTCCCACCCTCACCCCCACCTCTCCAAGATGACTGGTTCCGGTCAGAGAGGCTGCAAGTCTCTGCTCTGGTAACCGGAACTGAGGAGACTAGAAAAAAGGGGACTTATTCATTCAAAGACCTCAGGCTGCCTCTAACTTAGTCTGGAGGATGGGCACCTCACCCAAGCGTGGAGCCCTGTCTCAAGAGGGGTCTGCCGGGCCTTTCCCCTTCTCAGGTTCTTCAGAAGTCCGGGGCCAGGAAAGAGCTGCAGCGGGTCAGGGGAGGGCTGTGATCAGGCACATCAAGTCTGCCCAGCCCCTTCCTTGGACACCCTGCGGCACCCCAAAGACTGGACACAGAATCAATCTTCTAGTCTCGCTGGGAGGTTTGGCTGGAGATCTCCATTCCTGCGGCTCCAGCAACAACAGGGAAGACCCTGTGTGTGTGCCCCGCTTAGTAATCATTGAGAAGTTCAGGATGAATCCGTCTACTCGAGTTCTCAAGGCCAGACTGAATTCCCACAAGGAGTTGGGTTAAGGGGAAGAGAAAGCAAAAGAGATGGCTCCAAGGGTGAGCCGACTGGCGATCCGGCGCCCGGAGTGGGGTTCCCAGCTCTTACCTGTACCAGTCCAGCCCACGGCCGTAGTTTCTGTCGAAGAAGTGGGGCTCTGTGCCCAATGCCCGCACGTCAGGGTGCACCCGGATAAACTCCAGCACGGCCCGGGTGCCGCCTTTCTTCACGCCCACAATGAGCGCCTGGGGCAGCCGCTTCGTGCCCAGCTTTGGTGCGCCAGAGTGGTTGGAACCCGGGAGGCGAGGGGCGGGCGCGGCTGCGGCGGGCGCGCTGGGTGCGCTGGGCTCGCTGGGCGTCGGCCCTGGCGGATTACAGGGGCGGGACTTGGGGAGAAGTTTCTGGCCGCCGGCTTTGGGAGCACGGAGGCAGCGGGGCCCTCGGACGAGGCGGCTCTGGCCCAGGCCGTCACAGCAGCACAGGAGGCTGTAACATAGGTAAGTGCAGGAGAGGGAGAGCGTGAAGGCGAAGAGCAGCCTGCGCGCCCTCCGCGGCTGAGGTGGCCCCGCGCGGCCCAGGACCCTATAGGCCATGGCTCCATGGGCGCGGGCCGGGGGTCATGGTTTCCGAGGGGCTACCAGCGGCCAAGCGGCTTTGGCCCTGTGGCCGCACAGAGGCTCAGGCGACGCGGCCCAGGACCCGCGGGTCGGGCGGAGGGGGCGTCGTTTTCTCCAGGCGTCGGTGGCCCGAGTGCGCACCATGCCCGGAGATTCCGGGGGCGGCGGCTCCTCCGCGAACAGGCGGCGGCACTTCCAACATCTCCTGGTCCGAGGCGCAGGGGCTCCGGGCAGCGGGGCGGCTCCAGGCGCTCCTCTGCTCTTACAGGAACTGGCTTCAGAGCGCGCCCAGCGCCCGAAGCCCCATTCTGGATCCTGGAAGCGCTGCGCACAGAACGCTCGGCGGCGGCGCGGAGGTGCGGGCTGGCGGCGGACCGAACGGTGGCGCTGGCGCCGACCCCGTTCCGGCTCCTGGAGAAATGCCGAGCCAAGCGCGCTGCCGGCTCTATTTAAGGAGTCGCCTGACGTCAGCCGCTCGGGTCCCCCGAGCCCGCGCCGCGCCCGGGGACCTGGCCCGCCCCTGCTCCTCTACTTACTCCTCCCAGGGACACACCACCCCGGGCCCTTCCTACGGAGGCTGCTCCCTCAAGATCCCTGACCAGCTAGGAGCGGGGAGGGAAGAATGTCGAGGCATCCACTCCGTTAGGAAGCTGGAAACACGCCCCCCCCCCCACACACACACACACAAACACACTACACTGGCCTCTCGATACCCAGGGTGGGAACCCGGGTCGAGATCGCTTCCATATCCAGACGCTGACAAATACTCCGAGCGCAGACGTAATCCCTGTACACTGATACACGGTCATACTCCACCCACCCCCACCCCACCCCCACACAGACAGGTACACACGCACCCTGACCGGACACACCCCCATACCCACCCGGGGCGGGGACGGGGACGGGGAGAAAATCTAACCTGGACATAAAAACACTGACAGGAAAACTCCCCTCTCCCCAGCTGTACCGCCAAATAGACACACACACCCCAAATCGGACATCATGGGATGTACGCATACGCGCGGGACTGGGGCACGCTGTAGACCGCATGAGTAAAGGTGCCAAGCGTGAGTGAGATTCCGTGACTCTTCATGGAGATTCTTAGCACCCACCCTTCCCACCTCCCTCCGCCCCGCGCTGACTCACACCCGGGCGGCTCGCTCTGTCTCACACCCATGAAACACGCACTCCCACCGCTCTGTCAACCCCACATCTTGCTGGGAAAGAGAGGTACAGCGAGCCCAGGGGAGCAGATGTTGGCCGACCGGATTCCTCTCTTAGAGAGCGCCCCCCAGCGGCGGACTACTCCAGGGGAAACGGGTCCCTGTCCCCCTTGATGTTGGTAAGGTCAGGGATTCCTTGGCGGGGTCCTCATGTAGTGGCCCTAAGTACGAGCTGAGGCTTATCTAGGGGCAACCCCACTTTGAGTGATCCCGAAGTAAGTGCCCACAGGAAAATTCCCAATGAGCATGCCCAGAAGAGGCTTGTGTGACCAATTCCATTATTCATTACCCTGAATGACCCACACCATGTAGTCAGAACCTTGTTCGGAACAGGCCTAGATGACCATGACCAAGACATCAGTCGCGTTACCCCCCACAATAATGCCAGTCACGATGCCCAGATTTTCACCAGTACCCCTGGTGTGGTGCTACAGAATGATGCGCTGGATGGTAAGGTCTGTTTGTACCTCAAGGTCAGCGGTTCAAACTTACCAGGCGCTCCTCAGAAATCCTACACAGAGCTGCTGAGTCGAAACCAACTCGACAGCCCTTAATAACAACAACACCACCCATAAAATGTTGAATGATCACTACCATCCACTCCTCCACATGCCTCCCCCCAAAAAAAACAAAAACAAAACAGTTCTTGTGGAGTCGCTTCTGACTCACGGGGACCCCATGTGCTGCAGAGTAGAACTGTACTCAATAAACTTTTCAAGGTTACTGGACTTTCCGAAATAGATCTCCACACCTTTCATCTGAGGTGCTTCCAGGGTTCAAACTGCCTGGCAACCTTGGCAAGTAGTCAAGCTTCAACCCCTCCCCCCTCACTCCATCCTCCCCCATCTCCATAACTAAGCATCCTTCTTAAGGATTGAACTCTGTGAACCTTAGTTCATGCCACAGAATATTCTAGGCCCGTTCCTAGAAACCTTAGACCAATCCCTCCACTGCAGATAATAATAATATCTACCAACTTGTGCCAAGCGCTTGGTATGTGGTAATTAATATTCACCACAAACCTATGAGATTGTTACCATGATCCCCATCTCCCACATCACTTTTCTGCCTTAATTCTAATAGTGTTGTTGTTGTTGTTAAGTGCCATCGAGTCGGTTCCGACCCATAGCGACCCTGTATAGGGTTTCCGAGGGTGTAAATCTTTACGGGAGTAGAAAGCCTCATCTTTCTCCCGCGGAGCGGCTGGTAGTTTCGAACCGCTGACCTTAAGGTTCGCAGCCCGATTCGTAACCACTACGCTACGTAGTGAACATTTATTAAGTGCTTGTTTGTGCCAGCAATGCACTGATCTCTTCATTTGTACTACCTCGTTTATCTTTGGAGATAGGTGTTATTATAATTTCTAAATTACTGATAGAGAAATTAAGGCTCAGTAATTGGTAGCACTTGAATTAGACTCAGGAAGTCTGTCTTAGGTATGTAGTGCTACTATAACAAAAATACCACATTTGGTGGCTTTAACAAACAGAAATTTATAGTCTCATAGTTTAGGAGGCTAGGAGACCAAATTCAAGGTGCCAGCAATAGGAGAAACATGTCTCTCTATATCTGGAGGGGAGTCCTGGTGTGGCTTTGTAGGATAAATGCTGGACCACAAGATGGCTTTGAACTACGAGATCGGTGGTTCAAACCCACAAGCCGCTCTTCAGAAACTCTATAAAGGGTCACTATGAGTTGGAACCGACTTGACAAGCACTTAACAATAACAACAAAAGGTTTTGGAGGAAGATCCTCTATGGAGCTCTGCTCCCAGGCGATCCCGTGGCTTGGTATGTCTTCTCCCACCTCTGCTGCTCTTGGTTCCTTGTTTTATATATTGAAAGAGATTAACTAAAAATAAACCCTATATGAATCCTGGCTCATTACTATAACCAAGACAACCAGAAGTAAATCCATCCAACTTTGGACAGCTGATCTTCAACAAAGGGTCAAAACTTAGTAAATGGGGAAGAGATAGTCTCTTTAACAAAGGGTCCCATATCTCTCACCATATACAGAAACGAACTCAAAACAGAACAGTGTAAACCCTAAAACCATAAAGACTATCAAAGAAAAAATACGGGCAAATTTAAGGGCCCTAATACTTGGCATAAATACGTTATCAAAACAAATAACTAAAACACACATAAACAGTAGAAGATGAACTAAAAATGGGACCTTCTAAAAATCGAAAACTTATGCACATCAAATGACTTCACCAAAAGAGTAAAATAAGAACCTACAAAGTAGGAAAAACATTTTGGCAATGACATCTGATAAGGGACAAATCTCTAGAATGCATAGAAAATTGTAACACCTCTACAACAAAATGACAAATAATCCAATTTAAAAATAGGCAGATGACATGAACAGATACTTCACCACTTGGTAGAGAATATTTCTATATGAATATTAAACTATAAGGCAGATATATCCATGACTATAGTAGAAGGAGCTCTGGTAGCGTAGTGGTTACGAATTGGGCTGTGAACCTTAAGGTCAGCAGTTCGAAACAACCAACTGTTCCGTGGGAGAAAGATGAGGCTTTCTGCTCCCGTAAAGATTTACAGTCTCGGAAACCCTGTACATGATTGCTATGAGTCAGAACTGACTCCACAGCACATAACCACAATAGTAGAAGAAAAGGCGGAAGAAGGATTAGGAAAACTTTCAGATATAATCCAACACCATGTGTGAATGAACCCTTGGACCTGTGTACTCAGGAACATGAAAGTTGATTGGCACAATGCATCCTACAAAGATAGTAATCTATAAGTTTGGTGAACAGCAACTTTGGGCTTAAAATCTCCAAGGTACACTTACTGGTCTTTTCCTGTTTGGAGCAAAGAAGAGTGACAAAAAAATCAAATACTCACAAAAACAATGAATCCAGTGGACTAATGGGCCAATTGAACCTCAGCCTCCACACCCTTGAGACCAGAAGAACCAGATGGTGCCCAATGACCACTACTGACCCTTCTGAAAGGAATCATACTAGACTGTCCTGGATAGAGTGAGAGAAAAATGTGGACTAAAACTCAAAATCATAAAACACCCACACACATGCAGCCTTATTGGTTGGATAGAAACTGATGTTACCTTTGAGACTGTGTCCCTTAGTCATCCTTTGGGCCTGAAATTGAACTCATCCCCATAGCTTAATTCTCCGCCAAGCTATGGTGGTGGTAAGGAGCTCTGGTAGCGTAGTGGTTACTAATCGGGCTGCGAACCACAAGGTCAGCAGTTCGAAACTACCAGCTGCTCCGCGGGAGAAAGAGGAGGCTTTCTGCTCCTGTAAAGATTTTCAGCCTCGGAAACCCTGTTGGCTATGGGGTCGGAAACGACTCGACGACACTTAACAACATGGTGGTGGTGATGGTTGTTCACCACCAAGTCAGTTCTGACACATAGCCACCCTGTATCAGAGCAGAAAGCCTCATCTTTCTTTCATGGAGTGACTGGTAAATTTGAACTGCTGACCTTGTGGTTAGCAACCTAGTTTGTAATCCACTATGCTATCAGGGTTCCTTCAACCAGATGATAGACAGGACAATAAGGAGAACAGTAACACAAGGGAGGCGCTCACTCCTTAGAATAACCAGCCATTTGAGAATCAAAGGGTAGCATTTTCCCAAGGACAAAGTTTAGAAGACAGGAAAGGGTAAGGAAAGAAAGAGGAATGGGAATGGGAAGCCCAGGGAGGAAGCGCTACATTTGGTTATTACAATCAATGACATAAAACAAGAAAAAGTTAGTTTTTGTTTTTTTAAGAGAGCGAGATTGATTTAGAACACAGCCTACAAAAGAAAGACAACCCATTTCCAAATGGGATTATAACACAGGTACAGAGATTAGGATTTACAACGTATATTTTAGGGGAGCACAATTCAATTCATAATAGACTGTAAGATTCAAGCTCTTAATTACAATGCTTTGCAGCTCCCTAGCTTTTTCTTAAAGGAGCCCTAGGTTAAGTGACTGGCTGCTAACCTAAAGATTGGTAGTTTGAGCCCACCAACCTCTCCTTAGGATAAAGATATGGCAGTCTGCTTTCTAGAGATTTATACCCTTGGAAATCATATGGCAGTTTACTCTGCCCTATAGGGTTCAATCCATACCGAAGGCTGTGGTCTCTGATCTTCATCAGTAAATATTTTAAGTCCTCTTCACTTTTAGCAAGCATGGTTCTGTGTTAGAGGAAGTGCAGCCAGAGTGCTCCTTGCAGGCCAAGATAGCCAAACTTCGTCTCTCATACTTCGGACATATTGTCAGGAGGGAGCAGTCACTGGAGAGGGATATCATGTTTGGTAAGGCGGGGTCAGAGAAAAAGAGGAAGACTCCCAGTGAGATGGATTGGCCAAGAGGCAGCATCAATGGGCTCAAGCATGGCAACAATTGTGAGGTTGGCCCAGGACTGGGCAGTGTTTCGTTCTGCTGTGCATAAGGTCACTATGAGTCAGCACTGATTCGATGGCATCTAACAACAACAACAACAACAACAACAACAAAATAGGGTTCAAATCCACCAGCCGCTCCTAGGAAACACTTTGCAGTGTTGCTATGGTTTGGAATCGACTCAACAGTACTTAACAACAAGAATAGGTTTGCTATGAGTAGTAATGGACTCAGCAGGAATGAGCTTGGTGTTAGTAACTTCTCACCATTAAGGATTCCATCATAATCCACTCTCACTGATGTGAACAACTTTGCCCATATCTCGTCTAAAGTCTGGCACCTGAGACAAATGAGGAATTCCAGGTGTACATTAGAAAGCTCAACAGGACTATCACCTGCCTTCTGAAAACTCTTATTTCTACTCATTCTGCTCTAGACCCCATTATCTTTCTTCTTGTAGCTACATTAGACTGCTGGCATCTCAAATTTGCAACCAAGTAACATCTCTAAGTGTTTCTTACAAGTGCTGCTGAATAAGACAGAACAGCGCCTCCTGATAAACCCTATACAGGGTCGCTTTGGATCGGAACCGACTCGAAGGCACTTCACAACAACAAGAGCTCTGGTAGCATAGTGGTTACAAGTTGGGCTGCTAACCTGAAGGTCCGCAGTTCGAAACTACCAGCAGTTCCACA